>NC_064252.1:6125131-6431381 GCF_003254725.2 Canis lupus dingo | reverse complement strand
AAAATCCTCAACAAAACGTTAGCAAATTGAATTCAACTGTACAATAAAAGGATCATACACCATGATCAAGTGAGGTTGACTCCACGGATGCAAGAATGGTTCAATATCTGTAAATCAGTGTAAGAGATCACATTAACAAAATGAAGGATAGAAATCACGTAATCACCTCAGTAGATGCAGAAAAAGAATTTGACAGGGCAGCCCAGGTGGCTCAGTGGTTTAGTGCAGCCCTCAGCCCAGGACCTGAACCTGGAGACCCAGGATTGAGTCCCACATCAGGCTCCCTGCATGGAGCCTGCCTCTCCCTCTGCCTGTGTCTCTGCCTCTCTCTCTCACTCTGTCTCTCATGAATAAATAAATAAAATATTTTTTTAAAAAAGAAAAAGAATTTGACAAAATTCAACATGCTTTCATAATCAAGCTCAAAAATTAGGTATATAAAGAATACCTTGATACCTCAACATAATAAAGACCATATATGGCAAGCCCAAAACTAATATCATTCTCAATGGTGAAAAGCTGAAAACTTTTCCTCTAATAACAGGAACAAGACAAGGATGCCCACTTTCACCACTTTCATTCAACAGAGTAAAAATCCAAGCCATAGCAATTAGGCAAGAAAAAGAAATAAAAAGTATCTAATCAGAAAGTAAGAAGTAAAACTGTTTTTTTGCAGATGACATGATAGTACACACAGGAAACCTCAAAGGTCCACCCAAACACTGTTAGAACTAATGAATTCACGAAGTTGGATGACACAAGATCAATATACAAAAATCAACTGTCTCAGTTGTGTTTCCATAAACTAACAATGAACTACTGGAAAGAGAAATTAAGAAAACAATCCCATTTACAATTACATCAAAAAGAATAAAATACCTAGGAATAAATTTAACCAAGTTAGGTGAAAGGTCTACACTATAAGCTACAAAACACTAGTGAAAGAACTTGAGAAGGCACAAATAAATGGGAAGATATCCTGTATACACAGATAAGAAGAGTTAATATTGTTAAAATATCCGTACTACCCAAAGTGATATACGGATTCAATGCAATCCCTATTAAACTATTAAACTTCCAGTGGCATTTTTCACAGAAGTAGAAAAAAATAATTTGAAAAGTTATATGGAACTACAAAAGAACCCAAATAACCACAACAATTCTGAGCTAAAAGAACAAAGCTGGAGGCATCATACTTCCTGGTTTCAAAACTATATTACAAACCTACAGCAATCAAAAAACATCATGGTGCTGGCATAAAAACACACATGGATCAATGGAACATAATAGAGAGCCCAGAAATAAGCAAGGCAATGGACAAAGAAAACCATTGTGCACTATTGGGAATTTCCGTAAACCATTATAGAAAACAGTGTGAAGGTTCCTCAAGAAATTAAAAGTAGAATTATCATATAATCTAGCCTTCCCACTTCGGGGCTTATATCCAGAGTAAATGAAACCATTATCTCAAAGAGATATCTGCACTCCCATGTTCATTGCAGCATCATGACAGCCAAGGCATAAAACTAAGGATTCATTGACAGATGAATGGATAAAGAAAATATATATATATATATATACACACACACACACACAATGTTACATATATGTTTCATATATATAAATGTATTATATATAATATACATTATATATAGTTATATGTTATATAATATATAGTTATATAGTTATATATGTATATATAACATATATAATGTTATATATATGTTATATAATGTTATATAATGTTATATATATATATATATATATATATATATATGACTATTATAGTCCACACAATGGACTATTATTCAGCCATAAAAAGAAGGAACCCTATTTGCAAAAACCTGGATAAACCTGTAGAGCATTATGCTAAGTAAAATAAACCAGATATAAAAAGAGAAATACTGCATGATATCACTTAGATGTGGAATCTGAAACAAACCAGAAAGTCAAACTCATAAAAACAGAGTAGTGGAGAGGGCACTGTCATTGGAGTTACACAGACCAGCATTCCTATCCTGGTTCTGTCACCTAATTACTGCTTAGCTTCATTGAACTTTCATATCCTCTTCTGTCAAACTGGGATAATATCTATTCTACAGGATGATGGTTGCCAAGGGCTGGGGGTGTGTTAGGGGGAGGTGGGAGAAATGGGGAAATGTTGATTGAAGGGTACAAACTTGGGGCACCTGGGTGGCTCAGGTCATGATCCTGGAGTGGGATCAAGCCCTGCATTGAGCTCCCTAATCAGTGGGGAGTCTGCTTCTCCCTCTCCCCCTGCCCCTCCACCCTGCTCATGTTCTCTCCATCACTCTCTGTCTCGCTAACAAGCAAAATCTTTTTTTTTAATGGTACAAACTTCATTTATAAAATGAACGAAGTCCAAGGATCTAATGTATAACATGGCAACCATAGTTGATAACACTGTATTGTTTAATTGAAATTTGCTGAGGGTAAAACTTAAGCATTCTCAACAAAACAAAACAAAACAAAAACAAAAAAAAAATTAGTATGTGAGGTGATGAATGTGTTACTGGGAATTCCTTCACAATGTGTACTTATTATTGCATTGTACATTTTAAATATCATTTTATTCACCAGTTACACCTCAATAAGGCTGGATATATATATATCCATATATATTTTGAAATATCTGGAGTTGTCCTTTTTTTTAAGATTTAGTTTTTAAGTAATCTCTTACTTAAAGGTGAGGCTGGAACTTAAAACCTCAAGATCAAGAGTCACATGCTCCACCAATTAAGCCAGCCAGACACCTCTGGAGTTGCCTTTTATGTTTTTAATATTTTATTTATTTATTCATGAGAGACACAGAGAGAGAGGGGCAGGGACACAGGCAGAGAGAGAAGCAGGCTCCATGCAGGGAGCCCAACGTGGGACTCGATCCCGGGACTCCAGGATCAGGCCCTGGGCCCACGGCAGGCGCTCAACCGCTGAGCCACCCGGGCATCCCTGGAGTTGTTTTTTAAGTAAACCACTTATTTTTTAATAGCTATGGAAAAGTAAAATTTGAGAGGTGTACCTTTACCCCCAAAAAAGATGATTATTGGCTTGTTTTATTATACCTTTTGTTAATCACAGCACTGAGTCTTAGAGGGAATCTATATGCTTTCGAGATTTCTGTTTCTCCCTAAGGTAACAAAAGGGTGTGGATACCCAGGAAAACTATCTTCCCGTCATGAAAGAAAGAAAGAAGGAAAGAAAGGAAAGAAAGGAAAGAAAGGAAAGAAAGGAAAGAAAGGAAAGAAAGGAAAGAAAGGAAGGAAGGAAGGAAGGAAGGAAGGAAGGAAGGAAGGAAGGAAGAAAGAAAGAAAGAAAGAAAGAAAGAAAGAAAGAAAGAAAGAAAGAAAGAAAAATAAAAGCCTCCTGTTGCAAATAAACGTTCTCTCAGAAAAGCCTCCAGCTAACTCCACTATCAGCTGCTACCTAAATATCTATAGGAAGGAAGCCACTTTACCTTAAGAATCAATTGAAAAGAAGGTTGAAGAAGATGGAAAAAGGAGCCTGCTTTCATGTTAGAATATTGCCTCTTAAATAAAAGAATACATGTTACAAAAGGGATGTGGTGCTTGAGTATTTGATCTCTTAACCTTCTGACATTTCATATTGAAGAAATAAAATTGATGCCACGGGAGTGTGGCTCAGCTAAGAGTCGTAATGATGGGGAGCCAAATGGAAACTGTGCAGTATTTATTAGGAGGAAAGTAACAGGATAAAAGAGAAGCTGAATATGACAGTATTTTAAAAGCACAGTTCTTAAAAAAAAAAAAAAAAGATTTAAAAGGCCTAACATCACGGTGGGATTGCATCAAATCCCCTGTACGGTCATTACATCAAGCTGCAATAAAAAGCTGACCTTCTTTCTTGTTGGATGAGGTTATGCATGTTCAGGCTGTTTAATCAACTGGACATATAACCAAGAAGTAGACACTTGCTATTATGAATAAGAAAGAAAGTTGTAAAGAAGGATCCTTGCAAAACCACCATGACAGAGGAGAATAGGGTTAGCCTATTTCCAAAAAGCCTCTGGTGGCTGCCGCAGCAGTTTAGCACCGCCTGCAGCCCAGGGCATGATCCTGGAGTCCCGGGATCGAGTCCCACGTCAGGCTCTCTGCACGGAGCCTGCTTCTCCCTCTGCCTGTGTCTCTGCCTCTCTCTCTCTCTCTCTCTCTCTCTCTCTCTCTCTCTCTGTGTGTCTCTATGAAGAAAAAATAAATAAAATCTTTAAAAAAAAAAAAAAAAAAGGAAATGGACTTGGCCTATGGTCTGTAGTGGCTGCTCATCTACAGTGAGAAGCATTCAGGAAATTTGATGTTCCCGAATTGTTTGGTAGGTCATAACTGCCTATTTTTATGATGCAGTCCATTCTAGTGAACGTAGGGACTCCCATTGAAAATCTTAAGGATTTCTCACAAAAGGTAAGTAATAAAGAAAAAGCATACTGATTTGAGACATTGGCATTTGAACCATCTTAAGAATGGCTAACAGACTAGAACCAGCAAAGTGATAGGAATTACATGAGGAATAGGTGACACCTAAAGGAGCATCCAGGGATCAAAACTGCAGAGAAACGAAAAAGCATCTGAAAGGCATCAGAGGCCTTTCCAGGAACCCTTCACCTGAATCGCCTGCCTCCTGAGGAGCAGCGTGGCCTAGTGGAAAGGACGCTGTCATTGGAGTTATGCGGGCCTGGGTTCCCATTCTGGTTCTGCCATTTAATTACTGCTTAACTTCACTGAACTTTCATTTCCTCTTCTGTCAAACTGGGATAATACATCTATTCTACAGGATGGTTCTATTAACTGACGCAGCAACCATGGGTAAAGTACTTACCATGTAGTCCATGCCCAGGAAAGGTTAGTGGTATTATTAGAAGCAATGAATCATAGACTCATGAGATGTTTATGCTGGAGGCATCCTTGATGATCATTTAATGGAACAACATCCTTTTCTAGAGCAAGCTGAGGTCTGGGGAGAGGTTTAAAGACTTGGCCCTACCACTCCTGAGTTTCAGTGGTGTTCAAACCACTCCTCAGAGCCCTTGCAGATCCACAAAGTCTGCGTGGTGGTTGTAGCAGAGTCCACGAGGGGCCTTCCCACGCCCACACAGCGTGCATGCACACACGCGTACGTGCACACATGCCCACACCCCCCTCTAAGGCTGCCTCAGTGTCATGACCACTCAGGAACACATCTGCCTCCACTGGTATTATGATGGGGACACCAGAGCCAAAAACTTATCTGCCAGGAGAGAGAACACCAACATTCTGTGAGGGCCTCAGAGACAGAGGAGGCTGAAGTAGTACCCTCACTGACCCTGGGCACCAGATCCGCTCCATGAAACAGGCCTGGGAGGGAGAGTGCAGGAAACATGCTTCTTGGATTGAACCAGCAAGTGTAGCCCAAGCCATGTTCTAAATAAAGCCAACGGCCTAAATGAAAACGTCATCTTTACTCTGTTAGTTAAGGTTCTCCAGAGAAACAGAACCAGTAGGATGCACAGAGAGAGATTTATTTTAAGGAATTGGTTCATGTGACTGGGGGTGCTACCCTGCAGGGCAGACCAGCAGGCTGGAAATTCCAGAAAGAGTCGATGTTGCATGATGAGTCCAAAGGCAGTCTGGAGGCAAAATTCCTCCCTCCTCTGAAGACCTCTGTCTCAAAGCCTCTTAAGGCCTTCGACTAATTAGATGAGGCCCACCCATGTTACGGGAAATATTGTGCTTTACTGAAGGTCAACTTACTTATTTTTTCTTTAAAGATTATTTATTTATTTATTCATTCATTCATTAATTCATTCATTCATGAGAGACACACAGAAAGAGGCAGAGACCCAGACAGAGGGAGAAGCAGGCTCCCCATAGGGAGCCCAACACAGGACTCAATCCCGGGATCCCGGCACCACCACCTGAGCCAAAAGCAGATGCTCAACCACTGAGCCACCCAGTGCCCCCAAGGTCAACCGATTTAATGTCAATCATATCTAAAAAAAAACACTTCCCTTCACAGCAACATTTTATGTTCAACCAAACACTGGGTCCCAATAGCCTGGCCAACTTGACAGGTAAAATTAACCATCAATTTACCATGTGAAGAGAGATGACATCTCGGGGGGTTTTTGTAGGCTTTTGTGTTTTTAAATATTATTTCCCTGTGCATGCTAGGGTTTTTTTTGTTTGTTTTTGGTCCTAACTCATACCTGTTAATGCAGCATTTGAATTTCTTCACCAGTTAGTTGTTGTCACATAAATAGACCATCCCCCAAAACGGTGGCTGAAAGCATCAACCATTTATATAATTCACAGTTCTGTGGATCAGTCTTTAGATTGGGCTTAACTGGGCAGTTCCAGTCTTGGGCGGATTTACTCGCATGTGTGTGGTCAGGTGCTGGGTCAGCCGAGTGCCTGTTGACCTAGGATGACCTCAACTGGGGTGGCCCATCTCTGCTCCACATGACCGCTTATCCTCAGACTAACTCGGGCAGTTTACACACAGGAGCCAATGGTCTCGAAAGACAACAAAAACCCTGCAAGGGCCTCTTGAGGCCTCAGCTTGCAAAGGCTGTAGAGTAGAGTTACCACAAAGAGACATTACAGAGGGCACAGCTATAGGAATAATTGTAGTCATTTTTGATTTTGAGCAATCTTCCAGAGTTCCCCTCAAGTGCAGACCATCGAGTAGCCTGCCAATGCCTGACACAAAATACAGGGTCAGTGAATACATTCTCCTTTCCCAGTCCTTTCAGTCATCATTTTGAAGCAATTCAAGTTTTTACAAATACAGGCAGGCTATCATTTCTTTTTTTCCCCAAGTTTCAGATATTTATTAATCAGTGTGATAGGCACCTTCCTCCTGTGCTGTTCTCAGCACTGGCAATCCTAGGAAGGTAGGAGTAGAAAGGAAGTTGAGAGACACTTGGTTTATATTTCCCAATCCAAAGTATGATGATCACTGGATATATTTTATAAAGGTGAATATTTCCCTCTTGAAGAATACAGGTTCTTATACATACTCATTCCTAGGCAGCTGAATGCCTTGTAAAACAACGACAACAAAAAAAATTACTGCTATTCCTCTAAATCATTATTTCTCTTTTTTTCATCTTTATCCTTCCCTGCGGAGGCTTTTTAGATATTTTTTTCCTATTCATCACCCTCATGAACGTGTACTACTACAGATATACTGTACATCTATGCTTTATACATAAAAATAATAAGGTATTTTTTTGCCTCAAATTCACCATCTAAGTTTCATCCTATTGGGGATGAGATCACCCTCATTGGAAATACTACCTAAAGTTCTCACAGAAGTTTCTTCTCCAATCCTCAGGCACCTCTGCCATCCCCACCACACCCCCAGAATCAAGCCAGGATGGGCCTCTATCAGCTTTAATCATAAGACAGGGGCTGCTGACACCAGTGCATTTGTCTTCACATGACAAACAATAAAAACAGGAAGATAGGACAAAAAAGTCAAGTGGAATTTCATAAATAAGGTCTTAACTGACAGGAACAAGTCAAAGGGGGGGGGGGAATCACCAGTCATGAGTGACTGTCCATGAATCAGTGTCCAGAATTATCAAGGCCCTAAACAAAACCCATACTTACCTTTAAGGAAATTGAAGGTGTGAAGAGCAAAGGAAATAGCTTTCAAGCCAACACTGTTCCACATTTTCTGATCCTTTTTTTTTTTTTTTTTGGTGTGTGTGAGCATGTGTGCGCATGCTTGCAGATTTGCATTATAAAGCAATGAAGCAAAATTTAGATATTAGTATTTCCTCCTGATGAGTATTTAGAATCCTTCTAGTATCTTTTATTTTATTAACCTTAGTCAATAATATGCTCCAGTCAATCTAATTTCCAGAAGCAATGTTTTTGTCGATCTGCAAGCTTATTAACTTTTTTATTACTTTACGAGATCTCTAAAACTGATTGTTTAGGAAATAACATAATGAGCAAAACCTCCAAGGATGTGCTAAATTTGCACTTGACATTTAATCAATGTATCTATATGTATACATTTGAAAATTAATTATACCATAACATAATTTTAAAAAATAAATCTAACCATAGGTAATTAGTGTGCTCATTACTAATGAGTTAAGCACCTTCCCAGGTCAAGTTTCAAGGAAATTATTTGTATACTGGCTTTTGGTAAAGTATGATCATCTGTTGGGTTAGACATTATTTTCTCTTATTCTGGCGTTTTAACCTGAATTGAATTCTTGCTGAATTTTCCCAGCAACAAATCTTGTTAGGAATTAAATCTAAAGAAGAAGGACAAAGGTAGATCTAGTGGATGTGAATTATATCCTTAGGCCACTGAATAACATGATTGTCTGTACCTTCAAAGACTGAGAATCCTAAACCAGGAGCCTGGGATTTCCTGGTTAGGCAGGATTAGGTAAACTGCCCTGAATTTCTTGAAGCATGAAGTTCTCAGTTCTCAGTTTGATTCCCCAGTTCTTTGGGCGAGAGTAAGTGAGGTGTTTGGTATATCCATTGTGAAGCCTGTGCTTCACTGGGCTTTAAGCAATGACTGATACAGGATCAAAAATGGTTGCAATTTCAAAAGCAAAAGGAACAAAGAAACTGGGACTCATATCAGTGATAGGTATAGAATTTGTTACCATATTTCTAAAGGCAACATTATCAAAAGCCTAATGTGTGTGTTCCCCATGATCCAGCAAATAGATTTCAGAAAAAATTTTTAAAAGATTTTATTTCAGAGAGAGGTAGAGTGAGAGAGCACAAGCAGGGAGAGCGGCAGAGGGAGAGGGAGAAGCAGGCTCCCTGCTGAGCAGGTCCAGGATTGATCCCAGGACCCTGAGATCATGACCTGAGCCGAGGCAGACACTTAATCAGTTGAGCCACTCAGGTGTCCCCAGAAATTTATTCTAATGAACAATGAATATGACTAAAAAATTAACTATAATGATAATAATTATAGTTTTATTTATAATGATTTCTTTTATTGTAAGCTCCTGTCTCACTATAGAGAAATAGTAAATAAACAAGGGTAGATCCAAACATTTCCGTATGAAAACATAGATAACAAGACTCTATTAAAATATCAATTATAAGTGAAATAATCCAGTTCCAAAAAGACAAATACTGTAGGATTCGGCTTCCACGAGGTACCTAGACTCATCAAACGCATGGAGACCGAAAGTAGAAGGATGGTTGCCAGGGGTAGTGGTACTTGAGGGGGAGTTAGCATCTAATGGACATGAAGTTTCCATTAGGAAAGATGAAAAAAGTTCTGGACATTGGTTTCACAACAATGTGAATGTACTTAACACTATTTAACTGTACACTTAAAGATGGTTAAGATGGTAAATTTTATATTATGTATATTTTGCCACAATTAAAATTTTATATATTGAAAATGTGAGTAGTTTTCCTTCATTTTGTATTTTCTAAGTATTTTCTATAAATGAATTTTCTTATAAGACGGACCTAATTAATATGAAAAAAAGAAAACCCATTTTATCTTTAGTTAATATATTTTTAAAAATATTATTCAGGACGCCTAGGTGGCTCATGGTTGAGCATCTGCCTTTGGCTCGGGTTGTGGTCCTGGGGTCCCAGGATAGAGTCCCGCATCAGGCTTCCCTGCATGGAACCTACTTCTCCCTCTGCCTGTGTCTCTGCCTCCCTCTCTGTGTCTCTCATGAATAAATAAACTAATTAAAATCTTTTAAAATAAAATTATTCGTTGTGGGGCTCCTGGGTGGCTCAGCTGGTTAAGCAGTTTCCATGATCTCAGAGTCCTGGGATCGAGTCCCACATCGGATGCTCTGCTCAGCAGGTAGTCTGCTTCTCCCTCTCCCTCTGCCCATCCCCCTACCCATGCCTGCTTGCTCTTTCTCTCTTCCCCCAAATAAATAAAATCTTAAAAAAATATTATTCTTAGTGGCTAATAACTTTGTATGACAATAAAGAGGGATTTTGGTCATTGTCCCAGAACATATTTTGTCTAGAATGCTCTCCCTGCCACATGTCCCCATACTTGTCTACAGAAGACATATATACTCTTCAAGACCCAATTTGCTTCCATCTTCCCTAAGAAATCTTCCGATATGACCTCAGTGAGAAGCCATTCTTATCCTCATAGCATCCATAATAACAGTAATAATAATGTCATTAGGGGCCTAATATGTAACTCACACTAAGATTAACATATTATTTCACCTCCTAATAATTATAATTAGGTAGGTGTTATCATCCCCCTTATACAGATGAGGAAACTAAGAAACAGACACAAAAACCTTGAATTGTAAAAGAGATGATGGCCCAGGTCCATCTGCTCCAGAACCCACAGCCCTACACTCCCCCTCCCTCTCCTATCTTGCAAGACTATGAAGAACGCTGTGATGACTTCACTTACTTTGTGGAACAGAATTTTCAACCAATATTCAGCAGGAAAATATTTTTCAAATATTTTTTTCCTTTCTCCCAGTATTTCCCATCACATTTGCAGAGATACCAGATTCTAAGCCCCTTGCCACTGGGGAGAGAGACGATCAATCCAAAGTAGGACATGGCTAAAGAGACTCTTTCTGAGAACTGCAGAATAGACAAGATGGTTCCATCAGGCTTCATGAGAAACAACAGACTTTCCCTCTGTCAACACCCCCAAACCCCCCCTCACTTATTCTTTATAAAGGGAGAGAAGGTGCATCAGGCGAGAAGCAGGGAGAGCTATGACCTAGGTGGGTATCTGCAAGAGGGGACCTACATCCCACCTCCCAGGTTGGAGCTGGGTGAATGAGAGCTCTTGATGCCTAAGTAGACGTGGATCACAGGATTTCAGAAAAGTTACTGTGCCCCAGAGGGTAATGAATACCTTGATTTTAGCACTAAAGGAGAGAGATGTGGTCCTGATGGACTCAGAGAAGTGAGTGACCAATATGCAACCAATCCCATGCCTTGGGTTGGGTACATAGGACAACTACCTGTGGCCTTGTGGTAGGAGGCAGTCATGGGACAGTATACCTTACCCTTGTTTTCTGAGCGTCATTAAAATTCAGTACTATTATATATTGTCTGGGATTTGCTTCAAAACAATCTAGGGTTGTGGGGCTATAGGTGAAACAAAAAGTTACAATCATTGCAACTGGGAGAAGAATATTTGGGGGTTCACTGCTCTCTATTATTCCATATGTTGAAAGGTTTTCATAATTTTTTAAAATTTAACTTTAAGATTTCTAATAATATCTCAAAGATCTTAAAAGAAAGATGCCAGCAATGTAGTTTCATTCCAACTACAATTACAGAGGGTCCCCAACTTGTAAGGGTCCAACTAACAAGGGCTGGACTTAATGATTTTTCAACTTTACAAAGATAAAAAAGCAACAGGCATTCAGTGGAAACTGGATTTTGAATTTTTAATTTTGATCCTTTCCCAGGCTAATAATAGGTAGCATGATACTCTCGTGATGTTGGGCAGTGGCAGCGTGCCACAGCTCCCAGTCAGCCATCAAATCATGAGGGTAAACGATGGATACATTTGCAACCCTTCTGTCCCCATATGGCCATTCTGTTTTTCACTTTCATCATAGTGTTCAATAAATTACATGTGCTATTCAACCCTTATTATAAAATAGGCTTTGCGTTAGACAATTTCACCCAAATGTAGGCTAATATGTGTTCTGAGCACATTTAAGGTAGGTGAGGCTAAGCTACGCTGTTCACTAAGTTAGGTGGATTCAATGTGATTATTTTCAGTTTACCACAGGTTTACTGGGACATAATCCCATTATAAGTTGAGAAAGATCTGCATTTTGTGCTTGTCTGCCCTACACCAGTTGAGTTACTCTGAGCCCCATACTCTTCTAAGGAAGGCCACGCCAGCCTGGATCAATGCAAAGACTGATGGGACAATGGATGTTTCAATGATGCCTGCATGATATTGAGAATTCATTTCTTCTCCCTTCTCTCCTTTCAATGCTTTGGGCCTTACATAAACCCTTGGAATTTATTAGATTTAATCCCAGGAGGAAGGTAGGAGCCACAGATCAACTGAGATTGTGTTTCTACAGAATGGAAAAAGAATTAAAGGGAAATAGAGCTATATTTCTTATACCTGAGACTTCAGAAATTCTCACTTGCTACAAATATATCCAGGGTGCCCCCTACATCCTGTCACTGCATAATAAGTCTGCCAATGTCTGCTTCCACTGGTTCCAACAAAACATTTTGCCATACTTCATATCCAGATGAAGTGAGTGGCATATGCCCCAAAGGGGTTTAATGTTGGTAAGTATTCTTAGTTGCTGGAAGTTTTCTTTTAGGGTTTAATCTCCACTAAACAAACCCCACACATCTTGTTATGATGTTGGTTTTACCTTTGTCACCAGACTGTTCTCCACATGAGCTTAAATGTTTGAGCCTTACTTGCAGAATTGTGTGATGCAATCGGATCACACAATAATTTGAATTTAACTGTATCCTTTGCTGCGCAAAAGCTTCTTATCTTGATGAAGTCCCAATAGTTCATTTTTGCTTTTGTTTCTTTTGCCTTCGTGGATGTATCTTGCAAGAAGTTACTGTGGCCGAGTTCAAAAAGGGTGTTGCCTGTGTTCTCCTCTAGGATTTTGATGGAATCTTGTCTCATATTTAGATCTTTGATCCATTTTGAGTTTATCTTTGTGTCTGGTGAAAGAGAGTGGTCTAGTTTCATTCTTCTGCATGTGGATGTCCAATTTTCCCAGCACCATCTATTGAAGAGACTGTCTTTTTTCCAAGGTAATAGAGGGGAAGGGAGAAGAAATGGGTGGGAAATATCAGAAAGGGAGACAGAACATGGAAGACTCCTAACTCTGGGAAACGAACTAGGGGTGCCGGAAGGGGAGAAGGGCGGGGGGTGGGGGTGACTGGGTGGCGGGCACTGAGGGGGGCACTTGACGGGATGAGCACTGGGTGTTATTTTGTATGTTGGCAAATTGAACACCAATAAAAAATAATTATTAAAAAATAAATAAAAATAAAAACTACGATTTCTTGGCAAAAAAAAATGAATTTAAGCACCAATTAGATTTCGAGATGAAAGAATTGGTTTTAGGTCTATCCTTTAAAAGATGAGTGGGTCATTTTCACCTGGGCATCCCAGATTCTAAATGCTTAACTGCACTTGATAGATGTCAGATCAATGCTAGCTACCCTGTAACAGAGGTCTTTCAGGGCAGCCTGAGGCAACAGGCCACATATTTGGGGCCCCCGACAGCTGTCACACCTGCCAAAACACAGTGGAAGAAGAGCTACTTTCCTTGACAGAATGGGGCCTACCATCTTCCCAGTGTTTTGGGGGTGCCCACTAGGAACCAAGACAACATCCCCCTTTCCAGTGTGTGCAACTGCTGGTATCTGAGGGTGAGAAACTATATATAACCCTTTACTCCCACTGCTATCTTTTTTCTCGTTTCCTCCCTACCAAGTCTACAGGGAAGAAGAGGCAATAGTAAAACTTGCTTTTGTGTTGCCCGTAACCTGTGAAATCTGTGATGCCCACCATTTTTCACAGGAAGATAGACCTGCTTCTGGTCTCATTCTTGAACTCTGACCAAACACAGACAGACCTAGTTGTGTCTTCAGTAGTGCTGCACTCATCCACATGTACATCTACTTACTCTCCATGTGAACCATAAATTGTATTTATGACTTTTGTCTGCCAAGGTTGGGACTTTCATCTTTCTCCAGTGAACAAAATAAAGCTGATTGGTAATAGGATTTTGTGGCTATGAAGATAGGATTTGGAATCATGCCAACCTGAACAAAATGAACTCCCATTCTACTGCTTTCCAGCTCTGTGACCCTTGATAGATTTCTACTTAGCCTGGCTTTGGTTTCTCCATAAATAAGACAGCAGACTACCCACATTATCATAAGCATATTTTGAGTACTGGGTGTCTAGTATAGAGCAAGTGCTTAATAAATGCTAGCTCTAAGAAATAAATGTACCCAGAAAGGTAAAGATGTCAAACCAAGATAAAAAACCCCACATCTAAAGACATAGTCAAAAACAAACAAACCCACAAAATGGAACGGAAGCTCTTCTGTGGAAAAATATACGTGCTTTGTATCATTCCTGACTGACCAAGAATGAAGCAGCCCTAGAGAGACAGCAGAGTGGGGAGCCACAGCTAGCACCAGAGTTGAAGGTCAGGGCAAGTGAAGCCATACAGGACCAATCAAAAAAGATATGCTCTTTTTTTTATAAAAATGTAGAAGACCACCAATAATGTTGGATTGGCCAGTGTGTGTGTGTGTGTGTGTGTGTGTGTGTGCATGTTAAGCTAAAATGAGTTGCATACTATTCTGATTGCTTTATATATATAACGCATCCAACCTTCAACTAAAAAAACACTGCCAGGGGCACCTGGGTGGCTCAGTGGGTGAGCATCTGCCTTTGGGTCAGGTTATGATTCAGGGGTCCTGGGACTGAGTCCCACACCGGGCTCACTGCAGGGAGCCTGCTTCTCCCTCTGCCTATGTCTCTGCCTCTCTCTGTGTCTCTCATGAATAAATAAAATCTTTTTTTAAATAAATTAATTTTTTTTTAATTAAAAATACTGTCAGCATCGCCATCCTCAAACAGTGGGAATTGGGATACAAACCCATGAAGTCCAGTTCTTGAACTCATATACCTAAAGCCTGTGTTATGTGGCTTCTTGTTTCAGGGGTTTGCCTTGTAACTTGGAAGCTCCCAAACCTCATGTGTCAACCCAGCCTTATTCATCCAGAAAAATTAATCACAAGCTGGGAACCTGGCTTATGCCTCAGTAATACAAATTTAGAAGACAAAATGACCTGGCCACCCCATACACCACTATCGGTATCCTTAATCACTTTTGCTCTAGAGGCCAATGACATCATCTAGATGGTGACACAGGGGAAGACATGGAGCCTGAGGCAACAGTCACAGAACTATTTCCAGCCTGGAAGAAGTACAGGGGCCCCTCTTCCACTCTCAAACTTTTATCAGCTGACAAAAGCTACATTCTCTGTCTCCAAAGAAGAAACAGAGCTATTGAATTCCAACCCCGGTATCTTTTAGATGGAAATGTTGAAGTATTCTGCTTTCTTTGAAAATTTCTGGTTGAAGTATCTGGAGTCTCTTCTCTTTCAATTACTGAATAGTGTATGTCTGACTTGTCTTTTTACTCAAAAACCAAGGCCTATTTGCCAGCTTCCATTTAGGCACAAAATGCACTAGTCCTCCAGTTTCAGTTGGAAGAAAAGGCAGATGGGAACAACCGTTTGTTAAGCAACAACATTTTTATTTCCTCTTAAGCATGCATCCTGATGCTATAGTATGAGTAACAACAAATTCTCATTGTAGAAAAAAACAGTCTTATCTAATTAATAAGTTAATATCTTATCTAATTAATAAGCTAAATAATAAGTTATTATTGACTCTTTTGCCAGTAATTTCCTATAGTAAATTTTTGCAGAGAGAATAGATTCTGGTGTCAAACCCTGGCCCTACTACACATCAGTAATACATAATGCATGACATTAGGTGAGCTTCTACTAGGAAGTTCCAGTTTTCCCATCTGTAAAATGAGGTCTTGATGATAAAGAGTGCTCTTAATGCATAAGGTTTGAGTGAGAACAAACAAGATCTTCCATGTATGTGGCCTAACACAATGTCTGCCAAATGCAGGTGCTTGATATATATCAGCAATTATGATTAATCGTTTGAGAAAAATTACAAAAAGAATTCTGGTTTTATTTCTTTTTCAGCTAAATCTACCATAGATGCTTTGAGATGTTTAGTGTGTGTTTCCTCTATTCGGACTTCTCTTTTGTTGATAATATCTTCTCACTCTAAAATTCATAGTCTTATTCATTACTGAAGGTGTGATTTGTCTGCAGATTTTATATAATAATTGATAAAATAGGACCTTTAGTAACTAAAGTAATATGATGAATTAAATTTTCTCATCAGGAAAACATTATTTCTCTATCTCAAACAGATAAAACAAGACATATCAGTTACACTTTTAACACCTACTTTTAGTTTTCTGATAATAATACATATTCTATTTTCCACATTTGTCTATCAACTCAGAAACGGAATTACATAAATATTTTGAAGAAACTACTAAACACATGCTGGGTTTTTATTAATACTAATTCAGGAGCCTACAAATTGCCCATCACTGCCCCAGATGCTACAAATACAAATCTTCAAAGAATCAGAGACAAGTCAGTAGATATTTATGATAGGGAGCAAGCAGTGATACATAAAAAAATTATACAAAATTCAGAATTCATAAACTGAAGAACCCATAAACTTTATGAATGCAGATGACACAAAGCTCAGAACTGAGACTTGAGGAAAGAAAAAAGGAGAGGTTGAAGGGCAGGAGATAAAAAGGAAGTGGGGAAAACACTACATGCAAAGGCATGGAAGTGTTAGAGAAGTAGTATGAGACCAGAGGTAACAACTTAATCCACAGCAGAAACACATGTGGTCGACCAGAAGACCATCCTGTGGAGAGTCACATGGTAACACTCCTCAACACCTATCCCTCCCTAAACCCTGCCTTTAGTACTAGGACCTTGTCCTGCTTCTGGTACAGAGGTGTTAAACATTCTTTCTCATTAGTAATAGTTGAGTAAGGGACAGGCAGGGCTCGGGAGGGAGAGATAGAGAGGGGCCTATGTGATCAGGCTCATAGAAACCCCCAAAATACTGAAGTGTAAGGAAACCATAGGTAAGAGAACAAGCCAGACCACCCTGCCCTAGGTGGGGGTAGGGAGGGTATCTTTTTTATGACAGTCATCTGTGACCAACAAAGAATAATCAGACCCCAAAGAAGAAGTAAGTCATTAAAGATGTTATCACCAGTCCTTACTCAAACCAAGATATCACAACAATGATAGGGCCACAAGCTCCCTGGTCAGTTCTAAATAAAAGACTGTCAGCAGAGGCCCACATTGGCAGCTCTGCCGGGACCCCTCTCACTTCTGAGAGTTTTCTCTGTATCCTCACTTAATGAACTTCTATCACTTTACTCACTCTCCTTTTCTGTGAGATTCATTCTTCAACTCCATGAGACAAGAACCACTTCAAGTGGGTGAAGTGCATGGAGAACGATCTTGTTCACTTGAACGTTCCAGTGAATTTCAGTTTATTAAAATAAATTTCTGTGTGTTGGTTTGTTCAACACTTTGGGATCAAAAGAATACATACATATAATAATAAGTGCACCTTTTCCAAGAATAAGTGATCTATTCAACTGGAGGTAGTAGGAAAAGTAGGGTCTTACAAAATACAGTGAAGAGTATGAGGACACTTCCAGAAAGGATAGAGCTCCAGCTGGACCAACAACAGGGATATTGAGCTAGTCCATTGCCTTTTTTGTACTTCAATTTCCTCTCCTAAAATTATCTATAATTTGAGATGTGGCTGTCACCTTTCCTCAAGTGAGGGTGATAACACCAAAAGAATCTCCTCAGTTTTGATGGGTTATTTTTTTTTAACTCTCAAAATGAAATATAGATCTATCTTCAAGTATAGATAGAGTAGACATCAGAAAGTGCACATCAGAACATTGAAAACATCGGAAAGCCAAAGGATAACGTACCCAAACGTGTAAAAAGAAACTATGTGGGGCGGTTAGGTTTTTAAGCACAAACATTCTGAATAAGAATGAATAATTTAGTGGCAAAAAAATATGAATAAATGAACAAATAAGCTCTTCCTATTCCTGACATTAGTAAAGTGTCATTTCTCAACCCTCCTTTCCAGGCATTCTCTCTTTTTTTTTTTTTTTTAAGATTTATTTATTTATGATAGACATAGAGAGAGAGAGAGGCAGAGACACAGGAGGAGGGAGAAGCAGGCTCCATGCTGGGAGCCTGACATGGGACTCGATCCCGGGACTCCAGGATCGGGCCCTGGGCCAAAGGCAGGCGCTAAACTGCTGAGCCACCCAGGGATCCCCCCTTTCCAGGCATTCTGAAAAATGTAACCTGTAAGATGCTAACCGTACTGCTAAGCTGATTGCAGTGGTGGTGAAGGAGCCAAGAAAAATAAGCAAATAAAATAACTGCTTGAGTTATGAGGCTTTACCCTCATGAGTAGGATTAGTGCCCTTATAATAAAAGAAGCTCAAAAGAGATGCCTCACCCCTTCCACCCTGAGGAGACACGAGAGGTTGGCAGTCTGCATCGCAGAGGAGGGCCCTCCCCACACCCTGACCGAGCTAGCAGCCTGATCTTGGACTTGCAGCCTGCAGAACCGTGAGAAATAAATTTCTGTTGTTTATAAGCCACTCAGTCTCGGGTGTTTTGTTTAAGCAGCTCAGTCTTTTGTACATGGTACATTTCTTTTAGCATGCTGCTTTTGAGACTGTCACATTGTTGCAAGCAGCAGGAGTTTGCTTCTTTTTACTGATGAACAGTGTTCCCCTGCATAGGTTTACCTACATTGTGTTGCTCCATTTACCAATTGGTGGGCATTCAGGTGTTAGCAGTTCAGGACTATGATGAATAATAGTGCGATGAAGGTTCACATCCCCGTGTATGTGTAGACATATGTTTTCAATTCTCTTAGGTAAATGCCTGTGAGGGGAAAAGCTGGATTACACAGTAGGTGTATGTTTAGCCTTCTCAGAAACTGCTGAGCTTTTCTGAATTGACTTCTAATTCAGCATATTTTAATTGCACGGATCCCTTCTTTATTATCTTTGCTTATAAACCAAATTCTACAGTTGGAGCTTTGCTCTGTAGTCTGCAATTTTTCTGAGAATCTTCTTAGTCTCCCTCTTTCTCTCTCACACACATCCATGCATGGACGCACACATACCTCAGAGCCCAGCAAAATCTCTTTAAGTGTCTCTGCCCTTGATTTGAGGTCTTACAGCCAGGCTGAGCAGTGGGAAAACCAAAATGTATTAAATTTAGCCAATGAGTATAATTGACAGTTTTTCACTTATGTGATTAGCTTCCTTTCCAAAGTCAGCCCTAGGACAAAGAACGAAATGTCCTTCTGGACAAACAAGCAAAAAGGCCAACAATCTACATGAAAATGGAAGATGGCCTAAAGCAGCTTAGGCTTAAGTGACCCTTAAAATCATACCAGAGAAGGAACTATCTTTTCAAGGGGAGAGAAAAACAAAACAACAGAAGAATTCTCCCTCAGGAGAAAATACACAGTAAATACTTTAGTGTATTTTACAAAGTCCCTGCATAACTGATTATCAGTCCCCCGAAAAACCTTCTGGTAGTCTCTTCAGGGAGACATGAAAAAGAATATTTGTACTGACAAGCATTCCTCAGAAAGCATTCATCAGAGAATGGATTCCTTGTGTTTTAAGAAATGCTTGTTTCTTTATATAATAATAAATATAGTGATTTTAACCATAGTCTCTTATAAAAAGGCTTTGCTCTGGTGGGGGGGGAGGTAAAAACGGGGAGATACAAGTCCATATCTGCAAATTCATAACAGTTTATTAAAGCTTTCTTTTAAATCAATCTGTAAGGTTGATTTGTCACACCATAAAATACAGCTGGGAATAACAAACAGAGAAGGAAAACAATGCTTTAAAAAGAATTAGCAAAACCGACATCCAGTCTCATTCTCCTACTTCACCTTAAGCCTGCTCTTCACCCCTCGTTCTGTTAAAGAGGATCATCACTTTGTGTCACTTTAAAAAGCCACAGTCTTCCCTAGGCCAGAAATCATATATGCTAATAAAAATCACTTCTGTTACTGAGAGGATTTAGAACTACGCCAAGTTTTCAATTCGTATCCAGGAACAAAACGATGCCTGACTTCTCTGGTTGGGTATCTTTTAAAGAGTCATTTAAATCCTAGAGATAATGTTAACAGCACAATTGTACTAAATTTATCCACAATAAGAAAACTTTGAAAAATGTCCTTGGTGTGCATTTTAGGGAAGGTAGCCAGCCAACTGTCCCCCTCCCTTGCTTCAGGCCCATTGCTCTTTGTCAGCAGGGGCTCCACATGTCCCTTCAGTTGAACAAATGGCTTGGTGTGGTCTATGAGTGGGATGGTTTGGCCTGACCCCACTCTACTCACCCAGCTCTCATGGCCAACTTCAGGGATTTACAGAATTCAGTTACAATTCCTTAAAATTTGTATAGACATCACCAACTGTTAACCTTTAAAGTAAAACTGCCAGTTATTTTACCAGTAATAGATGGGTTTACTGGAGAATGAAAGGGAACTGCAATCCAGGACAAAGAAAGTGTGGCAAAACCACAGGCAAGACCAGGGAACAAAGGAGAAGCGTGTTTTTTTAAGGAGAAAGGGGGTCAACTGGGAAGGCTGTTATGAACTAAATAAAAATCCACTGGAGGAAATTGGGAGCTCCAAGTGTGATGGCTTCTCATTGGCAGAGCTGTTGCCCACGTAGATGAGAAAAGAGTCTCTTCTTCCAGATGGAACGTAGTATCCATGTGCAAGATCAAGTCCAGGAAAGGTCAAATCAAATCAATTGCTGCAATTGTGCGGCTGCGCATGACAGCTACCCCTCCAGAACCTCCACTTTAACAAGGTTTCCCATTTCTAATCTTCACATAACAAATAAGTCAGACTTTTTCTTTCAAGTCAAATTGTATACCTCACACTAGAAGTTCTTCTGAATTCAGATTATATTCAAGTCAAGATTTAGAAATATACTTTGGAAGGCTTGCCTCTTCCTCAGCTATCATTTTATAGAATATACCCATGTTTATAGGGGCTGTGGCTGTATTACTGCCCCATGACCTCATTAGACCCTAGCCCCAGCTCCATCTCCAGAATACTGGACCAAATTGGACACTTGACTAAGGGAAGTAAATTCATTGGCTGAATGTAACCATATGATTCCTCTCTGGAGAATTTGAATCAAGAAGCAAAATGACTATTGCCAAATAGTGAAGAGGATGTGGTACATACACACACACACACACACACACACACATATACATACACAATGGAATATTACTCAGCCATCAAAAATAATGAAATCTTGCCATTTGCAACAATGTAGATGGAACTAGACAGTATTATGGAAAGTAAAATAAGTCAGAGAAAGACAAATATCAGATGATTTCACTCATATGTGGAATTTAAGAAACAAACCAAATGAACATAGGAGAAGGGAAGGAAAAACAAAATAAGACAAAATCAGAGAGGGAGACTAACCATAAGAGACTCTTAACTATAGGAAACAAACAGGGTTGCTGGAGGGGAGGTGGATAGGGGGACGGGGTAACTGGGTGATGGCCATTAAGGAGAGCATGTGATGGAATGAGCACTGAGTGTTATATGCAACTGATGAATCACTAAATTCTACCTCTGAAACTAATAATATACTATATGTTAATTAAATTGAATTTAAATTAAAAAAAATGTTTTTAAACCATCTGGGTTCTCTAAATTTAGAGTTAGTTCCCTAGCATAACCCACTGCAAATGCAGGCATAATTTGACTCCCATTTCATCACTCTATGGGAACTGAGGCTCAGGGAACCAGCACAAAAACACCATGGCTATGAGTGATAAACCATTCTTTGTCCCTGGCCCAAAGTCTGTTGTCTTCTACTAGCATCCACAAAATGGTAGCAGGTTAACTTGCAAGTAGGGTAAACTCTCCAACCCTTCACAGTAATTAACACTTCCTTTTCTCCAGGTAGGAACTTCTACCCTGGGAAAGGTTTAGATGGTAGCCTTTTCATTAGTTCTTTCCACCTCCCCTCCTCACTGGCTGCTTTCTAGTTTCTAAAGGGTTTGGGGAGTGGGCGGTGGGCAGTGGGCGGACAGAGAGGCAAAAGTAGAGTAGATTCTTACCTATCACTGTCAAAAGCTGGTTTCTCCCTCCTTGGGAGCCTGACATATATTTCCATGACTTTTGTTGCATTCTTTAAAGATTCCATTACTAGCCATCACTTCCTAAAGTTCCTCTAACTCAGATGACTGCATCTCTCAACAGGATGACCCCATTATTCCTTTCACATCCCACAAAATCCTATGATCCATCTTTAGCTTCTATCTGCTGCAACCCAATCTCCCATTTGATGGCCCTTCTAAGATGTGTGGATTTTTCCACACCACCAAGCAAGTAACTCAATTCTAACACTATCCATTTGGAAATAGAGTCAGATCTCACAGTCAGATCTCACAGATCTCACATCTCCCAGAAGATGTTCCCCACTCCCCATTCCAGACACCAGTTCCAAGACCAGGTTGTCACCTGTGCTTCTGACCAACCAGCTATAAATTAGCTCTTCAGGCTCAGTTAAGTTGCTACAGCAATTCACAGAACTAAGAGAAACATTTTATGTACTAGATTACTGGTTTACTATAAAAGGATATAGCTCAGAAACAACCAGAGGGAAGAGATGCATAGGGCAAGTTATATGGGAAAGGGCACAGAGCTTCCATGCTCTCTGAGTATGCCACTCTACCAACACGTCCACGTATTCCCCAGACTGGGAGTTCCCTAAAAACCTTTCTTTTTGTGTTTTCGTAGAGGCTTTATTGCATAGGCAAGATTGATTAAACCACTGGCTACCAGCGATTTAACTAAATCTCCAACTCCTTTCTCCTCCCCAGAGGTGGTGGTCATGGGTGGCCTGAGAGTTCTAGCCCTCTAATCACATTACTGGTTCTCCAGGCAACCAGCCTCCATCCTTAGGTAACCTGGGATCTTTCCCAAAGTCACTTCATTAACATAACAAGGAATGGGGCAATGACCAAATATATAGAGAGATATATAGATATATTCTTATTATAAATCACAATATCACAACCCTGTTAAACAGAATCTGATCGAACATCATTTTGCCTCTCTTGTGTGTATGATCCACTTCTAATGCTCAGGAGGCACCTGAGCATCTTTACCCTGGCAAATTTAGGGAGTACAGACTAACTGCAAAGCAGCCTCCTCTCAATCTGCTCTGGCATGAGTCAGCTCAGACATAAATGCTCAGGGGCTGCTCTCAGTTAATCCTGTTGAAACCCCCCTTGGAGGTGGGCAGGGGGTGGGGGTGACTGGGTGACGGGCACTGAGGTGGGCACTTGATGGGATGAGCACTGGGTGTTATTCTATATGTTGGCAAATTGAACACCAATAAAAAATAAATTTATAAAAAAGAAACCCCTCTTTCCTAGGCTCGAAGGGTGAGTCATATACCACCTACCTCTATCTACTCTTTGAGGGGAGGGAGGAACAAAACACACAGCAAAGCTCTAAGAAATACTTTTCATAAATTCTACCTCCTTAATCTTAACCTTTAAATCTTCTAGTGTTTGGAATTTCCATGGTAACATACTGCCATATTTATAACTCATCTTTTCATTTGACCCAGGGTTAGTGGGTTTCTGATAACTAAATGGTCCTTAAAGGAGGGATCAGCTATGATAGTTTAATATCTTGATTTCTGTTTTCCTAAACAGTAGGATTGATTTTGAGATGACACCCCAAGCACTTTAACCTGGACTTTCATGTAGTTTTTCTTCATTTCATGAAGTACTGTTCAAGGAAAGTTGTTCTGCACCCAATTTCAATGTGGGTATGGGGGGTGGGGGGCCGTCCTCCATACCTCCAAGCAATTTTCCAACACTACGTGAGTATCATACAATTCAACTCAATTCTGACACTCTCTACTTGGAGACAACAAATTAAATAACCTAGATGAAAAGGATAAGTTCCAAGGAAGACACAAACTGTTGAAATTGACTCAAGAAAAAAACAGAACATCTGAAGTGACCCTTAACAAGTAAAGAGACTAAATTAGTAATCAAAAAACTTACCACAAACAAAAGCCCAGGGCCATTTGGCTTCACAAGTGAATTCTATCACACCTTCTTTTTTCAAGTTTTTATTTAAATTCTAGTTAGTTAACATATAGTGTAATATTGATTTCAGGAGTAGAATTTAGTGATTCATCACTTACATAGAACACCCAGTGCTCACCACCACAACTATCAAACTTTTAAGGATCAACAAACACCAGTCCTTTACAAATTCTTCCAAAAAGAGGGAACACTTCTCAACTCACTCAAAATTACCCTAATACCAAAATCAAACACATCACAAGAGATGAAAAGCACAGACCAATCTCCCCTATGAATATAGATGCAAAAATCCTTAACAAATCACTAGCAAACTGAACCTAGCAATATGTCAACAGAATTACATACTATGATGTATTAAGAAAGTCCTTTTATCCTGAGCTTTGACATCTGAAGCCTTGCTAAGTCTGGAGAGACTGCTCCCACCAGGGCTAGCCAAATCCTAGAGAGAGTAAGCAACTCATTGCTAGTGCTCCTTCATATACAAACCAACCAATCCAGATCCCTAAACTTCAACCATCTCCTATATCAGGCTCCTACAGATCTCTCAGACTTGGTGCCACTATTCTTCCACTATAATCATCAGAACCACATACCAGACAACTAGAGGCAGCTCCCACATCACAGAACTCCTTGAAATTATTCAAACTAACCAGCCCTAAGCCTACTTACCCTGCTTTGCCCATTCCTTCCCACAATACAATAAAGACTCTTGCTCACCTTTTCCCCAATCCTACTGATCATAGTGCTTCTCCCATGTTTCCTCTCAACCCTCATTACACAGCATGCCCCCTATTCTTGGGAACTGTGAGTTATAAACTGTGTTTTCAATGACAACCATATCTGATCTGTTTGCCTCACCTCATCCTATTACAGCTAATAAATTAGCTTAGCAAGGTTGCAGGTTACAAGATCAATATATAAAAATCAATTGTGCTTTTATACATTAACAATGAACAATGCAAAAATGAAATTCACATGGGACTCATATGGAAATGCAGGAACCCAGAATAGCACAAAACAATCTTAGAAAAGAAAAACAAAATTAGACAACTTGCATATCATGGTTTCAAAAATTATTACAAAGCTAAAAGAAGCAAAACTACGTGGCCCTGGAAAAAGCATAGGGATATAGATCAATGGATTAGAATGGAGCATCCAGAAAAAAAAATCCATATATTTGTGGGCAATTGATTTTGACAAGTGTGCCAAGCAAATTCAATCAGGGGAAAGAATAGTCTTTGCAGCAAACAATGCTGGGGAGATTTGATATCTGCATGTAAAAGGAAAAAAAATGTATTTGGATCCCTACCTCATACCATAATCAAACACTAATTTAAAATAGATCAAAGACTAAATTAACAAGCATTAGAAAAAAATTGTGTAAATTGTCATGATCTTCTAACAGGCAATGGTTTCTTAGAACACTAAAAGCACAATCAAAAGAAAGAAAGAAGAAAAAATAGATTAAGTAGGACTTCACAAAAATGTAAAACTTTTTGTTTCAAAGGGCACTATCAGGAAAGTGAAACGACAATTCATAGAAGAAAATATTTGCAAATCCTCTACCTGATGGGGGTCTAGTATCTAAAATATATACAGAACACTCACAATATAGCAACAAAAAGCAAATAACTCATTTTAGAAATGGGCAAAAAATATGAATTAGCCATCCTGCCAAAGAAGATATTCAAATGATAAATAAGCACTAAAAACATGATCAACATCATTCATATTTAGGGAAATGCAAATTAAAACCATATTGAGAGGCCATGTCACACCCACTATAATGGTTATAATAAAAAGACAAATAGGGGTGTCTGGGTGGCTCAGTTGATTAAGCGTTTGCCTTCAGCTCAGGTCATGATCCCAGGGTCCTGCTCAGCAGGGAGTCTGCATCACCTCTCCCTCTGCCCCACTCTCTCTCTGACTTGTGCTATTTCTCTCTCAAATAAATAAATAAAATCAAAAGAAAGAAGAAAGAAAAAGAAAGAAAGAAAGAAAGAAAGAAAGAAGAAAGAAAAAGAAAGAAAGAAAGAAAGAAAGAAAGAAAGAAAGAAAGAAAGAAAGAAAGAAAGAAAGAAAGAAAAGAAAGAACGAACATGTTGCTGAGAGGAGTGTGGAGATATTGGAACCCTCATATATTTCTGATGGGAATTTTTTTTTTATTTTTTACTTTAATTCCAGTATAGGTAACAGTGTTAACAGTATTGTATTAGTTTATACTACACTATATATAGTATACCTGAAACTAATAGTGATTCTATACATTAGTAATGTGTGTATATACACACATTACACACACACACACACACCGTGATTCAAGAATTTTATACATTACTCAGTATTCACCCTAAGTGTACTGTTAACCCCCTTCACCTATTTTATGCATCCCTCACCCACCTCCACTCTGGCAACAATCAGTTTGTTCTCTATACTTAAGAGTCTTTTTTTTTGGTTTGTCTCTTTTTCATTTGTTCATTTGTTTCTCAAATTCCACAGATGAGTGAAGTCATATGCTATGTTTCTTTCTCTGACTTATTTCACTTAGCATTATGTTTTCTAGATCCAATCATGTTGCAAATAACAAGATTTCATTCTTTTTTATGGCTTAGTAATATTTCTTTGTGTATATATGCCACGTCGGCTTTATCCATTCATCTGTTGATGGGTGCTTGGTCTGCTTTCATAACATGGCTATTATAAATAATGCTGCAATAAACACAGGGGTGTGTATTTCTTTTTGAATTAATGTCTCCACATTTTGGGGGTAAATGCTGAGTAGAATCACTGGATCATGTGGTAATTCTATTTTTTCTTTTTGAGGTATCTCCATATGTTTTCCACAGTTGCTGCACCAGTTTGTATTCCCATCAACAGTGTATGAGGATTCCGTCCTTCTCCACATCTGCAACACTTGTTTTTTTTTGTGCTTTTTGAGTCTAGCCATTCTGACAAGTGTGCGGTGATATCTCTTTATGGCTTTGATTTGCATTTCCCTAGTGATGTTCAGCATCTTTCCATGTGTTTGTTGGCTTTCTGCATGTCATCTTTGGAGAAATGTCTGTGCATGTCTTGTGCCCATTTTTTAATTGTATTATTTGATTTTTTGGTGCTCATTTATAGAAGTTCTTTATGTATCTTCAATACTAACCCTTTGTTGGATATGTCACTTGCAAATATCCTCCCATTCAGTAGGTTGTCTTTTTAGTTTTGTTGATTGTTTCTTTTGCTATGCACAATCATTTTATTTTGATGTGGTCCCAGTTTATTTTTACTTCTGTTTCCCTTGCCTCAGGAAACATATCTAGAAAAATGTTGCTGTGTCCAATGTCAGAGAAATTACTGCCTGTGCTCTCTTCTAGGATTTTTATGGTTTCAGGTCTCACATCTAGGTCTCTAATCCATGCTGAGTCTTGTATGTATGTATGTATGAGGCTCCACCCCTAGCATGGAGCCTTAATGCAGGGCTTGAACTTATGACCCTGAGACCATGTCATCTGCAAATAGTGAAAGTTTTATTTCTTCCTTACCAATTTAGATGTCTTTTTAAAATTTTTGTTGTCTGACCTCTGTGGCTAGGACTTCCAGTGCTATATTGAATAAAAGTGGTGAGAGTGGACATCTTTGTCTTGTTCCTGATCTTAGGAGAAAAGGTCTCAGTTTTTTACCATTGAGTATGATGTTAGCTATGAGTTTTTCATAGATAGCCTTTATTATTTTGAAGTATGTTCCCTCTAAATCTGCTATATTGATGGGTTTGATCATGAATTGATGTTGTGCTTTGTCAAATTCGTTTTCTGCATTTATAGAAATGATCATATAGTTTTTATCCTTTCTCTGTTGCTGTGATGTATCATCACAAAATGTTTTGTGATGATCACAACATGATTTGTGAATATTGAGCCACACTTGCATCCTGGAAATAAATATCACTTGATTATGATGAATGATTTTTTTTTTTTTATGTACTGTGGGACTTGGTTTGCTAACATTTTGTTGAGGATGTTTGCATCTGTGTTCATCAGGATATTGGCTTGTAGTTCTTGCTCTCTTTCTCTGTAGCATCTGGTTTGGGTATCAAGATAATGCTGGCCTTACAGAATGAATTTTGAAGCTTTCCTTCATCTCCTATTTTTTGGAATAGTTTGAGAAAAATTGGTATTAACTCTTCTTTAAATGCTTGGTAGAATTTGCCTGTGAAGCCATCTTGGGAGTTCTTGATACTGATTCAATTTCATTGCTGGTAATTGATCTCTTCAAATATTCTATTTCTTCCTGATTCAGTTTTGGAGGTGATATGTTTCTAAGAACTTAATCATTTCTTCTAGGTTTTCCAATTTTTTAGCATATAACTTGTCATAATTTCATAATATCTATTTTGTTTATTTCTGCTCCAATCTTTATTATTTCCTTCATTCTACTGGTTTGGGGTTTTGCCTGTACTTTTTTTTCTAGCTCCTTTAGGCTTGAGTTTAGGTTGTTTGAGATTTTTCTTACTTCTTGAGGTAGGCCTGTATTACTATAAACTTCCCTCTGAGAATTGCTTTTGCTGCATTCCACAGATTTTGCATTGTTGTGTTTTCCTTTTCATTTGTCTCCAGGTATTTTTTAAAAATTTCTCTTTATTAGTTGACCTATTCATTGTTAAATAGCATGTTACTTCACCTCCATGTGCTTGTGGTCTTTCCAGATTTTTTCTTATGATTGAGGTCTAGTCTCATAGAGGTCAGAAAAGATGTATGGTAGGACTTCAATCTTTTTTCATTTGTTGAGACTTGTTTTGGGGTCTCATATGTGATCTATTCTGAAAATGTTCCATGTGCATTTGAAAAGAATGTGTATTCTTTTGGGATAGCTGTTTTCAGATAGAATGTTCTAAGTATACCTGTTAGATTCATCTGGTCCAATGTGTCATTCAAAGCCATTGTTTCCTTATTGATTTTCTGTTTGCATGATCTATCCGTTGGTGTAGGTGGGGTGTTAAAATTCCTTACTATTGTTGTATTACTATGGATTACTTTCTTTAGGTTTGTTTTTATCTGCTTTATGTATTTGGGTGCTTTCATATTGGGTTTATAAATATTTACAATTCATATATCTTCTTGTTGGATCATTCCTTTAATAATTATATGTTGTCCTTCTTTGTTTCTTGTTACAGTCTTTATTTTAAAGTCTATTTTGTCTGATATAATATTGCTACCCCAGATTTCTTTTCACTTCCATCTGCATGATAAATTCTTTTTCATCTCTTCACTTTCAATCTGCTTGTGTCTTCAGGTCTGGAATGAATCTCTTGTAGGTAGCATATAAATGGTCTTGCTTTTTTATCTATTTCATTAGTCTATGTCTTTTGATTGGAGAGTTTAGTCCATTTACATTCAAAGTAATGATTGATAGGTATGTACTTATTGCTATTTTGTTATTTGTTTTATGGTTGTTTCTGTAATTCTTCTCTGTTCCTTTCTTCTCTTGCTCACCAGTTTGCTGGCTTTCTTCAGTGATATACTGGATTCTTTTATTTTTTGCATATCTGGCACTATTTTTTGATATTTGGTTACCATTAAGTTTGTATTATAATATCTTATGCATATAGCAATCTTTGTTAAGTTAATGGTCACTTAAATTTGAACCCATTCTTTACTCCTTTCCCCTCTCCCTTGTTTTTATAATGTCATACTTTATATCTTTTCATTTTGTGAATCCCTTGACTGATTTTTTAAAAAGATTTTAATTATTTGAGAAAGAGAGAGAGTGAGCAAGCAGGGGGAGTAGCAGAGAGAGGACAAGCACACTGCCTGCTGACTGTGGAACCTGATGCAGAGCCCAATCCCAGAACCCCAAGATCATGACCAGAGTCAAAACTGAGTCAGATATTTAACCCACTGAATCATCCTGGTACCCCTTCCTTGACTGGTTTTATAGATATACTTACTTTTACTGCTTTTATGCTTCCTACTTTTATTGTTCCTGCTTATGGTCTTTCTTTTCCATTCAAAGAATCTCCTTTAATATGTTTTATATGACTAGTTGAGTGGTCATGAGTTCCTTTAACTTTTGTTTGTGCGGGCAACCCTTTATATCTCCTTCTATTCTGAATGATAGCCTTGCTGAATAATCTTAGCTGCAGGGTTCTTTTTCTTTCAGCCCTTGGGATTTATCATGCCACTTTTTTTCTGCCTGCAAGTTTCTGCTGAAAAATCAGCTGATAGCCTTAGGGGTTTTCCTTGTATGTAACTGTTTTCTCTTGCTGCTTTAAAAATTCTTTATCACTACTTTTTGCTTTACTTTTTACTTTAATTACTATATGTCTTGGTGTGGACCTCCTTGTGTTGATTTTCTTGGGGGAGGGGGGGTCCCTGTGCCTGTGGGTATGGATTTTTATTTCCTTCCACAGATTTGAGAAATTGTCAACTATTATTTATGGGCTCCAGCCAAAGGTGTATTTCAGGGAGCACATCCACAAAAGAACGTGCAGGTGAGGTGGGCAGTGTTAGCAAGGTTTGTGCAGATCTGCTGTGGGAGGCAACCTGGAGCTGAGGCCTGGCTGGAGGGAGCATGTCCACAGGAGATCATGAGGGCAGGGTGTGCTGTAGCAAGTCACGGTAGAGCACTGGTGCTGGGCTGGTTCCCACAAATATACATGTATCTAGGTGAGGCACCAGGAAAAGGAGATGGTGCCCACCAGTTCTTTTGTTCTTAGAGAAGTCTCCCAACAGTCTCTGCCTTCTCTAGGATATGCACTGAAATTAGTAAACAAATCTCTGATATATCAGGCATTTTTCAAGCTGCTGTTTCTAGGCTATATCTCCATGGGGTTGTTTGTTGTGTTGTCTCTTTAAAAGGAGGGACTTGGTTTCCTCTCACACTCTTAGCTCTCCCAGAGCTGAGCCCACTGATTTTTAATTTTCCAAGGGGTAAGCCCCACTGAGTGTAAGAATTTATAAAATAATGCCTCTCTGACTTTTCAAAGCCATATGTTATAGGCATTTGTCTTCCCCAGGAGGGCTCCATGGTGTGAGAGTGTGTTTCTCTCCCTTCTCCATCCTCAAGTCACCCTTCTCTCCCAGAGATAGTCTCATGGGTCCCTTTAGGTGCCAACTGCACCTCTGCCCTTCTTACCCTCTTCAATGCAGCCTATTTTCTACATTTAGCTATGGAGAGCCTGTTATGTTTGTCTTTGGGTCATTTTCTGGGTTCTTTACACTGATGTGAGCATTATCTAGTTGTATCTTCCATCTTCCCTGGAAGTTTTCTAAAGGGATTTTAAATGGTGTAGCCACTTTAAAATACAGTCTGCCAGTTTCTCAAATAGTTAAACATACAGTTTCCATATGACTCAGCATTTCCACTCCTAGGTAAATACTCCAGAGAATTTAACAGTCTAGTATTAAAGTTACATTGGATTTGGAATATGAATGAGGGAACTTCAACCTTTTTTTTTTTTTAAGATTTGGGAAAATTCAACTGACATAAAAACTGTGCTTTATGGTTAGGTAAAACTCAGTGGTAAATATGGTCCTGATGATTTTTCCAAGGGTAACTGCAAGAAAAGCATTCAACAAAATTCAAAATCCATTTATGATAAAAACTCACGGTGAACTAGGAATACAAGGGAACTCCCTCAATCTGATAAAAGGATTTCTAACTCTGTTTGTGGAATATTTAAAGCAGTTTGCAAAAGATTGGTAACAAAGGTAAATTGCTCACTCTCACTAGTGAGTTTAGTAAAGTTGCCAAATACAGCCAAATACAGTGTCAATATGCAATCAATTGCATTATATATTATCAGCAAGAAAATAAAAAAACAATTTTTAAGCAATGTCATTTATAATAGCATCAAAAAGCATGAAATACTTAGGAATAAGTTCAACAAAAGTTGTGTAACTCTCTTACATTGGAAATTACAAAACACTGTTCAGAGATATTAAAGAAAATGTAAAGAAAGAGATATATCACAATAAAGAATTAGAAAATTCAGTTGTTAAGATGTCCATTCTCTTCAAATAGATCTATAGATCCAACACAACAACAATTCAGCTGTCTTTTTTAAAATATAAATTAGTGAGCTGACTATAAACTTAAATGGAAAAGCAAAGGACTTAAATTGCTAAAAACAATACTACAAAAGAATAAAATTGGAAAATTCACACCATCTGACCTTAAGGCTCTCTAAAAACTATAACACTTGAGACAGTATTATATTGACATAACAATGGACAAATGGATTAAAGGAACAGAATAAAGAGTTCAGCATGACTCATATTACATGGTCAATTGAGTTTTAACAAAGGCAATTCAATTGGGGAAAAAAAAAATCTTTTCAAAAAATGATACTGGATCAAGTCAATACCCAAGTGGAAAAAACTAGATGTCAATACAGTCTTCTTCAGTATAAAAATACAATAAGGGATGGAAAACAGATCTCATGTACAAGCTAAAACTAAAAAAGAAAAAAAAAATCCTTGTATTACAAAATAACAAACCTGACTAGCAACTATTTCTTATGTTGGACAGAAAGCATGAACCATAAAAGAAAAATGGGAAAAAAATGGACTTCTTTAAAATTAAAAAAGATCTGCTCTTCAAAAGACACTGTAAGGAAAATGAAAAGCCAATCCATAGACTAGAAGTAAATATTTGCAATATATCTACAAAGATCTTGTATTCAAAATATATAAAGTATCCCTGCAACTCTATAATAAGTAGCAATCCAATAAAGAATATATGGCTAAAATATTTTAATAGACCTTTCATCAAAGAATACATGCAAATATCAAATAATTACATCAAAAGGTGCTTAACATAATTAGAATGAAAGAAATGAAAATTAAAATGGAGACAAAATTCTAGCCATTTACACTGGTTAAAATTATAAAGGCTGATAACCCCAAGTGTTGAGAAATATGTAAAGTAATTATAAGTCTAATACATTAATGGTGGAAATGTTTTGGAAAATATTTTGGCAGTTTCTTATAAGATTAAACATATACTTCCTAAATGATGCCACAATTCCACCTCTAGGTACTTATCCAAGAAAAATGGAACATATGTTCATTAAAAAGATATATATGCAAATGTTTATAGCAGCTTTATTTAAAAAGCAAAAACTAGAAACAACCCAGATATTCATCAACAAACTACAGTGTATTCATATAGAATACTATTCAGCAACAAAAGAGAACGTTTTATAGGTGTGCACAATTATATGTGTAAATCTCAAAGTATGCTAAGTGAAAGAAGCCAGACAAAAAATAGTACATATATTATGGTCATTCATCTAAATCTGTACAGTGATTAAAAGCAGATTTCTAAAAAAAAAAAAAAAAGCAGAGTTCTGAGGAAATTTCCCTGAGGAGGGAATGAGAGGTGGGGATTGAATGGAAAAAGACACAACAGGTTATGGGAATGTTTTATATTTTGGAGTAATGGGCGTTCTTTACATTTTGATCATGATCCTAGTTACATGGGTGTATGTACTTGTTGGATTTCATTGAACAATGGACTGAAATCTCTGCACTTTACTGTACATACATTATAATAAAGTTAATGAATGAGATACTCTACACCTACTCAAAGGCTAAAATCAAGCAGATCGACAACAGTAAGTTTTGATGAGGATGTGATGTTAAACAGCTGTTAATGGAGAGAGTACATTGGTGGCGGGAGTGTAAAATGACACAATCACTTTGTAAAACTGTCAATTTCTTACAAAGTTAAACATATTCTTTTCCCATAACCCAGGTATTCCACTCCTAAGTATTTTCTCTGGCCACAGAAAGAGTTGCACATGAATATCCACAGCAGCATTAAACATAATGAAACATAAACATAATGAAACATAGCCACAAACTGAAACAACTCAAAAGTCATTCAACACATGATGGAATAAATAAAAGCTATATATCCATCCAACGGAATACTGCTCAGCAATATAAAGGAACAAACTGATAAATATAACAACATAAATGGCTCTCCACATGGAGCAAAAGAAGCCTGACACACAAAAATTATATACTGTGTTTTGTCAATTATACAAAGTTCAAGAATAAGCACTACTGGGGTGCCTGGGTGGCTCAGTTGGTTAAGCATCTCCCTTTGGCTTAGCTCATGATCCCAGGATCCTGGGATCAAGCCTTGCGTTGGGCCTCTTGGTTAACTTCCCCTCCCCCTGCTCACACATGCTCTCTCTTTCTCTCTCTCTCAAATAAATAAGTAAAATCTTTTTTTTTTTTTTTCATTTTTTAAAGAAGAACTACTACTAACTCTATGGTGCTGCAAATAAGAGCAATAGTTACCTTTGTGATGATGATTCACTGGCAGAGGCACAAGAGAATCTTCTGAAGGGATAGTAATGCTCTGCATCTTGACAGGGGTTTAAGATCTGTCCATTTTAGAGTAAGTATATTATACTTCAACTTTAAAAAGAAAAACAAAAAAACAAAATCTCAGCCATGAACCTTTCTGATCCTGTTCAGTCTCTTCCATAGCCCAATCTTAAGGCAGCACATAAAACAATACCTAAAATAAAAGGGAAAAGATACATGTACTTGGCTGGGAAGACTTATTAACATAAATATCACCTCTTATACAAATAATACTAAGTTGAATACATTGTCAATTAAAATCTCAATAGAGTTTTATTATGGCTATTTCGTTTTGATTTGGAACTGAAGGAAAATGCCTCCCCCCTCCTCAAAATAAAGGAAAATAGAAAAAGAAAACCAATGGAGACTTTAAGAAACATCAAGCAGATCATAAAATCTTTATAATCAAAATACATTAGCATAGAAACTGACAAAGATCGGTGCTACCAACCAGAATATATTTTCCATTCTCCCTTATAGTTAGGGGTGGCCATGCTTTTGAACTCTGGCTTATGAGATGAGCATGGAAATGCAGCTTGTCACCTCCAAGCTTGACCCATAAAATTCTCACGTGCTTGGTTTCCATGTACTTTTCCATTTGTGGCTTACAAGAATAGTGATAACTACCCAGGCTTGGGAGCCTCATGAAGATGGAGAGGCCACAAGATGCAAGAAGTCTAGGTCTTTGAATCACTGGTTGGAAGAGGCAACCTAGGAGAGTCCCACCTAGAAACACCCTCAATGGACAGTTTTTACAAAAAGAAAATAATCTTTTCTAACGTCAAATCACTGATATTGGGGCAAGATTTATGTGTTATAGCAATTAGTGATGAAGATACAAATTCAACTCAGAATCAAGGGTAGAGTATACAGTTAATTTTGGCTGTTTAACTGTCTGGCCATTAAGGAGAAATAATGTTAGACCCTTATATGACGCATAGTAATGAATTACAGGTAAAGAGCTGTTTTCTCAAAATAGAACATGTCTTGTGATAGCTCTTGGTAGATACATATACAAACAATGGTTAACTTCTAAGCAAGATTGGAAACTCTGAAGCTCTTTTAAGTGTGGTCATTTAAAATCAATATAAGCATATTTAAACTGTGATGTTACAAGAACTGGAGACCAGGTCATATTTTATGGCACTGCAACTTCTTCCTCTTTGCCCAGATCACTCACTCTGGGGGAGGTTAGTTGCCTTATTGTGGGCGGCCCTATAAAGAAGCCCACCTGGTCGGGAACTGAAGCCTTCCGCCCACAGCCATTCATAGGTATGGACAGGAGCAGGCAATAGATACTCTTCTTTACTCACTTTCCATACATTAGTTCATTTAATTCTTATCCTCTTTGAAGTGGGCTTTATGACCTTCATGTTATAGGTAAGAAAACTGGGTCACAGAAAATTTATTAAACTTTGTTAAGGTCACACCACCCAGTGATGGCGCTGGGCTGAGAATAGAGGATGTTGCCTCTTGAATGTAGGCTCTTAATTACACACGTTGCTAGGTGGGAGCAGAGGGCCGGATAGCTGGAGGGCAAAGGGAGAGGACTATAATTGTATTTTTTTAATTGGCTTATCTTACACAAAGAGACGATTGTCTTAATTATAACTAATTCACTGCAGTCCCTAATTTTGTTAATATTTCCTTCATTCAACAAATATTTAATGAGCATCTACTCTAGGCCAGGCAGTACACTAGATGCAGCGGTAAACAGCAGCGAGGATGTGGCCTGGATCGACTCAAAACATTGACAGTAGTAAGAGATGGAGATCCTCTTTCATCACCAACTTTCCTCAGTTCCTCATAATAAACCTTTTCACCCAGCTAGGGTAAAACAGCATAGGTGGACCTAGCGTTACCTGCATAGACTCAAGTGACCCCAAAATCTAATCCAAAAGGGAGTAAAACCAAGAAGCAAATAATTTTTGATTTGTAAGTCTTTTTGAGATTTCTAAGGCCCAGTACGCGATCACAGCTTGGGCCACAGCAGAAAAGAGAAGTCCTATATATCCTCTGATCCAGGATTTAAGTGATTTGTTTTTCTACACAGAAACTAAATCCATAAATGCACAAATCCGTGCCAATTCCCCTTGGATGGAGCCCTCCTGCAGTGTTATTTGTCAGGGTCAGAGATTGGTCAGAGAGACTTTTCAGAACCACTTTTCAAACTACTTTATACATTGAAGGCAATTATATTAACAAAGTATTCGTCGAAAGACTGTCTCAGAATACCAAGTGCTGACTTTGTGAAAACCCTCTCAATAGGATCCCTTTGTGGAAGCCAAAATATGCCAAGTAAGGGAGCATTTGGTTACTACAGACTCACAGGAACAAACTGTGCTGGTATTCATTCCTATTTCATAAACTACCTTAAAAATAGCATAGGATAACATCTTAGGGAGTTTTGTCTATGGAAAGTACATGAAGGCAAAATAAGGTCACTAAGCGCCTCTCGACAGGAGCAGACAAGAGAGAAACAAGATGCTGACGCCTACTGGGCAGGGCCTTTCCTGTGTTCAGTTTTGTGATTCTGGAGTATCTTGCAAAAAAACCAACAAAAAGGGATGCCCGGTGGCTCAGTGGTTGAACATCTGCCTTTGGCTCAGGTCGTGATCACAGGGTCCTGGGATCGAGGCCCACATGGGTCTCCCCACAGGGAGCCTGCTTCTCCCTGTCCCTGTGTCTCTGCCTCTCTCTCTCTCTCTCTCTCTCTCTCTCTCTCTCGTGTGTGTCTCTCATGAATAAAATCTTTAAACAACAACAAAAAAGAAGACCTAGAACTTTCCTCTGAAGCAGCACCTAGCACAATGAATAGTATTCATGAATGAATCACTTTCCAACTCCATCTCCTACGATTTACCCTCTTTCTCCTTAAAATCCAGTCATGCTGGCTTTTTGCCTTTCTTGTTCCTATCTCAGGGCCTTGGTGCTTGCAGACTTCTCCACCAGGAATCTGTCCTGGGTTTTCCCAGGAGGCTTCCCTGGGAAAGGGAGGCTTCACATATTTCATGTTTTAAAGATTCCTTCCCTGGCTACCTTCTCCAAAGGAACCCCATCCTCCGGACTCATCAGATTCTCTCCCTTTTCTTTGTTGTATTTCCTGTAGCAGGTGCCACTCTCCAGTATCCTCCCCTTCACTTATTTTTCACTAGCGCCTAGCACCGTGCCCAGCACGTAATAGGCACTCAACTAACATGTGTTAAATGGTTGAGAGAGGATGAGAGAACACAAACCCAGGAAGACTGCCAACTCCCATTCCAGCTCAAGTTAGACACTCCCGTTGGGTTTTCCTCAAAAAATCCACCAAAACCCCTAGTAGAGATTCAGAAATCTTCCTTTTTTTAGATGGTTTATTAGGTGACCAAGTCAGGCTGGGTAATTCCATTTGACAATCATAAGGCCAACAGCAGCTTTTTGCCACCAGAGTTTATTTCCTGCCCAATCTGGGTCAAGGATCAAAAACCAGAAGAAAAGGTGAGAGAGGCCCACTCATTAAGTCAACAGTGCTGGTTGTATTTCTATGGTGTCTCTCGTTCATTCATGCTGTGGACAAGCCACTGAGATATTTCATTGCTTTGGTCTCTTCTTCTCTGGAGGACTCACATGGCTAGTAGGAGGATTCAGGACATCACGTTGCTATAATACCCACAAAGCGCCACGGAAATTTATCAAAAACATCATTAAAATGCAAGTTCCTTCTCGCCTTGCTTTTCTTTTCCTTTCTAAGCCAGGGTCCAGGATTTCATCTCCTCCCTCCCACGAATTACAGAAAGTCACTACCATTGGGTAACTGCAAGCTGAATGGGCCTTTCAGGTACGTGCCTGTTTTGCAAAGTCCTGCTCTCCACTCTCTTGGCAGAGTCTGAAGACCCAGATGCTCCGCTGATCAACACGGTGGTGACAGTGGCTCTGACAGTCTTCTTCCTTTAGTGTCATTGTTGTGGGAATCATCAGGCCACACCGGGGAGGCCAACTGAATTCCACACATTCACACTGCAATTATACACACCCTCCTGATGACTTTGCTCTTATTATTTTTATCATTTGGGGAATCATCCAAGTCTTTTACAAAAATATTTTAAGTGTATCTGCTGATGCACACGCCCCCAGAGATTTTTCTTTTCTCTCTGCTCTCTGCCACCTCCGCATCATTTTGCTTATTTATCAAAACAAGGGGGGTTATGTGCCAAAAGGTTTACAGTGTGCTAAAGCTCTGATAACCTCTGTGTGGCTGCTCATGGTAGCTGCATGGAGACAGGGCCTCCACCTCCCCCCACGTGGAACTGTCAACACAGATGCAAAGAAAATTTAGGCTACCAAAAGCTGATGGGGAGGGCTGGAGTCTGTGCTTCCTGGACAGGTCATGGAGTTGCAGCAACAACCACATCACCACCCTGCAGAAGGAAAAGGGTGGGGTCATCTATCTGTTGGTTTGTGCCCAGATCTGGTGTCCTGGATGCTGAACGCCTACTCTGGTCTTTAGCACATACACTTAGAGCTCTTCGTTTCTCAAACCTGCCACATGCCTTTCCTGATTTAGGGCTGTCAACTAAGTTTATTCTGTTTGCCTAGAACTCTGTTCCCTCAAATCTTTAAAAACTCAATTCCTGGTCATCCTTTGGTGTAGATGAAAAACAATTTTCTTGGGCAGAAGTCTCCCCAGTCGTCTGGAGCCGATCAATAGGTTAGTCAGGAAGTGTTGGTTGCAAGCAACAGAATACAAGAATTTAACAACAAGAATTCATTTTTCCTCATCGAACAGGAGCTCTATAGGCATTTAGTTCTGGATGGACTCCTAGGGTCAAAGTTACATTCGAATGCTGAGTGGGCTTTCTGCCATTTTTTCTGAATTTTCCCTCATAGTCACAAGATACCTACCCACAGCTCCAAGCATCATGTCCTTATACATCAATGTCTAAAGTAAGAAAGAAGAGAAGGGTTTTCTCCTCAAATGCTTCTCTTTTTATCAGGACAGAAAATATTTCCTAAAAGTGCACCTACGCCAACAAACTTCCATTCAGATAACATTGGGTAGAATTTATTCATGTGCCCGTACTCTATATGGTGATGGTGGGGGATAGGGGGTGGCAGTTTCAACTTCTAAAGTAGGAGAATTTTGTTGGCAAAGGAGGACTATGGAGTAGTCAACAATATCCCCGCAGCAGTCTTCCATCTCTATGTTTTCATAGCACTCTGCACCTTTCCTTACCTCATAACAATTGTTATTATGTAATTACCCCTCTGAAACAAACCCTATGAGAGTAAGAATCTTACTTATCTATCATCATACTCCCATTTCCCAGCATAATACAGTCTCCAGGTTCAGTTACATAATATGTGGGGCTCCTTACAGAATGATAAGCAGGGCTTCTTGTTTAAAAAGTAGGACAAATGTACAAACTATACTATTAAAGAATTAAATATTAAAATATAAAGTATTTTTCTTCTATGTTCTCTTGACTGGTCGTGGTGGTTTTTTTTTTTTTTTTTTGCTACTTAATCTTGTTCAAAATTTTAATTTTAATTTATCACCATGATCTATACCACTCATTTTTATAGTGTATGTTGCCAGGTTCAAATGCAAATATACTTACATTAACTCATATATGGAATCATCAAAATTACAGTTTGTACTTCATAACTCGCACATGCAGATGATATTTTTACCATCCGAGAAGTGCTCCACACAACTAAGTCAACTATTTTAATTCACTTTTTTATATATGCACATTCTATCAACACTGTCTACCCGCAGCTTACTAATGAGTACGGACGGCTGAAAGGAAAAGGAATTGTCTTTCCCTTTCTATATCATCATTTTCAGCAAAACAAAGCTAAGAAAGAATATGATAAGGTTCCTTGATAGTCCTTTTATTAGATACCAATATTCATCTCAGTTTGTAGCAAGTTCCAATTTGGATGGAAAGTGTGGCCTTTGGGGGCTATCACTACCCCTCCATACTTAGTCTTCAGTGTAACATGATTTTCTTCTACTTGTTTGAGTCTCACTGAATTCCCACCCATCATGGGTTCCTGGAACCTTTGTCCTCATCGTGACCATCACAAATGCTATGCGGGAGTGGGACAGCAAAGAACAAGGTATACATACTGAGAATAAGATACACATGTGTGTGTATCTCCTCTGCTCATGATCCATTCTCCCATCAGACTTTCACTTAAAAATCATATGCTCAACCATAAAATTATTAAGAACTTCAAGATGGTGACAGCAAAGCATTAAAGCAAGCAGAGAGTCATTTTGAGCATGGGACTCTCTATGACCACACAGGTCACATGTCCATGAAGCTAGTCTATCTGGCTCATCTAGGTGCTCAATAAATAATGCATGAATGAGTGAGTGAGTGAGTGAGTGAGTGAGTGCATCTCTTTGACCTGTTTTCTGATCATTTCCATAGGTTTCTGACAATTCCTCTGAATGAGATCCTCAGGCTCTTAAAGCCTTTCCCTGGTCATTGTACTAAGTTCTGATGGAAGGCATGTGAGGCTCTTGGTAGCTCAAGCATGTAGGGACATCCCAAAGGAAGGGTGAAATGTTAGGTGTTGAAAGAATAAGATGTGCCTGCTGTATAACAATTCTCAGAATAGATGCATTATTCCAGTTTTCACATTCTCCTAGAAGCTTGTTGGCTTGACCACTTCAAAAGATTATGAAACTCTAAGTCAGAATGTATAATTTAATATCAAAAAGAAATATAACCTTGATATCAAAAAAGACGATTCCTCTATTTAAAAACTTCCAACTATATAAAGTCCTTGCAAAATTAAGTTCTTACGTTGGCATTCAAACCAGTTACAATATTGCCCCAATTCATCCTAGTGAGCTTACTTCCCACCAGTTTCAATGCAGCAATCCATCTTAAGTACCCACTGCCCCACTAAATATTACTCATGCTGCCTGGATATTTGAACTTCCTCCATCTCCCGTGCCACAGGTTCTCCATGAAATTGCTATGGACTCTCTGCACCTACCTATGATCTATATCAGCAGTGCCTCACTTTGGCCTTCCCTATTCTACTGAGAACACTTAACATACATGTTCATTTTTTAAAATAAATAGGTTAGATTACTATCTTTTCCCAGGGTTTGAATTGGATACCTACCTGTATATCTCCTTGTGAAAGGTTTTTTTTTCTTTTCTCAGTATCTACAGTTCTGCATTAACCTTTCAAAAGAATCTTTTATTCTTTCTGCTTTCTGTGCAAAAACAAACAAACAAACAAACAAACAAACAAAAAAAAAAAACAACTCCCTACTGTGAACTGCCAAGCCTCACCCCTGAAAGTATGACTCTCACAAGAAATTCTTTGGCTTCAACCTGTTTGAGAACTAATAAACTCTCCAGATTTGAAAGGGAATAATTTCTTTCCACAAAAAAACAAAACAAAACCAAAAAACTGTTTAACCCACTGAAGGATATTAAATGGTAGTTTAAATTTCTAGGCATGTGTGCAAAAGCTATACTTCGCTGTTTTCCAAATACTGAATTTTACTTCACACCACAGTGTTTACAATATACTCCTAATCTAATTTAAAAACGACTCCCTTGACTTTAAACTTCTTGGAAGAGTTGCTTCCAGTCACAATTTCCACTCCACATTCTTCACCTACTACAATATGCTATAGCCTGCTCCACCCACAAAAACTTCTACTGTGATCTCTGTAGATCCTTCTCCATTCTTTTTCATCAGCTATCAACACAACTGCCCACTTCATCCTTCATGAAATACCTCCTTTTCTTGTTTTCCATGATATCACTTTCCTACTTTTCTCTCACTGAGCTGCTCCTTTTCAGACATCTCTGCTGACTATTCCTTTACTTTCCATCCTCTAAATATTGGAGTGGGCTAGGGCTACATCCCAAACCCCCTTGGATCTCACCCAATCTAATGGTTCAAATTACATCTATAAGATGATAAAAGCCAAATCAAACCTCTAGGTTTGTCTTGGTCTTGAAATGTAACTCTGTGGACTTATATATCCAATGGCCTACTTGAATCTTCACTTACATTTCTCAGAAATAACATGGCCAGAACAACTCAACCCCAAAACCCCTCCCCGATCTGATTTTCCCACAGCTTTACCAAAAGGCACCTCCAACCATCTAGTTTCTCCAACCAAAAGTCTACAACTTAAATTTAAGGCCTTTCTCTCCTTCATCTTCTACATCCAGTCTATGCGGCAGCCCTGTCCTCTCTCTCTTTAAATCATATCCAGAACCACCTACTTCTCTGCTTCTCTCCTAAACCACATTCCCTGTGTAAGTCACAATCACCTCTCACCTGAACTTACAGCAATGCTTTCTTGAACCACCTTCCTGCCTCCCTTGTATACCTTTCTCTCTTATGAGATATTCTCCATATTTCCTTTTAAAAATGTATGATCTTAAAAAAAAAAAAAAAAAATGTATGATCTTGAGGCAGCCCCGGTGGTGCAGCGGTTTAGCGCCGCCTGCAGCCTGGGGTGTGATCCTGGAGACCCAGGATGGAGTCCCATATCGGGCTTCCTGCATGGAGGCTGCTTCTCCCTCTGCCTGTGTCTCTGCCTCTCTCTTCGCTCTCTCTGAATGAATAAATAAACAAATCTTTTTAAAAAAAGTATGATCTTTTAAAATGTACATCAATACATGATCTTTTAAAAATGTGTATCAGATCCAGTCACCCTCTATCCTAATGGTAACTGAAAACCCCTGGATGGCTTTCAATCACATTTATTTTTATTTTTTAAAGATCTTTATTTATTCATGAGAGACACAGAGAGGGGGAGAGAGAGGCAGAGACACAGGCAGAGGAAGAAGCAGGCTCCATGCAGGGAGCCCAACATGGGACTCAATCCTGGATCTCCAGGACCAGGCCCTTGGCCGAAGGCGGCGCTAAACCATGGAGCCACCCAGTCTGCCCCCTCAATCACATTTAGGATAAAACCTGAACTCCTAGCCCCAGTTGGCAAAACCCTCCATGATTTGCTTCCTCTCATCTCTGACTACTCTCCCCTCATCCACCCCATTCCAATCATAGAAATATTCCTCAAACACACTGAGATTATTCTAGTCCAAGAGCCTTTATGCCAGTTTTTCCTTCTGCTTGGCATATCCTCCCAATTGTTCTTTGCATAACTGCATGTTTCTTGTCATTTAGCTTGAGTTCTCCTCCTTCAGGGGAACTTTCCTGACCATTTAATCTACAGTAGCCCCTGCCTACTAATCTTTCCATCCCATCACTCTGCCACTTATCCTATCCCATTTTTTCCTTCCTCCTTTCCTTTCTTTCTCTCCCTTCTTTACTCATTTCTGTACTTCCACCCAAAACTTGTTGCAGAGTATAAACTCCATATGAGCAGAGTCCTTGTATGTCTTGATTACCACTACCTAGATAGCCCTTAAACTGTCCAGAGGACATAGCAGAAACACAGGGTTAATACATTTGTGTCCCTTTACACCCATGTGCACGCGCACGCGCACACACACACACTCTCTCTCTCTCTCTCTCTCTACTGGACTAACAGGATATACATGAGTCATGATTCAGCTATTACAGAGCAGATAAGTTAAGATAAGGCTTCAGAACTCAGGGCTGTAGAAACCAACCTGATGGGCAACCTCTCTGAGCCATCTAAGTCTAAGACAAATCCAGCAAGGGAAGGGAACATGTGATCATAGACTCCAAGAATGCAGTAGGCAGACATAGGGGCTGCCTTCCAACAAAAGCAGAAGTCATCATACTAGGGGCATTCTATACTAGGGAGAGAGGGAGAAGCAGGGTGGTAAGGAAGTGTCTGAATCTCACCTCAACACCACTCCACCCTGACCTGAAACTAGGTCATGTCATGTATTAAAGTCAACAGCTCTGACCATTATCAATCTGCTTTTCATTTTTTCATTCTCCTCTTATTTGAAACTTTAATAGAGTAGCATAAAAGAAGAGAGATTTATTCCCAGTCAAGCAATGACTGGAAAGAATTCAGAAATACCAAGAGTCAAGCAGGTAGGCAATATCAGAAAACACAAAAGCAGGAAAAATGATGTAAGAAAATATATTCAATATAGATTTCTTATAGATTTCTTTTCAACACTTTGAACCCATTAAATCTTGGGTCTTTTAAATTGTTCTCTTAGAACAGTATTTGAGGAGCATCGATCAGTTCTCCTCTTCAACTCCTGAAGCAGATAAGCACATCGCTCCTATTAAAAGAATCATTTTAGATATAGATTAAAGTCTTTCAGAAAATATGAGGTTAAGTCTCAGATAAGCTCTTCCTTTATTCCAATAGCTCAGGGGATATTTTCTGAAATGTTTTACTTATACTGTCTTATCAGATGCTCCAGGAAAAAAAGAGAGAGACCAGTTTTAAACAGTATTAAATATTTGAAAACTAAGTAAGCTTGCCAGTTTCTCATAATTTTTAAGTTGATAAAGAGTAAATAAGGACACTACTGAATATGAAAACTATTATTTTCTGAAGTTTTATTTTTTTATAAAATGCAAACACTCTAACCTTATACTTGTATTTTCCTCATAAATTCATTGACTTAAAATATGCTTCTAGAAAAGGGCAGCATTTTAGCAAAATGACCAATAACAAAAAAGAAGTGAGGCACCTGGCTGGCTTAGTTAATGTAGCATGCACCTCTTGATCTTGGAGTAGTGAGTTCAAGCCCCACATTGGGTGTAGAGATTTCTTAAAAATAAAATATTAAAAAGAATAATGATAAAAAAGAAGCATATTTATGGACATACTTGTACATTTCCATTCTTTTTAATTTGAGTCATTAAAATAAACACCTAAATATAAGAAGCAATGGTCAGTTTTTTAATAAAGAATACAAAGGAGGGGATCCCTGGGTGGCGCCATGGTTTGGCGCCTGCCTTTGGCCCAGGGCGCGATCCTGGAGACCCGGGATTGAATCCCACATCGGGCTCCCGGTGCATGGAGCCTGCTTCTCCTTCTGCCTGTGTCTCTGCCTCTCTTTCTCTCTCTCTGTGACTATCATAAATAAATTAAAAAAAAAAAGAATACAAAGGAATTCCAATAAATGATAGTGAACATCTAGTTTGACAAAAGCGAAACCTTTTAGTATCTATTCACTGTGTTATACTATTTTTCTCTTTCACTCTATCTGTATTTCTGTCATCTCTAAATAGATAATTATACCTATTCTGGAAATAAAGGCCAGATGTACTGGTGATATTAATATAAATTATTATTTTTCCCAGAATCCTCAATATTTAGAATGTTAATTAGCATATTTACATTCACCCAGGGGAAGGAATAAATATTTGGTTTGGATAGACTTTTTGTTTTTCTTTGCTTTCATTCTTATGGCTTTAACACAGGTGGAACAAAAACAGAATTGCTGTTTGTGAAGGGATCATCTGTTCCTCGTGTTTACTCCTCACCTTTAAAGTATAATCCAATCTTGCAGCCTCACAGCTTGTTATTGTGGAAACAGTTCTGATTTGGCCTCCTGATGTGTCATAAAACTACACTTTGTGCTGCACTAGGTCATATTTTTTAAAAGGTGGGAGGCATTATCTTTTTATAAGAGGTACTGCAAATGGAGAAATATGGCACACATAAGATTTACCTTGTGTAAGTCTTTTGGAGAAGATAGTAAATCATGCTAGACAGGAACTATGGAGTAATAGAGAACATGTAAGAGGATCATTATGGGTTAATCAGTGGAGAGTCATCCTAATTGTAGAGGATTCCACGTTATATTAATAATTGCAGGGGAAAGTCCTTCTTTTAAGATTTTATTTATTTATTTATTTGAGAGACAGAGAGCAAGAAAGAGAGCAAATGAGCAGGGGGAGGGAGAGAGGGAGAAGCAGATTCCCTGCTCAGCATGGGCTTGATCTGGGACCCTGAGATCGTAACCTGAGCTGAAGGCAGCCGCTTACCTGCTGATGGAGCCACCGAGGTGCCCCCTGTGGGGAAAAGTCTTTTAAAAGGAAGAGTTAGGGGGTCAAAAGAAGTCATCAAGATGAGAATGTCTGCAGCTAGACGGAGTTATAGCCTGGAGAGCCGGAAGCAGCTGTGAGATTGTATCGCAGAAAACTATATAGCAGAGTGGTGAAGGGTCCTTGTTCTAGACTAGAGTCAGAGAGCCTACATTGGAATCATGATCCGACAATTTTAGCTCTGTGAACTTGCCCAACCTATTAATCTCCCTGTCTTGTTCCTCCTCTGTATAAAAGGTATAATTAGACCTATGACATAGGTATAGGCTGTCAAGAGGGTTAATTAAGCTAAGGTATATAACGTGTCTAACAATGCCTGCCGTAGAGTAAGTAGTCCATAAATGTTATGATCTAGCCATAAATAAAGTCTACAAGACCCAGAGCAGTCATATGGTTTTTCCAAGTAACTGGTTAAAATATGTGTCCTTGACCCTGGGTTTCCACTCCTACAGGGTGGGATATACAAAGATTTGTTAAGACATACTCCCTGAAATTAAGGAGCTAGAGAATAGGGATGGTGTAACTGGGAAGAGTAAAGACTTTTGTTATAGAAACTAGGTTACAATTCCAGAACTGCTCCATAAAGCTATATGACCTGGGCGATATAAACTGGATTTTTCATAGTTTCAGCTTCTTTATTCATAAACTCTTTGAATAAGTTACTCTATGTCTCACATGCATATGGTGGCAGACACATTGTTAAGTAAGTCTTTGATGCATGATTTCTATGGTATAGAAGTAAAAATAAAATGGACTTTTCACATTAGGACAGTTACCTTTCATTTCTCCTCATCCCAAAAGGTGGGGGGAGGGGGGATTATGAGACATGCGGCCTGCCCACAACAATAAGGTTAATTTAAGCTTCGTTTTGAGACTATTTTCAGGATTGTAAAATCCCCTGAAGTAATAGGAAGTAGTCTCAGATGTCACAAAACAATGACCAGGACACACCAACCTCATATAAAGAGGCCTTTCTCAGAGAATGGAAGGGGAAAACCAGCCCAACATGTTGAACAAACACTGCCTTGCATGCAGCCTCTATTTGGCACCTGTACCTCACCTCTACCTCCAAGCGCCTCTTGGCAGGAGCTCCACAGCAAATGTCAAAGCTCTGTTATAGGGAAGTGGGTAGCAGTAAGATTTTAGATAAAGACTCAAAATACAAAACCCAAAAGAATTACTGAATAGTGATCCACTAGTTTGCAATTATCCATGGTAACTGGGAAATACATTGGCAAGTGACATTCAGATATAATTAGAAAAACCTTCAGTGTCAGTTATCCCCTTCTCCCCTCGAACATGTATAAGTGTTGCTAACAAGAAAAAAGTGCCGATTTTGGCTTTCACCTCCATTGTCATAGGCAAAAATTCAGTGAGTGGCAACAAGCAGAGAGCATGACTCGCAGAGAGCATGACTAAGTGCCCAGACTCAAGTCAGCACAACACTGGGGGTAACGGCTATATGTCGTAATTGGTCAGCTCGCTAACCAGAAAAGAGAAGATGACCCACAGAAGCTCAATCAGAATATCATTCTAGAGAGCAACTGCTCTTACTCTATCCTTTACATTTTGACCCATAGAGCATTTCTGGCTCTGTCCATTCTGCTCCCCACCCTACCACACCACCCTCAGCCCCACCCCAGGGCTCCAAAGGGTTTCTTAGAAACTATACCTCACATTAATGATGCTTATTTTTCACAACAGAAATCCAGATGAGCTGGAAATAATCCAGCACAGCTACTTTTCCAGCAACTGTAAGGGGCTCAGTATTTAACAGCTGTCGATAGCTCCCAGGAAGCAGTGCGTTAAGCCAATACTGTGGTACTTGACCCATTTCCCATTATTGCCAAGAGAAGTCATCCATCATTCCTTCACCTCACTAATGCCACCCTTACCTCTCACATAGCTAGTTTTCCTGGTCAGTGTTTATCCTCTTTAAGCCTGGATTCTGATCTCTACTATACTTAATCCTTAAAGGATTTTCAATTTATAAAGTGAAAGATTTCCAAATATCCACTGAAAAGAGGAAGATAATTAAAGGGAACTCACAAACCACAGGGCAAGTCATAAGTAGCATGCATCCTAGGCCTTCAAGGTACCCGGGTCATTTCCCTCTCTCAGGCTGAGGAAGGAGATACAGGGGAAAGCATATGGGTGGACTCATGGTCATCTAATAAAAGAAATTGAACAGCAAAACTAGTGAGCCATGGAATTTATGTATACTCTAAAATGAAAGGAACCTCAAAGATATTTTGAGTTGGAGAGATATAATGGGACAGGACCTCAAAAGTGTTTTGGTGGATTTCAGAATTTTGAAATTGTGCATGTGTGCATGTGTGTTGGAGACCTTGAACTTTATGTCTCCTTTTTGATGGATTATTCTAAAAATGCAGGGTCTTTATGTTTGAATGGTGACTAAGTATTGGCAGAGACTCAAAAAGCAAAGGCCTTCAATTTATAGGATTTTATTTCTAAGAAGCAAACGTGAAGTAGGTTATTTTGGGAATCGAGTCTGAGCAATTTTAATGTGGCATTGAAAAAGCTACAAAAGGAGAGCCTGGGTGGTTCAGACAATTAGGCATCTGACTCTTGATTTTGGCTCAGGTCATGATCTCAGGGTCATGAGATCAAGCCCCACATCAGGCTCTGCACTCAGTGTGGAGTCTGTTTAAGATTCTCTCTCTCCCTCGGCCCCCTCCCCAGCTCATGCTCTCTAAAATAAATAAATAAAATCATTTGGGGTATTTTTTAAGCTATATAAGGTTTTAAAGTTAGTATTTTCTATTTTTAAATATTCTTTTGCATTTTAGCTTTGACTACTACTTGTATTATCTGCCTACCAAGTAAACCACAAGTTTAAGAAGAAGTTAAACAATGTTTGTAGCCCTCAAAGATATCTCTAAGCAATTGCATTACCTCGTTTTCAAACATAGTGTGTTTGTGTACACATGTTCTGATATGCTATTAGCCCTTCCTAGGAACACGGACTTGGGTCTCTAAATATTACACCTGAACATACCATCCTGAGAGGCACGGTTGACTCATAGTTTTTCTTTTTTTTTTTTTTATTCCCCCTGCTTGGCATTATGACTGTTGAGTAAATATTTACTGGATACTGAAACTAAAGTCAGTGCTGAAAAGCCTGTAGATGTCTGTGATTCTTGGAGATCCGCTTCTGTGTGTTGCTTTCTCTTAAAGAGGACACTAGTGCTTCTATCTCATGAAGAAGTCACTGCTCGTGACCATTGCTTTCCAGCTACAGTTGGGTTGCTTTAAGCTGTGCTTCCCTACCTTTTAAACCATTTTTACCTTCTTGGCTTTCAATGCCTTGAACTCATGGCAGGACCAGTAAGAAAGAAACCTGGGGACAAATTATACCAATACATGACTGCCCACCCTTAGCTTAGGGGTTGAAATATATACAAACTTCAAAGGGAATAGAGATAAGGAGGGAAAGTTTAGGGGAGAACCCAGGATAGAAGCATGAGGATGAGGGGCATATGGAATTGAGGGTGGCGTACGGTTCCTAAGGTGGAACTAGCATGATAAATCCAACCCAAAAAAGTTCATGAGGCATTTTATGTACATTATGTCACAGCAGTTGAGTGAAGTAGATAATATTTTTATCTGAGGGATGAGAAAAGGGGCTCAGAGAGGTTGGGTGATCTGTCCAACAGCTAGTACACACGCAGTAGATTATAGAACTTCTAACATCATTTTCATCGGACCAGGCCCACCACTTTTCCCCTGACCAACCTTCTAGACCATTCCTTTGCCCTCATGTATGTAGACTCCACAATTAATATATTCAACTAATATATTCAACTACTTAATAACGGATAAATATAATCACGGGAGGAGAAACTTTCTAGGTATCAAGCAAACTATCATTACTTGTTTTTCTCAACTATAAATTGTACATATGAACAATAAGCTCTGAGAGATAAGTAGGGTGTTAATACGTTGAGATCTCTTACAATGTCTATATAAATTGTTCGGAAGACAAACAACAAGAGCAGCAGCAACAATGATGCAGCCCAATTGCAAAGCCTCATCTGCATGCTTCAGACTCTACAGGAACCAGGACTCTCCTTGTTTTACCAATGAGAAGACGGAGGCACATCGAGTTTGCTAACCTGCTAGTCATAGGTGGTGGCACCTGGAGCACCTTGGTTCTGAGTCCTCTCTGGGCCAATGTGCCATATAACTTTAGGTATGGGTTTTGAAATAAATCAGCTCTAGGTGATTTTATTATCAGTTCAATGACTTTCCCTGTATATATTTTATTATGAATTTATTCCATTTTATATTATGCTTTTGAAGTTTTAATTGGTAAATTCTTGAAAAAATGACATCATTTTCATGACATCCCAAGAGTGTCACTTCCCTAATGATACTTAAAAATATTCATTGTAGGGCACCTCGGTGGCTCAGCGGTTAAGCACCTACCTTTAGCTCAGGTCATGATCCTGGGGACCTGGGATCAAGTCCCATATCGGGCTCCCCACAGGAAGCTTGCTTCTCCCTCTGCCTCAGTCTCTGCCTCTCTTTCTGTGCCTCTCATGAATAAATAAAATCCAATGAATACATATTTTTTAAAGATTTTATGTCTTTTCTTTCAGTTGCTAAAGTAAACATGACCCCAGTGTAAAAAGGAAACTAAAACATTACAGAAATATATGAGAGTTACAGTCCTGTGTAAATTCAGCCCCTCCCACACCACCAATAATCACTATTAACACCATCAACTCACTTAAAAGCATCTCAATTGTAATGAGCTCACTTAAACCTTGAGTCCCAGCAATGACAGAAGGTAGGCAGCACCCAGATGAAGTCCGTCAGTGCAGTGAGTAGGTCACCAAAAGCTTTTTTTCACTTCCATCCCTCAGCCTGTCCCAGGGTCCCCTGTGTGGCCTCCCGCTCAGGCTCAGGTAACAGGGGTGCCAGGGAACTTCCAGTGGTGGCTTTAATGACACAGACAGGAGAAAGAAAGGAGGCCAACGCAGGGCAGCTAAGGGGAGTAAAAGAAAGAGGAAAACGCAGGCAGACCTAGATGCTCTGATGCTCATCAGAGAGATCCAGAAACCATTCTCTTGTTGCTGGTCAACTGGCTCTGAAGACAACTGCAGAGGGGCAACTCGGTCATCTTTAGGCAAGGTTAAATTTATGCAACACATTTTAATCATCACCTACTCATCTATGCCAGGCACCGTGCTAGGTGCTGGGAACAGAAACAGAGCCGTGTAGACATGCGTCCTGACACATGATGCTTATGACACACTAGTGCAGAGAGATGTTCATTAATCACATTAATATAATGTCAAATTCAAACTGTGGTAGCTGTTAGGAAGGAACATCATATAATAATATTTGTAAAGGAACTCGTGTAGATGACTAAATCACTGTGTGCTACGAGTTGGGGGAAGTTCATTGTGACTTTAAAGACGAAGCTCACATCAGTTCTTTCCATGATTCAGGGAGGAAAGGGGAAAGCAGTGATCTCGTGATGCATGCAGTCCAGTTCGAGAAAAACCCGCCAGCTGTGTGACAGACTTAATTTTATGGATCCAGGGCCAAAAGCAATGCTGGGCACCGTTGTATTTGCCCAGCTTCCAGCTGCAGCTTTTGGTACTGATAAAGAGAGATGCAGAGAGGGATCAAAGGGTGGAAATCGCATGCAGCAAATAAGGTTTCCAACTGGCAAGTTAAGAGGCAGATGTGTTTTGCATAACATCAGAGAACAAGACCAAGCTGCTAGTACCGAAACAAGAGTTCTAGAAAGTGGTTGCTGCTATCAAAAACAAAGATAATAACAATGTGATATTCACAGCTTAGATCTGATAGAAAGAAATTTATGGAAGAGTGGTGGGCAAAATGGCCAACAATAAATCAAGTTCTCAAAATCCTATCAGGTGTTTACCTCTGCCCTAAAGAGAAAGAGCTTTCCAACAATAACTAAGAATCTATCAGTAACTGCTCACTTGGTTTGCTACAGGAAAATAAAAAGATTTCTATGTACTGAAATATTCACTGCAAAGAAAGGTCTTTGGCCTTATTTCAGAGTTTCCAGCTCTCTCCCTGGTGGAGACCTTGCTGCTTCTTTTTTTTTTTTTCATCTTCTTCCTTTTTCTTTCCCCATTTTGGCCTCCTTCCCCTTGCTCTAAATATCCATGAACACTAGAAATAAAATGTAAAGACATTTGATCTAGCTTTTTAAATGCATACTAAAATTTTAGATTTTTAAAGAGACCTAATTGCAAACTTGGGACTTGTTCATTCTGCTAATTTTTTAACAGGTGTGGAGATTGAGTCTCACGGGAATTACCAACCATCACCCAACTAAAGGAGTAAGAGCAGAATTTAAAAATAATCTAAACTTTAAAAAAATAATCTAAAATTGTTTTTAAAATCTAAAATTTTTATCTCCCCATGATATTTGCATTCCCTATTACTATGGGTAAATTATCCAATAAATACTGATTGGTACCTGGATAACTGTACAAGATTTGACATGGGACAGACCGTAAGTTTACTGGAGCTTAAGAAGGAGATCACTGAGTGGTCACGGAAAGGGGAGGCCTAGAGGGAGCAGGAAGAGATGAGAAAGATAACACAGTCAGCTCAAGAGAGTAAGGCTGTGCCTCTCTTTCACTGATCTGGGCTGTACAGCACACATATTCTAGCATGCAGTACACTTTTAATCCATGTTGTTTGAATGGATAAACAGACAATGAAGAGATTGAGCATGAAAAAAAACCACACGATATCAGCAGAGTCAGGGAGTTGGGAATGTGCATCCTATTTAGGAGAATTGCAAATAGACCAATGCAGTACAGAGCTGGAATAAAGATAGTGGGAGGGAAGCTGGAAACATTGGTGCCCTTCCTCTGTTCGGAAGTATGGAGTATCCTTGTTTGGCTTCTATTACACATTGCACGATGAATGATGTTTTACTCGTCTGTCCTCCCCTCTACAAGATGAGAAAACTTTGCTTTGAAGGCAAGGACCATGATCTCCATCTGCATGCCCAAAGTTTAGCACAGGGAATGGGCCAGCAAAATGTCAACTTATATTGAATGAATGAATTCATGAATCAGTTTATATTATCTTGTATAATGCTCACAATAATGGTGCACTTGATGTCAGTCTAAGCAGTTTGGATCTCATCTTAAAGGCAACGAGTAGTCAATATGTTTGTTCGGTTGGTGCATAATAGGACGTAAATGCTAAGGATCGAAAGGCTAATGTCATCCTGTAGGTAAGAGTTGGTGGGCTGGAATGATGGCAGTGGACTTGGACAGGAGCAAACCCATGAATGCAAAAAATATTACATATAACCCCAAATATGCATTGAAATGGATACCATGCTCCAAAAACCATTAATATTCTTGTTCTATTTATGTTTCCAGATACCACCTACGTTATAAAAATAGTCCATCTATTTTGAGTTCAAAATATTCTTGGCTCTTACTTTTTATTGTCTAAAAACTTTTACTTTCTGTATAATTATCTAGGGCATTTTTAAACCATGTTCCCTCATATCCTTGAAATCTGACAAGTACACCACAATTTTGTTTAGAAGAACAAAGAAAAGAACCTTACTACTTAACTTGATAATTTCCATTGATTCTGTCAACAGGACCTTCAACAGACAATGAGAAAACAGTAAATCAGGTCAACATTGTTTTTTAGAGTTCCAGCCTTAATTCATCTTAAAATTTTGATATAGAAATAAAAGAATGCTGCGCCACCCAGGGATCCCAAGAATGCTATTTTAAAATAGTATTTAGACACAGATCACAAACATCCAGTTTTTTTTTTAAGAGCCTTAATTGGAGTGGGTTTTTAAGGGCTTACACAATATTTATTTTGCCCTTGACTAGAAGTATTTCCATGACACAACAACCATCTGGTTCTAAAGCAAATCTAAATGCAATTATCAAGGTTTAGAGAACAAAAATTATGTAAAACTATTGATCTTTTGTATACGTGGTACTTTCCAGAGTTAATACGTTCTAGTTGACATGTTTGGAGTTAACATGCTCCTAATACTTATCAAGCATTGAGAATAAAGAGCTTTTCTTGCCAGCTAATATTTATTAAGCATTTATTTATATGCCAGGGAGTGAATTAAACATTTTATGTAATTAATTGTATTTAATCTCAGAATGCCTTTGTGAAATCAGCATTATGATCCCCATTCTGTAGGTGGAAAATGAGGCTTGACAAAAATCAAGGGACTTGCCTAAAGTCACACACCTATAGCTGATGCAGACAGCATGGGATAGAACATGAAGCTAAGAACCCAAAAACCTGAGTTAGAATAGGGTTCCACTCATAACAGCTGTGGGTCCCTGGCCAATTCACTCACTTCCTGAGTCTTGGCTTTATTTTAAAACTGCAGACAATATAGAATAGTGGTTAGAGCATGAACTGTGGAGCCAGACTGCCTGGGTCTGAATCCAAGTGCTACCATTTATCGATTGTGTAACCTTGGATAACCTAACCCCATACTTGAATTTCCTCACCTGTAGAAGGTGGATAATGATGATATTAATAAAAACTACCTCAAAGGACTGATATATAATTAAATGAGTTAATAAAATGCTTAGGACTGTGTGCCTGGCATATATATATATATTATATTTATATTTATATTTATATTTATATTTATATATTTATTTATTTATATATAAATATATTTATATAAAATAAAAATGAAATTCTGAAAAAAACTAGCTAGCTTATTTGGGCATTATCTAACACTTATAGGCATTTAACAATTTCCACAAAGCGTTGATAGCAGTATGGCTTTTACTCATGTCTTTTATTACGTCTTGATTTCATTGTCATTGAATCTTAATGTTAACTTTTCTGACTCATATTCAATGAATATTTATTGCTATGGTGCTTTCATGTTTCCTTTATGTATTTTATAGCAATCCTGGGAGGTATAGGTCTATATATATAGATACATATATTGTGTGTGTATGTGTGTGTGTGTGTGTGTGTGTGTGTGTGTGTGTGTGTGGTACTGGCTGTCTGATTCTGAAGGCAGAGGTCAGCTCAGTCTGACAATGGGTGATTTGGCACTCAGTGCACAGATACTCAGATTTCCACATAGATATGGTAAACTGACAGAGCACCTGGGTCCTTCTAAATCTTCAGGATCCAGATGTTGCCTCATTTCCATTTCTCCCACATGGGGGAATATATCTCCAGAACACTGAGAATGAAGAATAGGATCCTTCCCCAGAAAATAGGATCCCAGAGGTATGCATCTCATATGTGGAATTTGTGTGCAGTTGCTAGTAATAGAGGTTCAGAAAACTGTGGCTTAAACTACTTCCTGGCAAGGAGTCCAGAGGTAGCCCTCCAGGGCAGATACTACAGGATCATTAAGTCCTCAGGGACTCATCTGCTTAACTGTGCTAAGTGTGGAGAGAAAGAACTATGAGTATATTGGGAGTCATCAGTGAGAGAACCCCAGATTCAAGCTTCAACCATCTTCAATCCTTCAACTTTGGCTTATTAGCTCAGGTGAGGTCCAAAGGGTTCATATCAAAATGGGGCTTTGAGCATCTCCTGGATTTATTCCACTAGGACAGTTTATTCTAGTCCAAACTCTGAGCATTCAACAAAAATAAGCTTGCAAAATCAAGAGACCTGCTGAAACTAATAGTTGACAGCTTCCTCTTGCTATAGCTCTTTGAAGTCTGCTTAAATTTAGTAATGAAGTTTCAGTAGTTGCCAAGCTAAGGATGAGGCCCTAGAATTTAATAGTGGAATAAAGGCTTCAATTTATTGATCACAAGCTTCTGTGTGCCTGACACTTTAGATGCTTTAGTTCTAACATTGAATGTTTACAACAGCTCTGCAAGGTAGGAATGATTCATTCCATTTTCTAGATTAAGAAAATTAGATTCAGAGAGGTTAAATGATGAATCCCAAATCACAGTGCTAATAAACACTAGAATCATTATTCAGATCTAGTCTTTAGTTTAAAATGTGTGTGGAGACGTTTCCTATTACTTGCCAGGATATCAAGATGCCACTCCTTGCCTTCCTAGTTGAACCTCTGCCATCAGAAGGCTAATGCCACCCCTGAATTCTCTTTCATATCTTAATCTAAAGGATGGATCTAGAGACAGATCCAGTATCATTTCAAGCATTTTGTTTATTCGTGCTTATCTACCTAGCACAAATACATATACAAAAGCTAATCTGCGAGATGCCTGGGTGGATCAGCGGTTGAGCATCTGCCTTTGGCTCAGGGAATGATCCTGGAGTCCCAGGATCGAGTCCCACATCAGGGTCCCTGCAGGGAGCCTGCTTCTCCCTCTGCCTGTGTCTCTGCCTCTCTGTGTCTCTCATGAATAAATAAATAAAATCTTAAAAAAAAAAAAGCTAATCTGTTGGCACCAAGTCCTTATGCTTTCCTTGGCTATATATTCCTTATATCAATCTACTTAGTTCATACTCAAGCATAGAAAAATCCCTTCACCAAGTTGAAAGGAAGTCTGCTACCTAGAGAAAAAAAGTCACTAATAATAATATATTATTATTTATATTATCTATATTTGTATTATATTACTAATAGGGTTTCAATGTCAGAGCACTCAGTGCATTCATTCAGTAAGCATGTAGGAAGACTGGCCTCCCTAGGTGAGGTGAAAGAACCACCTGTGGCTACAGGAGGGGCTGGGGCTTAGCTAGAAACCTGGCCTGGTAAGAGTCTTGGGCATCCTAAACATGTCTAGGTCCAGATGAAATAAAAACAACAGGAATAAACTAGGGCTTGGGCAAGTATCACTGCTGAACAAACTGGTGGGAAGAAGAGGCAACCAGATGCTAAGTCTTAACCACCCAAAGGCAAGGAAGAAACAGGATGACAGGCAGGGTCAGGAAGGGCTTTGTGGTGGGGAATTGGAGCATCTACTTAAGAACACCTCCCCCCTTGCCTTGGGTTCTCACTTCAGGGACTAGATAGATGTTCTTGACTTATTTTCCTTGCATCCTCTGTCTTGTCCTTCTATACCAATGCTTCAAGAAGATTGATTTTTTTTAAAGCTTAACCAGTCACTTATGCATTTTTATTTGGTAATGTTTCTATCAGTACAGTACACTAAAACTAAATTTTGGAGACCCTGGATATCATTAGTTTGGATACCTTTAGTTTATTATAAAAGAGAGACAAAAAATTATTTACATGATGAAAGACTTCGCAACTCCACTGGAATGGGCAGCTTCACTTGATGCCATTTCAATAATGATTTATTTCAATCTATATACTTTCTGAGTCTCTAAATAATAATCCTTATAATGTAGAACTATTTTGGTGCCTCCATATTCTGAAAGAAAAACTTTATCTTCAACTTTCATGCTAACTGGTTGAATCCTTCCACTCTTTCCTCTAGAGCCTGATCCAATAGCTATTACTGTTACTTGCAATACTTTGCCTTGAGATTTTTCTGGAAGCATAATGCTTGGTTATAGGTTCAGCTGCACTCAGTTAAAGAGGGGAAGAAACTTTCTAAACACCTGTCCTGTTGTGGCTCCAGCACCCCCTCACCCAGTTGGTACTTGCTCTGATGCTCTGGAGCTGCTGCAGCAGGAGACCTGCAGTCCAACCCCTCGGCCATGTCAACCAAGACTGATTAATGGCTCTCCTAATTTCCAGCTCCTCCTTCTGCACCTTTGCTTCCTCAGCTTCTCCTTCCATTACGTAGGTTCTAAATCCTGTAACACATCTCTCATTCCATGGTGGTTGTGCTTCACTGACTAGTAAATGTCTTTCAGTCTGAATGGGCCCTCGTTCATCTAGGAAGTAGCTATGAACCAGGTCTGTCTCAGCATCCCTCCTATATCCATAGGGAGGAAGGAAAATGCAGATGGCTGGAAAGAAGCTGAATTTCCCAAGTCACTGAAGTAGATATTCTTGGAGTCATCCTCTAGCACACATAGAACTCCCACAATAGAGTATTCTAACTTTATTTCACTCCTTGCCTTTCCTAGGTCCCTTGACTCTCCTACGCTGGATAAACAGAATCCGCCTTGATTTTCTCCAGCAAGCAAGCACAGGCATGTAAAGTTTGAAGAAGAGAAATGCTCTAATGGCAAGGGAGAGTGTTAAAATAAGAAGAAAATTGGTAGTTTACTTGTCAGGACTCATTGCAAGTAATACTAAGTGACCCAATTCAAGTTAAATTAAACAAAATTGGTAATTTATTATTTAATAAATTTGGCAAATCTAATGGTGATCCTACTTGAAGCCTTGCTGGAACTGGGGGTTCGGTCTCTTGTCATTTCTTTTTTTTTTTTTTTTTTTCTTCAGAGAGAGAGGGATAGCAGGGGTGGGGGCAGAGAGAGAGGGAGAGAGAAAATCTTAAGCAGTCTCCACATCCAGCATGGAACCCGACGTGAAGCTCACTCTTATGACCCCAAGATCATGACCTGAGCTGAAATCAAGATTTGGGCACTTAACAGTCTGAGCCACCCAGGCATTCCTCTCATCATTTCTTGATATTGTTTCTTGAGAAGAATTGGCTTAACTCTCAAGTAGGCATTCTCATGGTGGTGGAAAAGATGGTTATGGATACATATCCTATAACTTAACTGCTACTATATATAAAAAAAAGAATCCAGCTGGCTTTGACATAAACATTCAAAGAATGACTTTGATTGATATAGGTTGGGTTTCATGCAAGTTGCTAAAACACTCATCCAGGCTCATAAAAGTGGGGTATATTTTTTGGCTAAAACTGATTCATGCATGATATTTGCCAGAGTTATGCTAAACTTCCACAGTAAAAAAGATTCAGAAATAATTCAGTGCCTTCAAGAATATAGAGATACATACTTCACTCTCATGTTTCAGCCTGATGTGATATTCCACATCAGAGGCACTCTGCTCCATGGAGTCATTCAGGGATCTAAGTTTCTTTTATTTTGTTTCTCCACTAGCTCCTAGAGTGTGCATGATCAAACCTGAGTGACAAGCACATCCATGTTCCAGCTTCTGGGAAGGGGAACAAGAGCATGGAAGAAGCATGCTCCTATCTTCAGGCCTTAGCTCAGAATTTGTATGCCCCACTTTTGCCCACAATCCATTGGTACAACTTTAGTTGTATGGCCACTCCTAAAGGCAAGAGAAGCAGGGAAATGCAGTCTAGCTATGTGCCCAGAAAGAAAGTGAAAATGCACAATGACAGTCTTTACCACAGGGCCCAACTGTGGCTAGGAAGAGGAGATGTCACATTCAATCTATATAGAATAAATTCTTCCATGGAAAAGAAGATTCTGATAGAATAAAAGGAATAGTTGTTGTTCAGGGGAAAACAAAAACAAAAACCGATGTCCCCTACAGATAGGTATTAGAATGGTGCATCTAAGGACATGCTGAAGCCCAGCGTGATCAAATGAGCAGGTGCTGGAGTCCGGCAATATCTAGCGAACCAGAAGAGCATTTTTGAAGGTATATGCCACAGAACCCATGTAGAACAGCAGTAAAGCATTCTGTTATTCTTAAAAAAGAAGACTTCTGGTCAACTGAGTTTGGAAAACACTGGGTTAGGCAAAGCAAAGCAAATCTCTTGACTGTAAAAGTTCTGAGTGTTTAATATGCTAATCTCCAAGTTGACGACATTTGCCAAGTTCATGAGAGCTCATGGAGGATGTCAAGGGACTATTTATTGTCCTGAGGAACAAACTATAGGAAAGTCTGCAGCAGTGTCAGCACTTTAGGGCCTAGGGCAGGACCACCCCTACAAGGTTGGTCTGCAAGGGCAGCAAGCCTCAGGGTGCCTGGAGAACTTTCTCTTTAACCATTGAAAAATTAGTATCTGAGGTCAGCCCGGGTGGCCCAGTGGTTTAGTGCCGCCTTCAGCCCGGGGTGTGATCCTGGAGACCTGGGATCGAGTCCCACATCAGGCTCCCTGCATGGAGCCTGCTTCTCCCTCTGCTTGTGTCTCTGCCTCTCCCTTTCTCTGTGTGTCTATCATGAATAAATAAATATCTTAAAAAAAAGAAAAAAGAAAAAGAAAAATTACTATCTGAATTGAAGTTTACACTCTAAGTATAAAACACTGGATTTCAAAGACTTAGTACCAAAAAAAACAAACAAACAAAAAAACAAAGAAAAACAAAGACTTAGCACCAAAAAAGTATACAATACCTTATTAATTTTTTTATTGATTGCATGTTGAAATAAAAATGTTTTAGGTATATCGGTTTAAATAAAATTATTAAAATTAATCTTTTTTAATATTTTATTTATTTATTCATGAGAGACACAGAGAGAGAGAAAGAGGCAGAGACAGAGGGAGAAGCAGGCTCCATGCAGGGAGCCTGATGTGGGACTCGATCCCGGGTCTCCAGGATCAGGCCCTAGGCTGAAGGCGGTGCCAAACCGCTGAGCCACCCGGGCTGCCCTAAAATTAATCTTATTGGGGCTTTTTTACTTATTTTATTGGGACTACTAGAAAATGTAGTTTCATATGTAGCTCACATTACATTTCTGTGCTGCTTTAACATCTTATAAGATCAATCCCCAAAACCAGACTTCCCCGGGTAATTATGTTTTCAGATGCCCTCCAGAGTATTATAATAAAGCAAGCATAACAGCAGGCTTTGGGGAAGAGTTAAAAAAAAAAAAAAAAAGGAAAGCCAATTAGAAAATCCATTAATTAGCATACTTCTGAACTTAAGGCATTTGTTTGAATCCATTTTGCCTCTGCCTTCCTCATATAAATTAGTATCTGTCAATAAAAGCTAATGGGTTTGAACTTTACAAGAATGCATAAAATTTGCATGCTTGTGACTTTTCTAATGGTAAGACAAGATCAAACAAATTTTCACCCAAAGAAAGGCAGCTAAATCAAGATCTAAAATACTTATTAAGTTAGAAAGTGATTGCCCGTCAGGCTAAATCTCCAAACAGCCCTTTATTTATTCTGCTTATTTCTATATTTAGACATCAGCCACATCTTATCTTTAGCTTTAGCAATTACAATAATTCAAGAAAGAAATCAAGGAGGTTGGAGAGGTATATTTTGTATAAAGTTTACTTGTGAGCCTGACATTAAATATAATAAGTATGTGTTGAGGAACTGCTCTGTGCCAACATTTTTGGAACCTTCTAGGGTAAATGCACCCCTGTGCCTGTGTGCATGCTTGTATTTGTAGCCATGTGTGTGGTACATGGTTCAGTCCCTTCTTCATCACTAGCTGATTGGACAAGAGTTTACATCTGACCAAAGCTATACCAATCAGAATCTCTTCTTGGAATTTAGAATTGGAACATAGAAGCTGGACTTCACTTGGTTTCGGATGAGTGCTAGAGCTAGGAAACCAGGCAAAGCAGAAGCTGGGATGAACAGGTGCAGCCCATAGCATCCTAAAGTAATCTACAATAACATCAAGGGAAAAGAATGAAAATGTGCCAAAAGGAGAGCCAAGATATCAAATATCCTAGGAAACATAGAGAAAATTGGGATTTGAACGATTTTTTTTTTAGTTCTTGGGGTCCCAGTGTCTTATGACATCTCTCTATAATTATTACTCTACGATTATTCAGGTTACCTTCAGACATTCAATAACTTCCTACTTATTCATTCATTCATTCATTTTTTGTTTCTGACCTAAACTAGTTCATATGAGTTTCTGTCTTAAGAACAAAACTGATCCTTGCTTTAGTTAGCCAAACATTGGGACTTGCTGTGCATTATGAAATTATTTAATAGGAAATTAGTGAATGCATTAATTATAGAATATAAATAAATATTAATAAAATGATATAATACAGTACCCTCAAAGAAAAAGCTGAGTGATTACCTAGAATATTTTCTATTAAATTCAAACAAATATATTGGTAGTCCTGCAACTCCTATTAATATATTAAAAGTAGTGACAGGAGGAAATTTAAAAAAAAAAAAAACAGTAGGAAAAAAGTAAAAGAGGAAGAAACAAGTCAGCTCTTGACTTTTTTAAGCTTTTTCCTTCCTCAATGTCTACTCCTCACCCTTTGTTTTCATAAGATCCTCCAACAAAAACCAAACTAGATAAGGATCTGAGATGTAGGAATGTATGAATTAGACAGCTGTAAGCATCTAATAAGAGCCCAACATTATGTAAGTTTGTTGGGAGAATCAGCAGGAAAAAAGCACTGAAACCGACAGGGAGGGGCTACAATTAAGGTAACACCAACAACAGAGTCATTACTTGGACCTCAAAAATTAATTTCCTTGCATCAGAGTCTCAGAAAAAGGTTAGGTGTGATAGTATTCTTCACTAGAGCGAGGAGAAATGTGTACTCCAGATAGAATCAGATCCATAACAAATGGAATATGTGGGGGCATCTGGGTGGCTCCGTCGGTTAAGCCTTCAGCTTAGGTCATGATCCCAGGATGCTGGGATTAAGCCCCAGTCAGCTCCCTGCTCAGCAAGGAAAGAGGCCCAGGGAGTGGATGGTTGCTCAAAAGGATCATCTAGTCCAACTCATTAATTTTAAAGACTAAGTTACTAAGGCCAGAGAAGTTCTATAATTTGATCAATGCCACACAGCTAGTAGCAGAGTTATGACTAAGATCCAAAGGTTTAATTTCTCAGTAGGGGGCTTTCCACATATAAATTCTTTCCAATTCTGCACATACCAACATTTTCACTATCCCCAAAAATAGACCAGAGACTTTTATCTCTCCAGGTATAGAGAGAACTAAAGAAAAAAAAAAAATAAAAGATTTGAAGATTGGATTGGTCAAAGGAAGTTTCATCAAGAAAATGGAATTAGATCTGAATTTTTGAAAAATAAGTATGCTTTAAGAAGAAAAAAGAAGGGAACAGATTCCCACTGAGAATGGAGGTATGGAAGCACATGTCTTGCAACAGGATGAAGGTGGGGGGGGTGGGGAGAGAGACAGAGAGAAAGGGCGCTGCTACAGTCTTAGCCTTCATGTTACAAATGATGCTAAGAACTCCTCTTCATGGGTATTCTCTACCAACCTCCACCCATATAGCTCAATAACCATTTATTTTGACTACTTGAGAGGCAGAAATACCAGTGATTCACATTGCTTGACCACCAAAATCTAGTCAGAATTTTAAGAAATGGAAACTTTGCCCCATAGGAGTCTTGTTGAAATGCAGTAATGTTGCATGCTTTTCATAGTCTTCATATTTTAAGAGCCTCAGAAAATGATTCATAACCCAATAGTTTGTACTGATGTTTGGCATCTTCTAGAACCACAACTCCCTATCTGGTCTTTTCTCCTCTCTCTGGCTGCTCTGTCCCTTTATTCTTCTCAAACATTTTCCTAAAGAAGTAATTCAGATATTTTCCCCTCTTTCTTTCTAAAAATAGTTATGCTTTATCAAAGTAATATGTGGACATCATTTTAAGTGTCAAACAGTAAAACTGGGACGATAATGATAAACAGCAGTCCCCCACCTCACACCCTCCCACACACGTCCTGCTTCGCTCACACTCAAAACCTAATTTCCCCTTTTGAAGCATAAAAACAGCACCTTCGAAGGAGTGATGTGCATAGACATTGGAATAAGACACTAGTAGCTTTTCCTGCTTTACGAATTTTCTCTTTACCACGTATCACTGTCCAACACACTAAATATTATACTTTGTTATGTTTATTTTTGGTCTTTCTCCTTAAAATGGAAGCTCCATCACAGCAAGGATTGTCGGTTTTGGATTTCTGCTGTTTCTCAGGTGCTCAGAGCAGTGCCTACATACAGAGGAACTGAGTATCGGTAGAGGTCATATGTTACAGTTCTCTGTGTTGTAAGACTGAGAGACTGTGCACAAAAACCCTGAGGTTGTCCGTGTTGAATGGTGAGTCCTGATCTAGAACATGAGTCCTAAATCCCAAAGCTATTCCCCCTCCTTCCACTGTACTGGGATATTTTCCACCATTTGGTTTAGAAATTTCAACATAAATATCATTTAACAACAGGAGAAATCAGCTGTAGTCAGAAAATGAGTAACATTTTCCCTCACATTGGCCCTGTTCATACACTTAAATTGGTGTTTCCTACTTGTACAATTGTATTAAAAGAAACACACGGGATGATCACATTATATGTGATCAACATTATATGTAAGAACAGAAATTGGGAAATCCCAAATGTTCATCAATAGAAGACTGCTGGGGCACGTGGGTGGCTCAGCCGGTTAAGCATCCCTGACTCTAGGCTTTGGCTCAAGTCATGATCTCAGGGTCATGAGATCCCAGCCCCACATGGGATCCCTCTCCCCTCCCTCTCACTCCCCCTTTGCCCACTCATGCATGCATGATTGAGTGCACACTCTCTCTCTCTCAAATAAATGAATAAATAAAGTCTTTTAAAAAGATATAGAAGAATAGTTAAATTCTTGGTGTGTGTCCAATGGTTATAGTTCAGCAGATGTGAAAAAGATCTATGCATAAGGACTGACTCGGAAAGCACATCTCTACAATATAGATAGATCATGCTCTACAATTTCTTATCCACAATTCCAAAATCCAAAACATTCTAGAAACTAAGTTTGTTTTTGTTTTTTAACTTCAGTGGCAAAACCAAACCAATCGTAAACTCACTTGACAGCAAATATTTACCTGTCCTGACATGAAAATAGGTAAGACTTAATTGATCTCATACAGCATGAATAGAATATTCAGACCTTCCAGTGCAAAACACAATTTAACGTGTTTGTTATGAAGTATTGCCTCCGATCACACCAGCTACGTGATACTCGGTGTGCATACCACACCACTACTCTAAAATCCAAAAGATTCTGAACTCAAATTCAGATGACCCAAAGGCTCTCAATGAGGAATATGGCCTATACTAAGTGAACAAACAAGATGCAGACTAGTGTCTGTGGGATGATCCAATATGTGTAAGTTAAAAAAACCCACACAATGGTTTATGCCTGGAAATTCTGAAAAGAGTACATATTTGGAATAAAAAAAGGAATGCACATTGATTCTGCCTAAGGAATGGGACAGAAGGAAGCGCTAAGTGACTCTACCATAATAACCGACTCATCTCCTGGGGCTGGTGCAGGAGGGAGCTCCTAGGTCTTTCTCTGCAGCACAGCCTCGAGATGATTCTACACCAAGCACCCTGCATCCCTGTGCGAGTCCACTGAAGTTTGCATGCTGTAGTGACGGCAGCTGATGACCCATCTTAAGTCCCATCCCTGGGGGTGGGGGCAGGGTGGAAAGTGAGATGAAATCTCCTTTGACTGGCAATACAGATGGCATCTCCTCAAAGGAGGCAGTGCTGAGACTCTCACAGGGGGAGGGGAATGATCTTCTGGGCAGACAACTAATGTTGTCAGCAGCACAAGGAACAGGACCTGACCTGACCTGACTGTAGATGTGCACTAGCTACATGCCTCCTAGTAACTGAGTCAATGTCGTAAACCCCTGGGCCCTGTGCTCTCCTGCGGAAGGAGAGAGACCTCTATGTTCTCACAGCCCTAACAATTCGCTGACGGACACAATAGCTCTCAGACTCGAAAGTGCATACAAGTCACCAAGGGATCTTGTATAAAATACAGATTCTGATTCAGCAGGTCTGGAGTGGCCTGTACAAGCTCCCAGGTGATGCCAGAGTTGCTGGTCAACCAGACCACACTTTGAGTAGCAAGCAAGGTCCCAGCACACTGCTCTGGCTTGCCGATTAGAAGATGCTAAGACAAAGTTAGGAAAATTTGAGGCTTGAATTACTTGATAGTGATCTGCTGACCAAAACTTCCTTTGTGGCACAGTTTATTGCACACGTTGAAAGTATAGATACAGCCAGTAATGGAGTCTGTCCTTTGTGAAGGCAAGCAGCCTTCGATTTAAGTAATAATCTAATCATTAATCAATAAACCAAGAGTTTTCCATATATTAATACTCCAAAGTATATAACCTAAAAGCTTTACCATGAAATATATTAGGTACTTAAGAAACAAATGATTCTAACTTTGGCTTAGAGCTGGTATAAACAATAATCACTTTTCAAGGTTTTCATGATTCATCTAAACTTCAGAGACTTTTTTTTTGAGATGCAGACCAATCCATTGTTTGATAATACCAGGCCATTAACCAACAGCATTTAGCTTGGGAGGCCCCTGAGGAAGACCTAAATGTTCATATATGGCTGTTCAGATGGGTTTCAATAAATAATTATAATGCAACTAAGGGACCTAAAAGTGACTTGAATACAGAACTAAAAGAATCACAATCAGTTTGTTTATCTAAGGTTGTGCCTACTTTAAGAAACCAAATCCCCTCTGATAGGTTTATTGGTGTTTAGTCTACATTAGGTATAATTTTAGAAGTCAAGTACTCTCACGCCAGACATTTTCCAAATTACACTTTCAGACTAGAAGCCACATCAGAAACCTGAGTTGATTGCGACATTAATTACCCCCCAATCAAACACTCCCCCCTCTGCCAGTTTTCTTCCATTCTGTGTCCTCTCACTAGCATTAAACTGCCATGCCTTGGGGACACAGGAGGCTGGGAGAGCCAAATAAGATAATTACCTGAAAATTATTGAATAGGATAGTGTTCTGGACATTTCAAGTTATAATTCCCTTCAAAGACATGAAGCAGTTGGGAAAAAAATGTTTTAAATCCTCACAAGGCAGCATTTTGTCCTAAGCACATAGCTTAAAACCTCAGGCACCCTGGGATCTTAGACAGTGAGGGCCAAGAAATAACTATAAGGGAAGGGCTTCTAAGTAATAAGACAAAAATAAATAAATGAATAAATATTTAATATGACAAGTGGTAACAAGGAACATCTGGAAGCACTCAGCCCAGCAGGCAGGCAAGCTTTTCCCACTTAAAGCCAGGGAGTGGACAAATTCTCATTGGTTACAGCAGGCCTTTCCAGAAAGCTATCATCGTATGGATGGCAATCCAGTGGAGTTGGTCTAGAGAAGAAGTGTACCCCCTGTGGGTGAAGAGTGGACACTTGAGATTTACTCAGAAACTTTCAAGTATATAATTGTTAACTATAATCACAATGCTATGCATTAGATCCCCAGAACTTACTCGTCTTCTAACTGGACGTCTAGACCTTTTTTTTGACCAACATCTCTCCCCTTCCCCCTTCCGTGGCCTCTGGTCATCACCATTCAACCCTGTTTCTATGAGCTCAACTTTTCGACTTTTCTAGATTCCACATATAAGCGGTATCATAAGATTTTTGTCTCTCTCTGATGTTCCACTAAGCCAAACTCCCTCAAGATCCACCTATGTTGCTACAACTGCCTGGGTTTCCTTCTCTCTCATAGTTGAATAATATTCCACTGTGTACGAATTCTACATCTTTTCCCACTCAATCAAAAGTGAGTAAGAAAATAAATCTTAGGGCAGCCCGGGTGGCTCAGCGGTTTGGCACCACTTTCAGCCCAAGGTCTGATCCTGGAGTTCCAGGATCGAGTCCCACGTCGGGCTCCCTGCCTGTCTCTGCCTCTTCCTCTGTGTCTCTCATGAATAAATAAATACAATCTTTAAAAAAAAGAAAAGAAAAGCAATCTTAAATGCTCCCACCACAAAAAAAAAAAAAAAAAAAAAAACAGTAATTATGGGACGTGAGGGAAGGAAGCGTTAGCCAATGGCCTAGTGTGTCAGACTGAATCCTCAGGAGCCTCCTGGGTGAAATCTGAAACTGGCCCCAAGCACGCAGGGCAAAGAGGGACCAGACTGGCAGGTGGCAGGTGTACCAAGCAAGGGAACTTACACACACAACTTGTCTTGGGCCACAGAGATGAGTAGATCTCCCCACTGCTCCCCAGCATCTGAGACATTGATGCAGAGGCCTGAACAGGGCCCAGCCCATGTCCATGCAGGTAGTCCCAACAACGCGTTGGCCTCTCCAGGCTTCCTTCTTGCAAGCTGCTCCAGGTGGGCCGGAAGGTACCTTCCAAGGAACGGCCTATCCCCTGCGCCCAACTCCAAGGTCAAGCGGGGTCACGTCCTCCCGATGACCCGCCAGCACAGGGTAATCCCTCTGTGATAGCCAAGTGTAGCAAATCCTCACGTGGGACACCTTAAACTGACACCACCTTATACGTTCAGTACATCTCAGGGGGAAAGCTGGGGGAAAAGGTGTTCAGTGAAGACACACATTTTGCCAACCATGATTCCCATCTCTAGGTAGATTATTCTCTATAAACTAGAGGAACTCTAACATATATGCCTAAGGGAACGTGCACAAGGAAGTTTACCGAAGCTTTCTTTTCAACGGCGAAGTATTGAACTTGACTTTACAACCTATAAACGGAAGATGTATTAAAAATCTAAGGTATATGCATGTAATGGCAAGAAGCTATTTAGTAGGTAGAACTAAATACAGGCACGTGACTACGTGTAGGTGAATCTTCAAAACAATTGGGGGGGAGCGAGTTACACAGTATGCCTTCCATTACGGTAAACACCCAAACCACCCAAATCACCATCATCTGTTGATGAACACACCCAGGTGTGGTGAGTGGGGAAAACAAGGCTGGAACGAGGGCTGGTCAATCCAAGCACAGCTGTTAATTCTGTAGAGGGAAGTGGTGGGTTGCATCAGTAAGGGTGCTCAGGTAGTTACAGCATTCAACTACGGTGTCATTATGGATTTTAAAATTGAAAGATCAAAGACAAATATGTCAACACATTAGCATTTTAGGCCTGGGTCTGCTAGGCTCTCACCCCATTTTTATCCTTCACTTTCAGCCTTTAAGATCTGCTGCAATAACAAGGGAACCCGTTATTAGGAGCTCTGGGCAGCTCCTCTACTATTCCCTCTGTGGCAACTTGGGTTGATTGGTTGGTTGGTTTTTGATGTGGTTAAGAAAACTGAAAGTCACCATGGGGAACTTTATTTTTATTTTTTATTGGAGTTCAATTTGCCGACATGTAGCATATCACCCAGTGCTCATCCCGCCAAGTGCCCCCCTCAGTGCCGGTCACCCAGTCTCCCCAACCCCCTGCCCACCTCCCCTTCCACTACTCCTTGTTCATTTCCCAGAGTTAGGAGTATCTCATGTTCTGTCTCCCTTTCTGATATTTCCCACTCATTTTTTCTCCTTTCCCCTTTATTCCCTTTCACTATTTTTTATATTCCCCGAATGAATGACACCATATAATGTTTGTCCTTCTCCGATGGACTTACTTCACTCAGCATAATCCCCTCCAGTTCCATCCACGTCGAATCAAATGGTGGGTATTCATCTCTTCTGATGGCTGAGGAACATTCCATTGTATACATAGACCACAGCTTCTTTATCCATCATCTGTCGATGGACACCGAGGCTCCTTCCACAGTGTGGCTATTGTGGACATTGCAGCTATAAACATCGGGGTGCAGGTGTCCTGGCGTTTCACTGCATCTGTATCTTTGGGGTGACTTTTAAAAAAGAGAAAGAGTGGACAGACATCAAGGAATGCAAATATTGGAGAAATGCCACCTTAGAGGAGCTTCCCATATAATTAGACCAGATGCCTCAAATCTGCTTGGAGGGGAAACTTCTAGGTCACAATGAGACTATCCAAACCTACTGGAACCTTAGATAAGAACCGGAAAAAGCTTCAGTGGTATAATGTACTTTATTTAGTAACCTGGATATAAAATGTATATTGAAGAGAGTTAAGAATAGATGCTTCTACAAGAACATGACTGAAGGACGGAAGTGTCATTTAACGCTAAAAGGTTTAATTATAGGGCTATGGGGGGGAGCAGGGGGGGTTTAGTAGCTTCTAGCTTTATCGTGAAGAAACACAGTATTGTTTTTAATTTTCTTTGTTCTCCCTTAAAAACACAGAGAATTTGCATTTCGATTTAACAGTAGTTGGCAGTATTATTATTAGGTCTAGGACATTCCTGCAAGGACAGTTTTGGCGACCGCGGGCTACAAAGGTAAAATCTGCTTTGAAATCAGATTTGTAGTCGAATATTACATCTACCACTTTGCTTGCATGACCTTGGTATAATCTTTAATTTCTCGGAGTCTTACTTTCTCATCTATTTAAGTGGCATGCTTACTTAGCTAATTTTTTCCCACAATGCTGTTATCGGATTAAATAAGGTAATTATGTAAAGTGCCTGGTGCAGGAGGTATGATCTGTTCTTAATAAATGGTAAGTACTTTTGTTATTATTGACAAGAAGCAGGTGGAAATCTTTCCCGAATATCACACAGTATTACAATTCCTGGGAAAAGAAAAGTCAGTCAAATCTTTAAGTTGTGTGATGCAAAACTAGTCTGACTACATTTTTTCCTGAATTACTTCATTTTAATGCAGTTTACTGCATTTTGTTGTTAAATAGGAAGAACCTGTGTCCGTGGATATGTTAAAATCAGCCTGATGATGATAAACTCATCGAAAGCTCATCTCATCACCTCAACTCGTCAGAGTGGCTAAAATTCACAACACAAGAATCAACAGGTGAGGATGGAGAAAGGGGAACCGTCTTGCACTTTTGGTGGGGAATGCACGCTGGTGCAGCCACTGTGGAAAACAGTGTGGAGGTTCCTCAAAAGGTTAAAAGTAGAAGTACCCTAGGATCTAGCAATCACACTACTATTTACCCAAAGAATATAAAAATACTACTTCAGAGGGATACTGGCACCCTGGTATTTAATTGCAGCATTTTCTACAATAGCCAAATTTTTGGAAGCAGCCCAAGTGTCCATTGATTGATGAATGGATAAAGAAGATGTAGTGTGTATAAACATAGAGTGTGTGTGTGTATATAGTGTGTGTGTATATATATAGTGTATATTTATAATGTGTATACACACACACACTGGAATATTACTCAGCCATGAAAAGAATGAAATCTTTCCATTTGCAACAACATGGGTAGAGCTAGAGAGTATTATGCTAAATACAATAGAGAAAGATAAATGCCATATGATCTCACTCCTTTGTGGAATTTAAGAAGCAAAACAAATGAGCAAAGGGAGAAAGAGGGGCAAACCAAGAAAGGTTAACTATACAAAACACACTGATGGTCACCAGAGGGGAGGCAGGTTGGGGGCATGGGGGAAATAGGTGATGGGGATTAAGGAGGGCACTTGTGATGAACACCAGGTGTTGTATGTAGGTATTGAATCACTAAATTGTACACCTGAAACTAATATTACACTGTGTTAACTGGACTTTAAAACTTAAAAAAAAAATGCATCTCGTATTTTGATTTGATACAAGGAGCTTAAAAACTGTTAGTCAATGTTAATTGAACTACTCTAGACATCAGGAAAATGCCTAGCCCTCATGGTCATAGGGAAACTGCTGAACTATTATGGAGTCCAAATATTTAGCAGTAAATCTTTACTTATTCCCCAGAAGGTGTGTGGCATTTTACCAGGCATTTCAGAGAACTATTAAAGAAGAGTCATGGTTTATGTCTTAAAGGAGTTTAAAATTCTTTTAACTACCTTTTTGAGGTATAATTGTCATTCAATAAACTGCATATATTTAAAGTGCACAATTTGAAATTTTTTTCATATTTTATTTATTTATTTAATCATGAGAGACCCAGAGGAGAAGCAGAGACAGAGGCAGAGGGAGAAGCAGGTTCCAGGGAGCCAGACACGGGACTTGATCCCGGGACTCCAGGATCATGCCCTGGGCCAAAGGCAGACGCCCAACTGCTGAGCCACCCAGGCACCCCTGAAAATTTTGACACAGGTTTTATACCTGTGAAACCATCTCCAGAACTGAGACACTGAACATGTATTTCACCACCAAGAAATTTTTGTCCTGTCCCTTTGTAATTCCTCTGTACTTCCCTGGTTCTCGGCAACCATTGTTCTGTTTTTTTTTTTCTTTCTTTCTTTTTAAAATATTTTATTTATTTACTCATGAAAGACACAGAGAGAGGGGCAGAGACACAGGCAGAGGGAGAAGCAGGCTCCCTGCAGGGAGCCTAATGGGGGACTTGATCCCAGAATCCCAGGATCACAACCTGAGCCAAAGATAGATGCTCAACCACTGAGCCATCCAGGTACCCCAATTGCTTTGTTTTCTGTCACTATAGATGAGTTTGAATTCCCTAAAGTTTTAGGAAATAAGAATTGTGCAAAAATGCACTCTTTTCAGGGGATCCCTGGGTGGCTCAGTGGTTGGGTGCCTGCCTTTGGCCCAGGGTGTGATCCTGGAGACCCGGGATTGAGTCCCACGTCCGGTTCCTGGCCTGGAGCCGGCTTCTCTCTCTGCCTGCCTCTCTCTCTCTCATGAATAAAATCTTTAAAAAAATAAAAAAATGCACTCTTTTCCTCCAGGCTTATTTCATTTGCATAAACATTGTTAGATTGATTCATGTTGTTTCATGTATCAGTAACTCAGTAATTCATTGTTTATTGCTGAGTAGTAGTCTAGCTCACAGCTTTACCATAACTTGCTTATTCATTCACCCTGTTGATCACATTTGAGCTGAAGTCACTTAGGGGCTATTATCAACAAGGTGCCCAAAGCGCGCTTCTGCCTTCTGTGTCTCTTGGGTTCTATCTCCTTGACACAATGCTTTTACACTAGGAAGACCCTAACCCAAAACTAATTAACCGTCTCTTCGTTTTTATTTTTCAATTCATGAGAGACACACAGAGAGAGGCAGAGACATAGGCAGAGAGAGAAGCAGGCTCCCTGCGGGAAGCTTGATGCAGGGCTCAATCCCAGGACCCCACGATCACGACCTGAGCCAAAGGCAGACACTCAATCACTGAGCCACCCAGGTGCTCCTAACCCTCATTCAATGAAGCATAGCAACCCTCATTCAATGAAGATTTCTGGGGGTGAGATTTCGGCAGTGATTATAAATTGTGGAGATAATGTATGGAGAGGGTCACACTGTGCCCTAAAGTGCCTTCCTCCAAATCGATGGCTTAATCTTCCCTCTCTTTTTTCCATCTCTGTTCATCTCCACTGTGCCCTTTCTTCTTCTCGGCTACTGAACCATGAGCTTCATTTTTTCTCCATTGTGCTAGGCAGCTTCACCTTCCTCTGAGACCCGGGGGACAGTTGACACCCCAGCCATCGGCAAACTCATCTTATACCCTAACCATATATCAAAACATGTTCCCAGGCAGCTCTGGTGGCTCAGTGGTTTAATGCCACCTTCAGCCCAGGGCCTGATCCTGGAGACCTGGGACTGAGTCCCATGTCGGGTTCCCTGCATGGAGCCCGCTTCTCTCTCTGCATCTGTGTGTGTGTGTGTGTGTGTGTGTGTGTGTGTGTGTGTGTGTGTGTGTCACTCATGAATGGATAAGTAAAAATCTTAAAAAAACAATCTGATTTCCTTAAAAAAAAAAAAACAAACTATTCCCTAATATGGAGTTTTTACCGTCAGAGGAATTTCAATCTAATTGCTAAGGTAATACCATTGACTCCTTGTACGTTTACTTGAAGCTGCAAGGAAAGATGTAAGATGATGTGAGGTTGCTCAGATTGAAGAAGGTAAAACCTGGGGAAGATTTCCCTGAGCCCAAGTGCCACTGGCCAATAGATCAGACTCTGTCCTGCCTGGAGACCTCCCAGCTGATTGCTGTTACCACGCCTTTCTCTCCCACCACGACTGAGAAAGATATGGAGGCCTCTTGAATGTCTTTGTCAGCACAGATGTCCCTGTAGCATGCTCCCCTTCTCCTCATGGAGAATCACATGGTTTTAAATTTTAAGTGGTCAAGTCAATTAACCTAAAGTTAGTCTAAGAGGACAAATAGTAAAAAGCTCTGGAATATGAGGGTTTGATAATGGGAAAAGGAAAGCTTTGGGCAGAAGCCCAAACTGAGTCCAAGGCCTGGGGAAAAAGCAAGCCAATTATAGATGTTTCGGTGCTCAGGGAGATTAAGAAAGTTGGGCAACAGGTTCCAGGAGCAGGAGGCGCTAAGAAAAGAAGGTGTTGGGTGGCAGGAATATAGTCACTAATAAGCTCAGGTTTAAGGCATGGAAACATGGTAATGGAAACTAGTGTTCAAGATAGGTACTGAGTAAAAAAAAAAAAAAAAGGATAGGTACTGAGTAACCAGGAAACATACCTGGAATCATTTTTTGGTGATCTCACACCAGAGTTCACCCCCTAACTCATTAGCCTGCTTCTACTCCCATCTTCCTAAGCCAGAGTGATCCTTTTAAAACGTCAGACATAATAGCCCTCTGCTCAAAATTCTCGAGTGGCTGCCAATTTTATCCCAAGTGAAAACCAGAGTCCTTATCATGGTCAAAAGGCTCTATAGGATCCGTCCTCCATGCCCCAGTGGCCAGCCACATTGACCTTTTTACTCAACAAACACATTCTTGATGTAGAGACTTTAATTATTCCTTCTGGCCAACATGTTCTTTACCCAAATAAACTCTCTCAAGGGCTTCAAATCTTTGCTCATATATCACCTTCTCAGTGAGGTCCACCATGACCAATCTATTTAAGATCACAGCCTACCTTTCTTTATGCCCATACACTCTACTTTCCCTCCTCTGTACTTTTCATATTTATCATCTTCCTACATAGTCTATAATTTCTGATTATGTTGAAGTAAAATCATTTTAATTCATTTAACCTGTCTTCAAAAACATAGCTTTCAACTTTTACCCTTATTGTTATTACTCTGTGAACCCTGTGAAGTTAGTTCTCCCACAGTCCTTACAGAAAAATGTGAAGCTCGTGGCTAAATATTGGAGACAGACGAGTAAAATAACCCTTCTCAATCAGGCAGGCTATTTTGAATAAAAGCATTCAGTTCTCACATGCTGGGGAATAAAAGCATGGAACACCTACCTTTGTTAGATACTGAAGCTACCTTAGGTTAGCATCATCCTGGTTTCCACATTTTAGAATTCCCAGTCCCTCTGGCTGGGAAAGGATCAAGAAAAGAGTACATTTCTTGGAATCTATAGTCGATAACAACATTGTATGACAAATGCTGGATCCAGATTCCCCCCCCCCCCAAAATGGCTTTCCTAAGAGTGTCTGCTCAATAGTGATTTCACAGGATATTAACAGATGTTTCTCAGGGAAAAAGGGGGAGAAGTGGTTCTTCAGTCGATTTAAGAAATTATACAGTCAACTTTAAGCAGATTTCTTTACTGCAAGCTTTTTGGCGATTGCATTCGCTGATATGTAACTGTGAATATCCCAGTGGATGGCATAATATACAACTTTTCCTAAACTCACTAGACCAAAGAAGCCCTCTTGGAAAGAGTACCTTGAGACACCTATTTTATTCATTCAACCAAAATTTATTGAGCACCTACCATGTGCACACATTGCAAGCACCTGGGATTCAGTGCCATCCAGGACACACACAGTACCTGAATTTACGTGGGATTTACAGTCTAGTAGAGAAGACGCACATGAAATGAATATTTGAAAGTTGATGAATGTAATGAAGGTAAAATACAGGCTGCTGTAAAAACATGTAAGAGAGAATGGTGTTTAGTAAAATGAAATGTGAGAAAACCTGACCTAATAGTTTTCATGAATAAATCTTATCCTTAGATGATTAATCACAAATTGTTTATCATTTATTGTGTATGTTACACTATACTGAGTGATATTGGGAAATACAGGTGCGTAAGACATAAACGTTTCTTTAAAAAAACTTTGTTAGCTGAAGAACAATAAAAATTTAAAAAAATAAGCAATGCATGACAGAATAAAATTACATGTAAATTTGAAAGGTTCAGATATACATTAAAATGCTACCTATCTTTCAAAGATAATTATCATAGCTTTGGAAAGCCTTCCCCTACCTTCGAACAGCTACTCCAACTTAGGCTGATTTTTCCAGTACTTTTCACACAATGCCTCATAGGATAGTGATTTGTGTGTCTATCTACCAGACTCGAGTTAACTTTGTGGCACAGACACTGGGTCTTTTACATCCTTGCATTCCTCACAGTGCACAGTCTCTGTGGGAACCAGCAAGGTATAATGGTTAAGATCAAAGGCTTTGGAGTCCTATCAACTGGTTGAATTCTGGTGTTGGTTTGAAACCTCAGGAGCTTCCCAGGTGAAATATGAAACTTGCTCCCATACAATGAAGGCAACGAGAGACAAAAGAAAGAGGTAGACCACTCCAGGTTAGCAGGTGGCAGGTTTAACAAAGGAACTTACATATGACACTTGTCTTGGGCGGCCACAAGACAAGTAGGCCTCCGTACCTACCTACCAAATCTTAAGAGTTTATATAGGGCCTTAAGTGGGTTCAGTTTTGTAGATAATCCAGATGGTCTCCACAACACATTACTCTCTCACTGTGCATTTTTGAAATGAGCATTTTCTCTCACTGAGCATTTTGAAATGCTCTCAGGCTAAGGAGAGCAGTACCTATATTCCATGTCCTCTCAATGACCTCTTCCAACACCTGGCTCTGGCATTTGTTGGCTGTATGACTATGCAAGACTCTTCATTCTTTGAGCCTTGATTTTCTTGTCTATAAAATGGAGATAATAATACCCATATCGACCTAGTCATGTAATTGTTTTAGCAGAGATGAGATATATAAAATAAGTTAGTGCCTGACATAGAAAGTACTCCGTAATAATATTGTTATCACATCTATTATTGCACAGTACCCTGAGAGAAGTGCTTAGGCAATCTAGATGTTGAGAGAAAGGGCAAAGCAGGTCAGGCATTGGAGGACGTGGCCCAGGGTCTCACCTATTTCTCATGAAGTTCCAGTACAAAGACAGGATACTGTCTACTGCGGATTGAGGCCAGGGGACAGCAAGGTGGGATAAATGATGTTGAACAGACATGGAAAAGCCAGATGGTGGAGGTAGAGAGGACTTGAAATCATGCCTGAAAGCTTCAGATTTGATTTAAAAGCAGTAGATAAAACTAAAGACTAATGGGGCACCCGGGTGGCTCAGTGGTTGAGCGTCTGCCTTTGTTTGGCTCAGGTCATGGGCCACGGGGTCCTAGAATCGAGTCCCACATCAGGCTCCCCACAGGGGATGTCTCTCTCTCTGCCTATGTCTCTGCCTCTCTCTCTGTCTTTCATGAATAAATAGATAAAATCTTTAAAGAGAAAAACAAAGACTAATAAAGAAATTGTTTTCAGGAAAGATTAACTTGCCAACCATGATAAATAGGAACTAGATGGAAAGAACCAGCATCTAAGAGACCAGGAATGACAGCCATGTGAAATAATAAGGTTGGCAGATCTAACAAAAGAGTGTTGCATGCTTTTTTACACTGTGATAATTCATCAAGTGAACCAGGACCTGGATAAATGTGGAACTGGGGAGAAATTGCAATGTATGTTCAAGGTTAGTTCATTGCCATGACCTGAAATGCCTAAACCATAATTCTGAGCAAATGAATTCCATGATGGCATGGGGCTTATCATTAACCACCAAATACTACCTCAAGAAACCATGCTTTTCCTTAAGAAATTAACAATTTCAGGGGATCCCTGGGTGGCTCAGTGGTTTAGTGCCTGCCTTCGGCCCAGGCCGTGATCCTGGAGACCCGGGATCGAGTCCCACATCAGGCTTCCTGCATGAAGCCTACTTCTCCCTCTGCCTATGTCTCTGCCTCTCTCTCTCTCTCTCTGTCTGTCTCTCATGAATAAATAAATAAAATCTTTAAAAGAAATTAACAATTTCATCACATAATTAATTTAGTCACCAAACATAGATATCATTTACATAGGAAATTTCCGTGGCTTTTTAACAGGGAACTTGAATTAAATACATCATGGGAAAAGCAGATGAGAAAAGAGTTTGCTCATATTTCTCTAAAGAATTTTTTTTTGGTTTTTTGTTTGTTTTTTGAGAGAGAGAGAGAGAGAGAGCTTATATGCATGCACATGTGCAGGTAGCAGGGGAAGGGCAGAGGGATGGGGAGAGAATCTTACACAGGCTCCATGCCCAGTGCAGAACCAGGCACAAGGTTCAATCTCATGACCCTTGGATCATAATCCTGAGATCATCACCTGAGCTGAAATCAAGGTTGGACACTCAACCTACTGACCCACCCAGGAGCCCCATTCTAATGAATTTCTCATGAGTTATTTTCAATCTTGCATTTATTTTACAGAAGAAAAAATACTAAAAATAGCTACATGAGAACATACTGTTATAATTGGCCATTTTAAAAGATTTACCTTCTTGAAATAATAAAATACTCACTTTGACCTTGCTCTAAGCTAATGACTCTGAATCAAGATAGAAATTTGAAGGTACATTGTTTGATCTTTTTTCAAGTACTGTGGTTAAGGTCATGGGAACATTGCATCCCTTTCCATTCTCCTTCTTCTCCACTCACTAATCTGGGGAGATTTGTTCTTAAAGTTCTTAATTAGATTATCATTAAAAAAAAGATTATAATATTCTTTCCCATAGAAATAAGGCTACAGATAAATATGTATACTTAAAGTAGTATTAGTTCTATACACTGGATATTTAATTTCCAGGCTAGACCACAAAAAGTAGTCTAATCATAATATACATAGTATATTACAAATTAATTTTTGACACACAATCTGTTCATAATTTCAAGGCTCTCTAAACAGTGAAAAATCGAGCCATCAACTAGGCAATCACTGTCAGAATGACATGTGGATTCACAGCAGCAAAATGTATACCTGGCCTCCTAACCTTGTATGGCAGATTTCTAGAAATCATAGATTCGCAGGATTTTAGAGCTGGAGATATTTTCAGAATCACCCAAGCCGCTTCCTCATTTTACATCTGAAGAAAACAAGGCCAAAATGGTGAGATGATTTGTGCAGGGTCACTTAACTGATTAGTAAGCAAGTTAGGACTTATAAAGAGCAAATTTTGTGAACCCTGTTTTCAGCTGAGAAAATGCTGAACAAAAATTGATTCATTCCTTTATTTTTCATTCATACATTGAACAACCATTTGCTACATGCATCAAATGTGCAGAATGTTCTATTAGCTGATAAGGTAATTTTAAATATTAATTGGCTTTGGGCACCTGGGTGGCTCAGTCAACTAAGCCTCCAACTCTTGGTTTCAGCTCAGATCATGATCTCAGGGTCGTGAGATTGAGACCTGAGTCAGGCTCTGCACTCAGCATGGAGCCTGCTTGAGATTCTCTCTCTCTCTCTGCTCTCTTCCCTACTCTCTCTCTCAAATAAATAAATAAATCTTTATCAAAAGAATATGAACTGACTTTTGCTCTTAACTAGCTGAGTTTTAATTGGCTATAGTTAAATTTAGAAAGATTTTAAAAAATATTTTATTTATTTATTCATGAGAGACAGAGAGAGAAAGAGAGGCAGAGACACAAGCAGAGGAAGAAGGAAGCTCCATGCAGGGAGCCTAATGTGGAACTCGATCCTGGGATGCCAGGATCATGCCCCAAGCCACCCAGATGTCCCAAATTTAGAAAATTAAACACGAGAGTTACATAGTCAAATTATGTCAGTATACACGATTAAACGTGAATTAAGTTAGACAGGTAATGTGTTAGGAGTTGAGGATGGAGAGGTCAGAGTGGATTTAAGGTGTCAAGAAAGGCTACATAAAAAATAAATTTAATCTACCCATCTGTCCATTCTATTTACATATCCAGTACTCTATTTCCTATATACCAAAGCGAACCCTGGGAATATAAGGATGAAAGGCAATGCCCTTGTTCTCCAAGATTCACAGTCTAGTGGGGAAGAAAAAGAGGGCAAGAAACAATAGGTAGAAGGTTCACATGGAATGTTTGTATATAGAAATACTTATGTTTATTATATTAAATATAAGCAGAGGCAGAATTGGGATTAGAAAGGCAAACAAAACAACTGAGGCACAAAATTTAAGGAAGGACTCACTCTCAAGCCATTGCAAGTACAGAATCAGCTCTTGCACAGACCTGAGAGAGAGCGTCCCCTTAAATTTTGCACCCTGAGCACCTTACTGCCTCACCTTTGTGCTGGCTTACTAGTACTATTTAGTCATCAAACAAAGTGGCAGAATGAGGGCACCTGGATGGCTCAGTGGTTGATCATCTGCCTTTAGCTCAGGTCATGATCTCAGGGTCCTGGATTTGAGCCCTGTGTCAGGCTCCCACAAGGAGCCTCTGCCTGTGTCTCTGCTGCTCTTTCTGTGTCACTCATGAATAAACAATCTTAAAGCACACACAAAGTGGCAGGATGGTATAAACAATGATAAAAAAAACAAAAAACAGAAAACCTTGAATAAAGTCTGAATAAAATCCACCACTAATTACTATGCAATCTTAATTAAGTTTTTCGTATCTCTGGACCTCACCTTTCTCCTCTGCAAAATCTAGGGGTTGACCTAGATTAGTGCTTTTTAGACTGTGACGTGTGCAGTGCATAGAGTCTTCAGAAATGACCCAGGTGAGGAAGGCCTGGCTAAGTAGGGCTCTACATCCCTTACCCTGACTTTAACCAGATTAGCCATATTAATTGCTTTTATTAAAGATGATTCTTACACATTCATTTTTTAAAGGTTTAAATAATTTAAAAGAATTAACCAGAAAAATCAAACATCAGGTTGACCCTAGATGATCTCTAATACCTTTAACAGTTGTCCATTTACCTTTTTATGAGGAATCTCATTCTGCCAAGGTCCAGTGAGAGCAGTTATAACTATAGTTTTAATGACCAGTGGTAGTAGTATCCAAGGGCATTGATCTCTTGTGGTCCTGTGGGGATTATATAAGTCTAATTGTTCCCCTTATGAAGGGTTCAATGACTCTTGATGAATTGGGTGGAGAAGAAGAAATGAGAGATAGGCAGAAAACTAGACCAATTTGATGTTAATCTAGGGGTGCAGTGGAAGTTAACATCTATGAGTCTAATGATGCTTTGGAGTTGAAACCAGGAGGTACTGATACAATCAAGTGTCATGATGCCTCATGAAGGCCATAGTACTTTCTATTTCCCCTTCAGAAACACCACTTAGTCAATGATTGGTCACAAATTGTCACATGTGTGGTGCTTATTGAACAAATCCTGGGCTAACTTTGTGATTAACAGCTAACTATATTATTTGTTCCATTCCAAGAAATTTCTTAGTGATCTCTAAAGACCTGTGAGTCTTCATAAGCATTCTAAAACAATAATCAGGGGATCCCTGGGTGGCTCAGCGGTTTGGCGCCTGCCTTTGGCCCAGGGTGCGACCCTGGAGCCCCGGGATCGAGTCCCACATCAGGCTCCCGGCATGGAGCCTGCTTCTCCCTCCTCCTGTGTCTCTGCCCTCCCCCTCTCTCTCTATCATAAATAAATAAATGAAAAAAAAAATAAAACAATAATCACCGGAAGAGGTCTAGTGGGAGAAAGGAAGAAAAAGCACAGCAGTCTGGCTCATTTCTGTGAGGTGGCACAGTTACTTAAGTAGTCATTGGGAATGTGAGTAAAGAGCATAGCCATAATCTAATTGTATGAAACCAGGATGAGTCATCTCATGCTCCAAATGGTAACTACAAAGGATGACTTTTGTACACCTTGCTTTAGGAACATCAGAGAAAAATCTGTATTGATAATAAACCTCAGCCCTGTGCCCAAATTGGGAAAGGTGCCTCAAAAAGAGAATGAAGAGAGAGTAAGGTCCTAGGGAAGTCCAATTAAGGAAACCTACTTCCCCTTCCTGTCAGCGCTGTGAAGACATCATCTCAGTTAATACAACAATATTAGCTGGACTTTATTAGTCCTAAATGTGCTTAAAGAAACCAAGTTTCAAAGAAATTAAGTAAGTTGCCCAGGTCATAAAGATAATAATAAAAAGAAGTGTTGGTCTTCAAACCAAGGTTTTCCAAAAAAGATTGTTTCTCCAATATAATCCCAAAGAGGTGAAGGAAGTAGTACAGAGATTAATCATTTCCACGGTTAGTCTACTGTAGGGGAGTCACAACTCCCCAAAAAGCACAAGATGAGAGACCAGGGCGTATTGAGGAAAAAGTCAGAAGCTTGTGAAAACCTATTCAGTCACATAAGAGTTCTCTAAGTCAAAGGTAAGGGAGGAGGAGAGGGAAATGAGAATGTGATAAAGCTGACACACAGTTTCCTATAGCTTCTGAAGAGTTGGGGCACGCTTGTTTCGTTCACCATTGTACATTCCAGCACCCAGCACAATGCCTGATGTTGAGTTAATAAATATCAAAGGAAAGCTAAGGAGCTGGGACACCTGGGTGCCTCAGTGGTTTAGTGCCTGCCTTTGGCCCAGGGCATGATCCCAGGTTTCTGGGATCGAGTCCCACGTCGGGCTCCCTGCAGGGCCTGCTTCTCCCTCTGCCTGTGTCTCCCTCTCTCTCTGTGTCTCTTATAATAAATGAATACAATCTTTTTTTTTTTTTTTTAAAAAAGGAAAGTTGAGGAGATAGACGCATGTACCATCCCAAGCCTGTGATAAGTACACATATCTACACATATAGCTACCACATGTGTGAAGGAAAAATGTATGCCTCTGCTGGGAAAGGGCCACATTCATAAAGCTTCTGCATTTATTGCAAAGCCAACTTTACTCATGGACTGAAGAAGTAATTGCCTGTTGGATGTGTTTCAATTACAAGGTTTCTCCTGACATGGGAGAGACTCTCTTCCTGCAAAGTAAAATCCCTGCCTCTATATTTGCTTATTTCCAGTAAATTTCAAGGTAAATATAACAGGAAATTAGAATATTATTTTCTTTCTTTTTTTAAGATCTTATTTATTTATTCATGAGAGACACACAGAGAGAGGCAGAGACACAGGCAGAGGGAGAAGCAGACTCCTCACAGGGAACCCGATGTGGGACTTGATCCCAGGACCCCGGGATCACAACCTGAGCCGAAGGCAGACGCTCAACCGCTGAGCCACCCAGGTGTCCCTGAATGAGATTATTTTCTAACTTGGTTTTGAATGTCTCTCATATAAGCACGGAATAAACACGTGTCAAGATTTATTTAACTCATTGGTGAGAGAGTTAGAAGGATATTAATGCTGGGTCAATGAGCATTTGAGAAACAATATTTATAGGAAGTGAGTGAGGATAGGATATTAGAAGACTGAGAGATTAGAAACTAAAATGGCTAAACTCCTACAGGGCAATAAAAATCATAATCTTTGAATCTGTTTTTCCTATCAGATGGAAATCATTTGTATCTCTACTGAGCAAAAATCTAAAAGTGAACAAGTGTTATCGCAAAGTATGGGCCCTAATCAACAATAGGGAACAACGGCATGCTCCCCTAGAAAAGGAAGTAATCCTTGTCTGAGCCTGTGAGACAACACTCAGGTGTGATAGAGAGAGAGCAGATAACCACCCTCTTGCCTTTTGTTCCAAGTTTGTAATAATTTGTCTTAATAAAGATTGGGGAAAATTATCTCCCTTCTATCCCCAGTTTTAAAGGGCTGTGAGAAACAAAAATAAGGTTGCATTTTGATCATGACCTGGGGGATATGGTTGTCCCACATACCAGATACATATTTTCAGCTCTGAGAATGTGGCTCATAATTTTCTGTCCTGCTCAGAATAGCAGAGATTTGGTGACCCAGTTCGTCATCAGGGTGCAAGACTCAGATGACTGGGCTCGGAGAAGAGGAAGGAAGAGTTGAGACAAAGGTCTGAATAAACAAGGAAGCAGGAGAGGGCAAGAGCTTGGGAAAGACTGGTCTCCAAATGCAGGGTTTGGGGATGGTCCCTGGGGATAGAAGTGGGTACGATTAGGGGGAAAGCATAGAGGACAAACTTGCTTATCTATGGCACATTTGTTTCTGGCATTCTCCAAAGCAAAGATAGGATTTGTTTGTTCTCAACTGTACCTGACGTTAAGATTTTATTATTATTTTCTATGTGACCCAAAAATCTTTCCCTGAAAGAAAAACAGACATACTGTCTACTTGGCCAAAACATTAATACATATTTAGTTTAATCTAGTCATTGACAGTAAACTTCAGTGAAATAAACCAGGGTGCTGTAATCACTGTTCTTTGTAATTTAAGATAGCCAAATGTTTTACAACAATCAGAATTATATTTTTGTTCCTCATTATTGACAGACGACACATGCCAGTAACTCCTCTACAGAGTGTTCTGACATTATGCAAATGTTTGTGGACCCAATTCAAAAGAACACCATGGTTATTTAAGAGGGTGATACTATCTCCCTTGGTCACACATAGCACTTTTTAAAATTCTAACAAAGTGGCAGACCGGAGCCAGAATTGCCTTTGTTTTGTTTCTGTAGAAAAATGGGTCTACCCCACAGAGTCGTTGTTGGGCTATCATGGTTCATGCTCTTTCCTTGAATATGGCCCTGAAGAGTTAACTGCTGCTTCTGTGCTCGGCCACCATCCTGTAATCTGGCCTTGGATTTGGGCAGCTGACAAAGCAGTGGAGTCTTCCTTAGGGACCCCAAGCTAAAACAAAGAAGCAGATATGTGTTCCCAAAGAAAGATGCTTTTGCTAAGAAAGAGGTAGGACAGAGATGGGATTAGTAGAAAACAGAGGAAAGGAAAACCCAACACTATCCCTCAAGACAAAGAATGAACAAAATCACTCCAGGAAGCATTGGAGTAGGAGAGAACAATCTTAGAATGGTGATCTTTTCTAACACAGAGGATAATCAGAACACAATTCAAAAAATAAAAGAAAATCTCATTCATTTTTTTTACTAAAATCATGGAAAAACAATCAGTCTTGCTTGATAAATGGAAAATTTTAAAGAATTTGTAAAAGGAAAAGCAATGAACATTACAGGACACTAGACAAAAGAATTCCTTCAAATTACAGAAAAAGGAGGTTTTAAAAAAGACTATTTGAGAGAGAGAGCAAGCACAGGAGCGGGGTGGGGGAGGGGGTAAGGTCAGAGGGAGAGGAACAGAGGGAGAGGGAGAAGCATACTCCCACTGGGCAGGAGCCCCACTTGGGGCTCAATCCCAGGACCCCGGGATCATGACCTGAGCTGAAGGCAGAAGCTTAACTGACTGAGCCACCTGGGTGCCCCTAAAGGGGCCCTTTTAAAATTCAGTACTCAGGTGTTTATTTTAAAAAAACAGTAAATGGTGGCAAAAAAATGTGTTCATTTTTTCAAAAGCCCTTCATCTTTCCATACCACGTATAATGAGAATGATGACTTAAAAATAACGACTCAAGTCTTTGAGTTAATATTTGCTCTGATTTTTTCCCACCAGAGAATTGTTTTGGTGAATAATATCCTTGGTCTTTCATATTTGCCAGGTACTGATCTTTCACTAATGATGAGAATATTTAAAAAAAAAAAAAAAAGGCTAACAACAAATGTTTTGATTCCCAATTAAATGTACTCTGTACTAAGAGATGAAAATCAGGGACCTCTAGGTATGTATAACCCCAAATCAGTTGTACATGCCTTTGGAATGAATTTTTTACTTTTCTATGAATCTAGTTCAAGTACGGAGTTAGAATCTTTCAACTAAACAAGTGGAGTAACACTGAAGCCTCAAGAGAGAATCTTGGTCCACTTCATTCATTGCTTCAGACTTAGAGCAGCAAGGCTACCCCTCTCTGAACTCCCTTTCTAGAACACACCTTTCGTGGAGTGAGATGAAGGAGAAAGATGGTAGGAATTAACTAATTTGTTGAAAAGGCTTCTCTGGGTAGCTGCGACAGGGGCAAAAAGAAAAGGTAGTACTCATTACTGGATGGAAATGTGGATCTGGGACATAGTAAATGAACTTCTTAACTTTCACATTTTTAATGTCCAGCTCCTGCTATGATGCATTCAGATTAAAACACACACACACACACACACACACATACACACAAGAAAAGCAGTGAGAATATCAACAGAGGATTTAAAAGTCATCTGTCATTTCCCTGTGGAAAAATAGTAGTGATATTTTTGCATTCCTGTGGAACTCTCTTCAGCAGAAAAATGAGGAATGAGTGTTATCTTTGATTGCATAATTGATATTTGTCTTATCTACTCTTTTTGTTGTTTGTGAAGTATCCAGAGGCTAGAAACAAGGTCTTAATTGACTTTCACACATGGAGTTCTCACTCAAAATTATAGCCACCATTTATTAAATGCCTACTATGTGCTAGGTACATGGTAGGCACTTTAAATATGTTATTCTAGAATATCTCAAAGATTTAAAAAATTCTGAATTATTCTACAAAGTTCCAATACCTAATGCTGATGAGCCTCATTGTCAGTCACAGTATTGTATGTGCTCTGACACATATAAGCAGTAATTGCTAGTAAGCTTCTTCACATTTCTCATCCTACTACATTAAAGAACAACCCAAATTAGTCCTATTTTTTAAAGATTTTATTTATTATTTATTATTTATTTATTTGAGAGAGAAAAAGAGCACGAACAGGGGGGAGGGGCGGAGGGAGAAGAAGGTAGAGAAGCAGATTCTCCAATGAGCAGGGAGCCCGACATAGGGCTCAATCCCAGGACCCCGAGATCATGACCTAAGCTGAAGACAAACACCCGACTGAGCTAACCAGGTAGTTTTTTAAAAAGCTAAGTTTTAACTGTCATGCTTTGCCACCTTTGGTAACTTCTGAAAATATTTTTCTATTGATCGTTTTCAAGAACAAAAGCAAAACACTGGAAACAAAAATTTACTGGGAAAGAACAAATTGGTGAGATAAGATAGTTATTTTCAGATAGAAAACATTGATGTATGGTATCCATGAAAAACCACCGTATTAATGAAAACTGATTCTGAATTTCAAATAGAAAAAAACTAGTAACAGACATTTCCTACATATTTATTAATGCTTTAATAGAAAGATCAAAGACATGAAGTATAGGGGCATTTGAAATACTTTCATATGCAAATTTAGAACACAGTTTTGTTTTCTAGAGGTATTAAACATAATGCTTTTCAATGTATGAATCACCTGACTTGTATAATGAGGACATTTATATTAAATCTGGTAACTTCTGGACATCAAAATTAGGATGCTATGGACACCAACCTAGGTTTAAGAACCTTTCAGCTCTATCCTCTTTTATTCTGGAAAATACTACTAAAATCCCTGTGATATGGCCTTTAAATGAGACACTTCTTCTTGTCATTCCTTCTTTACCATAATTATTTATTCATTCATGTATTCAACCTTTAATATATATAATGTATGGTAAATAACATAGATGTAAAGAGGAAAAAGAAACAGCCCCCTTTTTTCAGTTATCTTACATTGCAAGAGTCAGATAATTTTTTTAAAAGATTGGTTTATTTATTTTGAGAGAGAGAGAGTGCACAGAGGGGATGGGAGCAGAGGGAGAGCATCCTTGAGCAGACTCCCCTCTGAGAGCAAAGCCTGACACAGGGCTGGATCCCACAACCCTGAGACCATGACCTGAGCCAAAATCAACAGTCAGCTTAGCCACCAAGGCACCCCAGGAATCAGATAATTTGAACACAATGCGATATTCTATAACCAGGGATAGAGTTATGTACAGGAGCTTTGGGAGTATAGAGAAGGAAGCTCTTAACCACTAAAGTGATGTAGGAACATGAAAAAATAGGAGCTAACCACTGGATGTGGGTGGGCAGGGCAGGAAGAAGGGCTTGGAGCATTTCAGGCCAAAGAATACAACCTGTCCAGGTGGGGTGAGGACCATCAGATTCTAGAAATGACAAGTAAGGCTGAAGCAAAGGGTTGTTGGAATGCACACAAGACTGACCTGTGAGTAGAAAGGTAATCAGGATCACATCATGAAGGCTCATGGTGAGGAGTCTAAACAAATGGCCAACTGAAGAGTTTAGAAGTGCCAGGCAACATCGCTAGGGCCTGGGTTTCGAAAGCTCCTTTTGGCTGCCATGTGGAAGACAGCACCTCACACGCACCAGCAGGAATCTGCTGTGGGAGTCTGGGTATGAAATAATGAAGACCTGAGCAAAATTAGTCGTTGTGGAATAGTCAGGGGGAGACAGACTCAGGAGGTACTTGGAAGACAGGATCAACAAACTGATTGACACACTGATAGGGGAGGATGAGAGGGAAGGAATAGAGGAACCTCCCAGATGTCTAGACAGGGTAGGTGTATCCTGGTGTCATTAGCTGACACTGTAGTCTCAGAAGAAGGAGAAGCAGAGTCAGGGGAAGATAATGAATCTTATTTGTGATATATTGAATTTGAGGTGTCTGGGAGATACACAAGTGGAGAATTCTAAGTCCCATTAAAACCCTGTGAGTCCTCAGGCATTGAAAGATTGTATCTCCTGCCCAATCCCAGCAGTTAAACCAGAAACAACCCAAAACCATACAGCAAGTACCAGGAAGGCCAAAAATGTTTTATTTTTTTCTAATAAGGACTTTTCAAAAAACATTACCAAAATATAGATTTCAAAAAATATGTTATATATATATATTTATTTCTCTAAAATTTATATTTTTATAAATGTGCTTACCTATATAAATATATTCATATCTTACTTTTTTTTCTGCCTCTGCTTGGCACAAGACAGAGACATGTGCATAAACAGACTGCCTGTTGGGTACTCCAGCCTGGGAGATGACGGGGACAGTGGTCAATCCTACTTCTTTCTCTACAGCTTCCCATGTGCTGAAGAATTCATATATCTGCCCCCAGCAAATGTACGTAGGGTTTTACACTAACATAAGCCTATAGAAATCAAACAGAAAAGGACAGTTCATAGGCATCTGAATAAATCTAGTTCAGAGCTTTTATGCCAACTCTTACTTTCCTTTTTTTTTTTTTTTAATTTTGAGAGAAAAAGAGCAGAGGGCAGAGCAGAGGGAGAGTGAGATAATCTCCAGTAGATTCCATGCTGAGCTCAGAGCCCAAAGTGGGGCTTGATCTCATGACCCTGAGATCACAACCTGAGCCAAAAACCAAGGGTCGGATGCTTAACTGACTGAGCCACCCAGGTACTGCTCTATTTTCTTTTTTTCTTTTCTTTCTTTTTTTTTTTTTTTACTGCTCTATTTTCTTATTTGATATGTTCCCTGCACGTCCATGTCTGCCTGTCCATTAAGTAAATAGCACACATTTACCCATGTCAGAGTTTCTCAATTTTTAAAAAATATTCATTTATTTATTTTAGAGAGAGAGAGAGCATGCACGAGCAGAGGGCAGGGCAGACAATCTCAAGCAGACTCCCCACTGGGTGGAGAGCCTGACTAGGGACTCGATGCGTGACCCTGAGATCATGCATGACCTGAGCTGAAACCAAGAGCCAGACACTTAACCGACTGTCACCCAGGTGCCCCTCAAATGGCTTTTATGAGAAACCCCTGGTGGGTTTATTCAACTAGATTGTTGGGCCCCACTCCCAGGGGTTCTGAGTCACTAGATCTGGGATGGGGCCAGAGAATGTACTGTTCTAACAGGTGATCCTGCTGCTGCTAGTTCAGTGCAATCTGATAAGCGAATTTTTTTTCACAGTTGAAGCAATTAGAGGAGAACTGAGACAAGAAATTAATTTTTAAAATTCACCAAAATAGACAAAAGGAAGAACTTGCTGAAAGCAGGGTGTGTTCATGATGAAAGCATCATCAGGGTAACTGGGGTGGGATGGGATCTTGCTTTTGAATAAAATATGAGATTATTTGCCATGACATTCCACTTTATTTTAGCCTAAAAAGTCTACTTTGATTCAAAATGCAGTTGATGATAAAAAGGACAAAGCAACTAATTCTGCATTTCCAGACATCGGAAATAGCTGTCACATGTACTTGCATAGAACAAGAATGATCTTTTGAGAGAATAAAAGTAACTTGAGTTTATAGTTCTTAGTCAAGAAGCTGTCTTTAGTTGCTTGATTTCTGAATTTTTGCAAACGACATGCCCTTCTTTGAGCAAACGCCAATTTTCCCACCCAGTAAACAATCTTCATTGGCTACTTTGGCCACTATTATCTTGTAAAAATAATCCTAATAGGCAGGAATTTTAAAATTGCAAGAAAGCAGGGAATAAATCATATTTGAAAAGAGAAATGTATATGGCAAGGTTTAGAAACAGATTGGTAATATTTCAAATTTTTAAAAAGATATTTTCAGTTGAATAGAATTTAGAATTTTTATACAACCTTAGTATGACCCAGGCAACTCCCAACTTAGAAATGAGCTCTGTCTAGAAGTGTTAAATTACTGTACACCGGAAACTAACATAACACTGCACATTAACTAATTAGAAAGAAAATAAAAACTTGAAAAAAAAATAAAAACCTTCCTGGGAAGTCATTTGTTTAGAAGTTGGAACCATTTCCAAATAACATTATTATACTTATGACATTCTTATTTAAGGTTGCTAAGGGGTTTTATGTGCAAATGCAAAGAAAATTTACAAAATCCTCAAGATAACTGAAATACCAGATCGTTGTGCAGAAAAGGTAGAAAAAAATCATTTATTTTTTATTATTTTTTTAGATTTTTAAATTTTTTTTTTTTATTTATGATAGTCAGAGAGAGAGAGACAGAGAGAGAGAGAGAGAGAGAGAGAGGCAGAGACACAGGCAGAGGGAGAAGCAGGCTCCATGCAGGGAGCTGGACACGGGCCTCGATCCAGGGTCTCCAGGATCACGCCCTGGGCTGAAGGCAGGCGCTCAACCACTGAGCCACCCAGGGATTCCCCCCAAAATGTCATTTATAAAATAAACTTTCTATTTGTTGGAATGTCAAAGAAAGTACTCAATGGAACAGGGTGTCTTCATTCCTAGCTGTGTGGTCTTGAGCAAATCATTTATCTTTTCCCAGCCTCAGTTTTGTGGATTGTAAGTGGTAGCCTTGGTTGAGAGCATTAGAAACAACGTTTAACTTATAATGTCGGCTGAGAGCATTGGAAACAATGTGTATCAACCCCCCTCTCCCAGTTGGATACACTGATGCTGTCAGTACAGTAGATCCCCCTTATCCAAGGGGGATATGACATCCCAAGACCCCAGTGGATGCCTGAGACTGTGGATAGTACCTAACCCTATACTTACTATATTTTCCCCTATACACATATACATATGATAATGTTTAATTTATGAATTAGATTCAGTGAGAGATTAACAATAAGAATAGTAAAGTAGAATAATCATAACATAATGTAGGGGCACCTGGGTGGCTCAGTCGGCTCAGCATCTGCCTTCAGCTCAGGTCCCGGTCTCAGGGTCCTGGGATCCACTCCGAGTGGAATCAGGCTCCCTGCTCGGTGGGAAGACTGCTTCTCCCTCTCCCTTTGCTCCTCCTCCCTGCTCATTCTTTCTCTCTCGAATACATGAATAAAATCTTTTCAAAAGCAATATACTGTAATAAAGGTTATGAAAATGTGGTCTCTCTCTCAAGATATCTGGTTGTACTGTACTCACTCTTCTTGTGATGGTGGGAGATAGTCAAATGCCCATGTGATAAGATGAAGTGGGGCGAATGATTCTGATGTTGTGACACTGCATTGGGCTGCTACTGACCTTAAGATTCGTCAGAAGGAGGATCATTTGCTTCCAGATCAGTGTTGACTGTGGGGTAATTAAGCCTCAGAGAGCAAAGCTGCAGATGAAGGAGACTAGTACACCACTTATTACACTTTTATTAACCACCCATTCTTTACCGGGAAGAACTCTAGCAGGTTTCCTATTATTCCATTTAATCATCAAAATGATCCTAGGAGGTAGGTATAGCTATTTTCATTGTTGTAAGTAGGAAAAAGAAAAGGGAAAAGGTTTACATTTTTAATATTAAAAACTAGTACCTAAGGAAAAAAGATACATTTAACTAGAGGAGGGTGATAACCCTGGAATTAACTGTATCATATTTATAACTATTATCTCACTGATTCTTGCAGCTACTCCGTGAGATTGGAGTGACTATTTTTTCCATTTTATAAGTATTCTGATAATCAGCACATTTCAGAGTCTAATCTATAGTAGGTAATACGGCTTGAAGACTCATGTGGAAGAGACACAGGTTGATACAATATTGGTGGCCCTTACAAAGCAACGGTTTCAGTGTAGGATAATATGGTCAAGGGATAGAATAGCCTATAGAAGGGGGTCGTGGGAAAGTAATAAGAAAGGTCAGCTGTAATCCGTTGATTGAATGTACCACATGTTCTGAAAACAGATGGGTGTAATCTAGGGAACTTCTGGATTTGATGGATGTAAAAATTGCAAATGCTTTATCATTCTGTACTCAAAGATCAGCTATAAATTTCTTGGTTCCTAAGGAAATTGTTATTTATAAATAAATAGTCTCAGGGATCCCTGAATGGCTCAGCAGTTTAGTGCCTGCCTTCAGCCCAGGGCATGATCCTGGGGTCCAGGGATCAAGTCCTGCATCGGGCTCCCTGCATGGAGCCTGCTTCTCCCTCTGCCTGTGTCTCTGCCTCTCTCTGCGTGTGTGTCTGTCATGAATAAATAAATTTAAAAATCTTATAAAATAAAATATTAAAAGAAATAAAATGTTTTCATTTAATGAAAAAATAAAACATCAGGGATTTTCAGACAATTTACCAACCGAACCCTAGCACTTGTTAGGCATTAGGCCAGGTACTGGAAATATAAAGATAATAAGAATGTTCTTGCACTGCAGGCCTTCACTTCCTCATGAGAAGACATCGGTAAACTGCCAATTACAACACAAGGAGATTAGCACCATGAGGGAGGCATGAATCTACAGCTGTGAGAGATAGTCCTGGAAAGGCAGGATTCATCCTTCATCTGGCCTGACTTCCAAAGTGTTTGCTTTTTACTTGAATCAAAATGATTAAAAAAAACTTTTTTTTTTGTTCCTGCAGACCCCTTACCCAGCCTCCCCTAATGTTGACATCAAAACTAAGAAATTCACACTGTCACAGAACTGTAGTGGTGTGTCTCCTTTGTCTGTAGTCTGATGGTTTCTCAGTCTTTCCTGTTTTTGTTTTGTTTTGTTTTGTTTTAGGACCTTGACAACTTTTGAAGATACATAATGAGGTGAAGGATTTGGGGAAGCATACCACATAAGGGATGTGCCCTTTTCACTGCATGCTGACAGCAGGTACAGGTCATTAATAGTTCTCACTACTGGTGATATTAACTTGGACCACTTGTTTTACATTATGTCCGCCAGGTTATTCTACTGTAAGGTGTTGTTTTTCCTTTTGTAATTAAATATTTAAGGAACCTGTGATGTTTTCATTGAAGAAATTATCCAGATCTTTTTTTTCCCCTTGAAAACAGTCTTATTGATGGCACATTGTGTGGTCAAAGCTATGGTATTAGAGGCTTAGAAATGAGACTGTATTTATATGAAGAGCAACCAAGTATAAGGTCCATGTATCTATCCCCTAAATGAATGTTCTGTTAAAGTCTTCAAACCCCCATTTTCCAGGGGGAAAGAAACTATGAAAGAGACAAGTGAAGCATATCTATTGATGATTGGGACGTACATATAGTGTGTATCATTGAGGGTCTCTCAATTCCTGTTTACGACATCACTTGAATTCAGGCAATCACTAATCTAAAGCTGGGAGCACAGATACTCCCAAATTTGAATTTGTAATAGGTACGAAAGGCATTTTTTTTCCCCCTGGGGCTGCCCTAAATTAAGAGGAAAATATTTCTCTGGAAAATCCTGTGATGCGACACTGGTCTTAGAGGTAGGTATAAAGACAGATTTATTAGTGATGAACTCTTACACTATAAAAATATTCAAAGAAAAAAATATTCAGGGTCCTGGGATCAAGTCCCTACAGGGAGCCTGCTTCTCCCTCTGCCTATGTCTCTGCCTCTCTTTGTCTCATGAATAAATAAAATCTTTTTTTTTTAAAGAAATATTCAAAGGAGAACAGGTATGAAAGTCTGCTTGCCTGTGTTTTTGCAGAACTAGCCTTGCAAAGCTAAAGATATATCAACACTTTCCCATGACAGACAATACTCAGGTGATAGAGAAACAAGAATTCTCTACAAAACTTTGGTTCACAAATCTGGCTAATATTACCAAATTCAATCATACCGTATATCCTATTTGAGAAAAGTTTTGGAAACACAGGGAAAATATTAACAGTAGTGATCCCCTGGGGAAATTTTTGGCGTCTTTTAGTTTTTCATTTATAGTTCTGTACTATTGGATTTTTTTTTATTGACTTTGATCAGGTCTTAGTCTAAACTGAGAATTAGGAAAAAATTTAAAATATTTATTCATGAGAGACAGAAAGAGAGAGGCAGAGACACAGGTAGAGGGAGAAACAAGCTCCATGCAGGAAGCCTGATGCTGGACTTGATCCCGGGTCTCCAGAATCACACCCTGGGCTGGAGGCAGCGCTAAACCACTGAGCCACCCGGGCTGCCCTAAAATCCTATATTTAGTAAATAGTAAGGCTTGCTGTAAGTGAAATGAAGGTCAGAACACAGTAAATTAGTCTCAATAGGGGTTACTGACATATCCAAAGACATTGATAAAGGGAATTGTTCTACGACAAAAGCTTGAGAAAGTGATTCTAAGTTTATGTGGGACTCAGTGGGTGCCCGAGTATGTGGTTGGTTATTTAGCCACTACCTAGATTTTTCCATTTAGAAGTTTATAGTTTAACAAAGCGAGGGTTTGAGAAGCCCTTTGTTGTTCATTTAGATTTTGCATTATTTAGAATCTTGCCCCAAATTTTAAAATTAGAGAAAGGGGTGCATGATCAAATTATTTTTCTGTTCTGTGAAAAGTAATAAACACCTATTAACAGGAAGAGTATCTCACTGAACATTTCCAAGTTTTTTTTTTTTTTTTTTTTTACATAATTATTTCCTATAAACCGGAGAACCTATTTATGGAAAAGCCAAAGGGGAAAGTGCCTTAAAAAATATTACAGATATTAAATAGGGGGTCGGTGAGGTTTACCCAGGCCTCACCTAAGAGCAAAAATTCCAATGCCTCTTCAGAGGATTAGGTTCCCCCCAAACACCTGGGCCCCTCCTCCCCACTTCGCACTCAGAAGAATGAAGGCCTGTATTCCCTCCCGGACTCTGAGTGAGCCGGTCAGTGTGTGTAACTCCACTAGTAACACAGAATCCTGGCAAATTAAATGGTAGGTAAACACGGGAACAGGATACAGAACAAGTAAACACGAACAGGATACAGCTTTCTTGCAAAAAAAAAAAAAAATTAAGCCAATATTTAACAAATGTTACCCCTGATGAAACACATTTCATCAGTTGGCCTTTCAGACATTTTTTTAACATTTTTCTGTTTAAGAAAATAACCTACATTAAGCGTCTTAGGAGTAAACAGGGTCGGGATCCCTGGGTGGCGCAGCGGTTTGGCACCTGCCTTTGGCCCAGGGCGTGATCCTGGAGACCCAGGATCGAATCCCACATCAGGCTCCCGGTGCATGGAGCCTGCTTCTCCCTCTGCCTGTGTCTCTGCCTCTCTCTCTCTCTCTCTGTGACTATCATAAATAAATAAAAATTAAAAAAAAAAAAAAAAGGAGTAAACAGGGTCAGCTTTGCAAAGATACTTTTGTTGCTATGCTGGAGCAACATGTTTGTGCACATTTATTACAGTTAAGTTCCAGGTACAACAGGGCTTGCAACGGATTTCTTAGAGACCTTTTTTCCTTTTTCCTTAGAGAACTTTTGCATATGTGCTGCCGAAGCGAGCACTCTTAGAGACCTTTGGAAGCGTATCCTGGGTTCGAAACGGGGCTGGCTCCACAGATAATGGTGCGTGTGGCGGTAAAAGTTGAAAGAGTAATTCTAGAAATGCCCAGGGAAACAGCTGTTAATAATTCCCCCGTAGCCCCTGTGGGCTTTTTGTCGTTTAGTGGAAGCTTCAGAAAGTCGCGCCAGGTGTGTTTCTCACTTCCACCGCCTTCCCTCCCGGAGTCCACCTGTCTCCGCCTTTCCCCTCGCGCTCGCGGTATTTCCGTCCCGCGAGGGCCGAGGCCGGTGCGCATGGGCGCGTGGGCTCTCCGGCGGGCGCGGCCCCGCGCGACCCCCGCCGCACCTGTGCGCGGCCCCCCGTGACCCCCCCGTGCACCTGTGCGCGGCCCCCCGTGACCCCCCCGTGCACCTGTGCGCGGCCCCGAGTGATCCCCACGTCGCACCTGTGCGCGGCCCCGCCGCACCTGTGCGCAGCCCAGCGCGAACCCCGCTGCACCAGTGCGCGGCCCCGCGTGCCCCCCAGCCGCACCTGTGCGCGGCCCCCCGTGACCCTCGCCGCACCTGTGCGCGGCCCCCACCGCACCTGTGCGCGGCCCCGCGCGACCCCCGCCTCACCTGTGCGCGGCTCCCTGTGACCCCCGGCGCACCTGTGCGCGGCCCCGCGCGACCCCCGGCGCACCTGTGCGCGGCCCCGCGCGACCCCCGGCGCACCTGTGCGCGGCCCCGCGCGACCCCCGCCGCACCTGTGCGCGGCCCCGCCCCGCGGCGCCCCCGAGGTCGCGGCCCGCGTGCGAGGCGAGCGCCGCGGGCCGGCAGGGGAGGGGCCGCCCCGGCCTTCCGAACCCGGCGGCCCGCTCGTCACGTGACTGGACGGCGGCGGCGGCGGCGGCAGCGGCAGCAGCGCCGCTCGCCGGGCGGGCTCAGTTCCGCTCGCGCGGGAGCCGAGCGCGGAGGGCGGGGGAGGGCCCTGCGGCCGCCGCGGTCGCCCAGCGGCTCCCGGAGCGCGCGGCGCGTCCCCCCGGCCCGGCCGGGCCGCTCCATGCCGCTCGGCGGCGGAAGTGCGGCGGGGGGCGGCGGCGGCGGCGGCGGCTCGGAGCGCGGGAGGCCGCGGCCCGGGCCCCTGCGGCACTAGCTCCGGGCGCCGCGCCCCAGCGGCCGCCGCAGCCTGCATGCCCCGCGCTGCGCCTCGTCGGGCCCCGCCGCCGCCTCCCGCTCGCACGCGCCGCCGCCGGGCGCCGGAGTAATATGCTCACTCGGGTGAAGTCCGCCGTGGCCAATTTCATGGGCGGCATCATGGCTGGCAGCTCGGGCTCCGAGCACGGCGGCGGCGGCGGCGGCTCGGACCTGCCGCTGCGCTTCCCCTACGGGCGGCCGGAGTTCCTGGGGCTGTCTCAGGACGAGGTGGAGTGCAGCGCCGACCACATCGCCCGCCCCATCCTCATCCTCAAGGAGACCCGGCGGCTGCCCTGGGCCACCGGCTACGCAGAGTGAGTGCGGCGACCCCGGCGGCGCCCTCCCCGCGCGGCTGCAGCCCCCCGGCCCCCTCCCCCTCCCACCCCTCCCCGGCCCCGGGGCCCTCCGGGGGCCGCCGGCGTCCAGGCCGCGGCGGGGGCCTCGCTACGCACCCGGGCAATTCCGCTCCTTGCCCCCGCCCCCGCCCCAAGGACGCGGCGGCTCCGGCCGACCGTGGGAACGCCGGGGTCGCAGCGGCCCGCGGGCCCCGGGGCTGTGCCGCTGGGAGGAAAGTGCGTAGGACAGCCCTGCTCAAGTTCGGAGCGCGGCGGCGACTCTGGTCCCCGCGCCCACCCCACCCCCACCCCAGCATCCGCGCCTCCGCGTGAAGTTTGTGGGGTCGAGCCGGGAGGAGCCGTCGCGGCGCTTGGGGCTGGGGGGGGGGGGGCGTGGGGCGCGTCCGCGCGCGGGGGCGCACCTTTCAGAAGGGCGCGGGGTCCCTAACTCAGCCTCGGCCGCCTGGCGTCTCCCTGGGCGGGTAGCAACCCCAGCGCGGTCCGCAGGCGCCAGTCCTCTAACCCCCCAGCCCCCGGGCAGGGGGAACCTATTTCAGGGCTCTAACGGCAGCGTTTTGGTAATCAGCTTTGGCGATTAAGCGAGCGTTGGAGTGATTTACTATTTCAGGAAGTGACTCGGTTGGGTTGACGACCTGGGGAGGAATGGGGGGACGGAGGGAGGATTTTAACACCCCCCCCCCCCAGCTACTCCTCCATTGACTATTAAGGAGCATCTTACGAATGGTAGGGTCGGTGGTAATTTTCGCCCTACGCCGCGTTACCAAACTGGGACATTCTGAGGGTGGGATTCAGGGGACGCGAGATCGGGCTTGATCACCGCCCGGCGGCCGCCCCAGCGCACGCCCGCCGCGCGCCCCGCACACCTGGCGGTTCTCCTCCGGCCGCTCGGCCCGCGGGTCTGGGCCCGCCCCCGGCCCTGAGCGGCCTCGCTCGCTGATTGGCCGGCCCGGGAGCCAATCCCCGCTCCGGACGCCGCGGCGCCGCGAGGCTGACCCGGGCCTGGAGGCCCGGATCCCCGGGGCCCGTGTGCTCCCCGGAGCGCGGGTTCGGGCCCCCGGCCCGGTGGGCGCGCTCCCCAGGCCCTCCCTTCCCCCTCTCTGACCACGTCTCCGTGGGTTTTCATAGAGATCGCGAGTTAAGTGGGGCTGGGCGACGGGCGTGGGAAAAATGGGGAGAAAACACGTGAGAAGGCTGGGTGCTTGGCAGCGAGAATTAACCGCAGGACCCGCGCGGCCGAGACTCCGGTGCGGGGCGCGGGGTGCGGGGTGCGAAGTTGAAGCTGGACTTCAGGAGACCGGCCGGCCGCTGCGGGGAGAAAGTGCCTGCCCCAGACACAGCATGCACCGGTTCTTGGATGAAACTGTTAAAACAATTTTTGTTTAAAAGCTCATTTAGACGCATTGGAAGCAAAAACAGCTGGGAGGTCTACTCAGATTGTGTAGGTGGGGGCCCTTGTGCCTGCCAAAAGAACCCCGAACTACCTGGCTAGTTGTCACCTGGGTGGGCTTCCCAGGCCAGGGGCACCTGTCCGAGGGGCAGAATGACAAGCGGACAAATGGTGAGAAAGTTCTGGGAAGTAGGAAGGAAGATGTTAAAACACGTGTGGAAGCTACATGGGTGCAAGGAAAGGAGGGCCTCAAACAGGAAGAAAAGGAAAGAGGACTAAAACAAGCAGTTTCAGAATGTTTGGATCCTTTGGCAGGCACATGATGTGCCAAGGACTGTAAAAAAAAAAAAAAAAAAAAAAAATCTATATATAGGAATCTGAAATGAGACCGGTAGCTGGGATAGATGGGACTCAGGGGCTCTATCTCCTCCTAGGTGGGCCTCCATTTCCTTATCTCTAAGAAGTTCACCTTTTTCTAGGCCCCGACATGGGAAATGTTCAACTTGAAGGTTACAAAGGCCACTGTAAAATGTTTAATTTTAAAAATTAGTTATAAAAGTAGTACATGATGGGGGAAACAAAGGCAAAAGAAAAAAATGTCCTTGCTGCCCACAGCCCATTGTTAAGTCCTTGAAACAGGCAGAGTGACCTTCCTCTAGAAACTCAACTGCCTCCATGTCAACACTTTCCTAAGGGCAAGAGGCAATGGTAGGCCATCCTCCCAGGATCCTGTATGTCTACTTTAACTTAAAGGAATTTCCAAAGAAATTTTTATTAATCTCTACTCCCCAATATCTACGTTGGCAATCATCCCCCAAGCGTATGGCCCCCTGATGTAGATCTAAAGGTTCTCATGACTAAGGTTTTATCAGACAGTAATGAATGACTTTTATCTAATGAAAGCTAGCCCCCCTCAAGGTCCTGGAAACCTTGCTTCCAACATTCTTTAGAGATTTACTCTAACCCCCTCCCAACTTGAAAGTATATAATCGCCACACCTCACAACCCCAGTGCAGCTTTAATAAAACCACCTTTTTGCACCCAAGATGTTTCTTTTTTTTTTTTTTTTTAAAGATTTTATTTACTTATTCATGAGAGGCAGAGAGAGAGAGAGAGGCAGAGACACAGGCAGAGGGAGAAGCAGGCTCCATGCAGGGAGCCCGACGTGGGACTTGATCCCAGGTCTCCAGGATCAGGCCCTGGGCCGAAGGCCGCCCTAAACCACTGAACCACCTGGGCTGCCCCCAAGATGTTTCAAGAATTCTTCATTGGCCATCAGTTCTGGAACCCAGCATTTCCTACATCAGTATATACTTGTGAATTCAAGCAAAGACCTGTACATATATAAATGGAGGCACCCACCTCCCCCAACACACACATACTCCCTAGGGGTAACGACTGTAATGTAGTGTTTGGTGTGTGTGCCTTTCGAGACTTATTTGGATGCACTTATAAATATGTATCATGGTTTTTTTTTTTTTTTTCTCCTCAAGATAGGCTCTTACTAAGTATGTAATTCTATGGCATTTTCAGAAAACACTATGTCTTGGACTTTATTCCAAGTCAATACATATAGAATTACCTCATTCTTTAAAAATATACTTAGTACTAATAAGAGCTAACAAAGTTGGTGCTTACTGTTTAGTGCTTTTACTTTGTCCAGATTTGTATCCCATTTGATTCTCACAACAACCCTTTAAAGTAGGCAGCAACATTTGCATTTGCTATAAAATAGAATGTGTATATTAAAAATAGGATACAGAGGCACTGAATGGTTAAGCAACTTTCCTAGAGTCCTGCCACCTTAGCAGGGTCTGTATTTGAACCCAAGCATGATTCCAGAGCCCACACCACCAAACTGCCTTCTTACAGTGTAATAAATTATGGTGCATTCGTCTGCACCCAGGATGAACCCCCGATGTTGTCCTGCCACCACCCTCTGTCAGATGTACTGTACCGCTTCCTCAAACCTTGAACTATACTTACTCTTCCTGCAAAAACACATCCTGAATGGTCAAAATGGCTGAAATAGGGAAGGGGAGAGAAGGAACCTTGGGGCTAGGATCAGAGGCTGCTGCTAATCCTGCCCTTTGCCTACAGTATCTCCTGGAAGGAGGAATTCCCTTTGTTTTAGAAGGTACCTGAGAGGGGTGGAATTGGTGGGAAGATTGCTCAGGGTGTGGGGATAAGGAGGATTTTAGCAAGTTAAGGAGAATCAGAAGTGGTTTGCTTACTTTTCTGGAAAGTGAGCTACTTTCTGTGCCTTCCCCAGAGGAAGAATTGGCATCATTTGGTGAATGAGGACTTAGAAGGGAGTTGAACTCTGGTGCTGACCTTTTGGGTGACAGAAAAATTAAGGAGAAAAATTTTTTTTTTTAGCCTCTTATTGTTAATCCTTTTCAAAGAGAGATTCTTTATAGGTTATAGACCTGGAGAGAATTAGCCTAAGCTTGTAAGAATGGAGGATCCAGAAACTGAAGACCCTCCACTCATTAATTCCGAATTTATTGGCATTGTGCTGAGTAGAATTTCCTGGCTCCTCAAAAAGCTTTCTTTTGTGGCTGAGAGTTTAAGGGCCATCTGCTAGGTTGTAAGGTTCTGTAAAGCATTACAGTTATAGATAACATCCACAGGGCTAAAAAGCTTTAAAAAAAAACAAAAACAAACCTGCATTAGCAAGCTTTATCTTTTAGTTTGGCTTTGAAATTGTGGACTTAGACTGTTAGGACTGTTCAGAGAGAGGTCATGGAAAACAACAGTCTGACCCAGAGACCCCACAGGGCAGCTACTTCCTTTGTCTCTCCACAACTGTAAATACCCGCAAATGTTCCCTGTGCTTCAGGGACCTGGGAGTTGGTTCAGTTTTTATTGGGTTGGGAGCCCATTTGACCTCTTGCCCGGTTTCTCCAACCTTTCTCTCACCAGTAGTCAGCTGGACTTAGAGATACAAGTAGATGTGGAGTTTGTGCCCAAAACGGGAGTGGTGGAAAATACCAGAGAACATGTAATAGTCCGTAGGAAAGCATCATACTCACATTCTTGTCAGTGAAAAATTTTTGCCTGTGCAGAAAGAAGTAATTACAGCAGAATTTTTCTTAGGTTATTGCTATAACTATATGATTCTTTTTTTCCCCTAGTACTTTTCTTATGAACGTGACCAGACATGGGTACAAAAAGTTACCTTTATGTTCTTTGTGTCTCACAAATTTCAAAATTGTGGTGAAATAACCTTGTTTACATCCAACAAATAGCCCACAAGTATTTAGATTTGTTCTACAATCTGTAGACTGTTCTGTCTCCCCAGCTATTGGCATTAACAATTACCAATAAATCACATCGGTTAGCTGTGCAGTTGTGATGACAGAGAAACCACTATTTCTCTCTTGACCCAAAGCTCAGAAATCCTCTGGCCTTTCTTTTTCCCTTCTAAGCTCCTGGAGCACACTTGCCCCTCTTGCACCTCTTAGCAGAGCTCCTGCCTGGGAACTTCCTGTTTAACTTTTGCAACAGAAGAATCTTGAGTTCTCCACTTCTTGTATAAAGATAAAAAGAAATGAATTGTGGAAGGAGGTGTCCCGTTTCACAAACTTCTCCATAGCATTTATTTGCAGGTGACTTAAAGTTCAAATACATGTATATATGCAGACACACACTTATATAGACGTATACACACCACATTTTCTTTATCCATTTATCCTTCAGTGGGCACTTGGATTGTTTCCATGTCTTGACTACTGTAAAAATGCTGCAATGAACATGAGGGCACAGGTATCTTTGAGTTAGTGTTTTCGTTTCCTTTGGATAGATACCTAGAAGTGAAATTGCTGGATTATATGGTAGTTGGATTTTAATCTTTTGAGGAACCTCCTACTATTTCCCATAACGTCCAAATTTACATTCCCACCAACAGTGCACAAGAGTTCCCCCTTTCCCCCCCACATTCTAACTAATGCTTGTTATTTCTTGTTCTTTTGGTAATAGCCATTCTAACAGGTGTAAGTTGATATCTCATTGTGGTTTTAGTTTGCATATCCCTGAGGATTAGCGATGGTGGGTACTTTTTCACATTCCTGTTGGCTAGCTGTGTGTCTTCTTTGGAAAAGTCTATTCAGATTTGCTGCCCGTTTAAAATATCAGACTTTTTTTTCAGTTGGATGAGTTTTTTTTTTTTTAAATCTGTTTATTTTGGATATTGACACCTTATCCGGGATATGGTTTGTAAATATTTTCCTCCATTCAGTAGGTTGCCTTTTTATTTTACTGATGGTTTCCTTTGCTGTGCAGAAGCTTTTTAATTTGTATAGTCTCACTTGATTGTTTTTGTTTTTGTTGCCTTTGCTTTTGGTGTCATACCAAAGGATTGTTGTCACTTCTTGGCAACAAGACTCACGTTAAGAAACTTACCACCTATGTTTTTTTCTTCTGGGAATTTTATGGTTTCAGCTAGCATTCAAGTCCTTGATCCATGTTGTTTGTGTATGGTGTAAGATAGTAGTCCAGTTTCATTGTTTTGCATATGGTGGTTGTTTTTCCCATATCACTTCTTGAAGAGACTGACCTTTCCCCCATTGTTTATTCTTATCTCCATCATAAATTAATTGGCCATATATGAGTGGGTTTATTTCTGGGCTCTCTGTTCCATTTATCTGTGTGTCTGTTTTTATGACAATATTTTAATTACTATATTACTATTTTAATTACTATACTTTATAATGCAGTTTGAAATCTGGAAGCGTGATGCCTCCGGTTTTGTTCTTGCTCAAGATTTATTTGGCCGTTTGAGGTCTTTTGTGGCTCCATACATATTTTAGCATTGTTCTAACTCTGTGAAAAATGCTATTGGTATTTTTATACAGAGATTATATTGAATCTATGGATTGCTCTGGGTACTCTGGACATTTTAACAGTATTTTTCCAATCAGTGAGCCTGGCTTTGTATTTTCCGTTTGTATTTTCTTTGCTTTCGTCAATGTCTTACAGTTTTCATTGATAGGTTTTTTTTTTTACTTCTTTAGTTAAATTATTTCTAGGTATTTTATTCTTTTTGGTATAGTTGTAAATTGAATTGTTTTTTTTTAACTTCTCTTTCTGATCATTGTTAGTGGATAGAAACACAACTGATTTTTGTATATTGATGTGTCTTGTAACTTTACTGCCTGTGTTTATTTTTATTTTATTTTTTTTAAGATTTTACTTATTCATGAGAAAGAGAGAAGGGCAGAGACACAGGCAGAGGGAGAAGCAGGCTCCACGCAGGGGGCCTAATGTGGGACTCGATCCTGGGACCCCAGGATCATGCGCTTGGCTGAAGGTGGCGCTAAACTGCTGAGCCACCTGGGCTGCCCGCATGTGTTTATTCTAACAGTTTTTTTAAGTCTTAAGAGATTTCTATTTATGTCATCTTCAAATAGTGGCAGTTTTATGTCGTCTTTTCTGATTGAGATGCCCTTCCTTTCTTCCTTTCTCTTCTAGCTTTCTTTTCTTTCTGCCTAAATGTTCTCGCTAGGACTTCAGGTACTATGTTAAATAAAAGTAATGAGAGTAGACACCCTTGTCTTTTTTTTTTTTAAGATTTTATTTATTCATGAGAGACACAGGCAGAGACATAGGTAGAGGGAGAAGTGGGCTCCATGCAGGGAGCCTGATGTGGGACTCCATCCCAGATCCTGGGTCACACCCTGAGCTGAAGGCAGATGCCCAACCACTGAGCCACCAAGGGATTCCCAGCCCCCCCCCCCTTTTTTTTTTTTAAGATTTTGATACCCTTGTCTTGTTCCTGGTCTCAGTTTCTTAGAGGATGAACTTTCAGGTTAGCACCAGTGGGTATGATATTAGCTGTGGGCTTGTCATATATGGACTTTATTACATTGAGATAAATTCCCTCTATACCTACTTTGTTGAGAAGTGTTTTTTTTTTTTTAATCATAAATGCCTGTTGAAAATTGTCAAGTCCTTTTTCTGCATCTCTTTGTATGATCATATGATTTTATCCTTCATTTTGTTGTGTATTAATTGATTTGTATTGAACCATCCTTGCATCCCTGGAATAAATCTCAGTCATAGTGCCTGATTCTTTTAATGGTTGTTGAATTCAGTTAGCTGATATTTTGTTGAGTTTTGCATCTATGTTCATCAGGAATATTGGCCTATAATTTCCTTTTCTAGTGGTGCCCTTATCCAATCTTGGTATCAGGGTAATGCTGGCTTTGTAAAATGTTTTGGAAGCATTCCTTCTTCTGTTATTTGGAGGTTTGAAAGGAAGGACAAATTATTTTTAAAGGCAGATATCTTTGGGATTCCTGATTGGCTCAGCGGTTGAGCGTCTGCCTTTGACTTAGGTCATGATCCCAGGGTCCTGGGATTGAGTTCCACATCAGGCTCCCCACAGGGAGCCTGCTTCTCCCTCTGCCTGTGTCTCTCATGAATAAATAAATAGAATCTTAAAAAAAAAGTTATCTTTTAATTCTAGATGTTTGGTTGTTATAGTTGTCTTCATAGTTTTCTCTGATTTGTCTAATTTGAACAGATGATTGATTCCCCCCTCCCTTAAATTTATTTTTGAATTATTTTTTCTCTTCCAGGAAATAAACACTGTTCATCTGCTTCCATTCTTTCATTCAATCAATGAAATTATTGTATTCCTACTATGTCTCAGGTATTGATCCTGTTCTGGGCCCATACTATAACATATAGTTCTTGTTCTCAAGAAAATTTTATTTTGGGACCCCTGGGTGGCTCAGCGATTAAGCGTCTGCCTTTGGCCCAGGGCGATCTCGGAGTCCCTGGACGAGTCCCACATTGGGCTCCCTGCATGGAGGCTGCTTCTCCCTCCCTCTGCCTGTGTCTCTGCCCCCGCCCCCCACCCCCGTGTGTGTGTGTGTGTGTGTGTGTGTGTGTGTGTGTGTCTCGTGAATGAATAAATAAAATCTTTAAAAAAGAGAAAATAATTTTTCTGTCAATAGTCTTTCCCCTTTTAGTGTCATTCTTTGAAATTAAAGCGAAATCATGGATTAATAAAGTTGAAAGAGGCCAGCATTGGGGAAGGGGGTGCAGGGAGGGTGTTTGTTTTATTTTTAATGTCTAACTGCTTCTAGGCAATTTTAAATCTCGGCCTCTAAGTCATAATGCTGAAGTAAACTGTTCTTTCCAGCAAGCATAGTGATTAGCTGTCAAGTTCTCTGTACCTGAAGAACCCAAGACCTATATACATATCTGTATAAAGGCATGAGTAAAGAAAGAATTATTCTAACGCTTGTTAATATGGTAAAGAAGACTTTATTCAAGACTATGGCAATGGGCATTTTAATAGGAGAAAGAAATTAGACTCCAAATAAAGTTGGGAATTTACAGCCAGTGAGCAGAATAAGGATATGAGTGGATGGAAAATTACTAAGAGGAGACCTCACAGGTAGGGAGATTCTTGCTGAAGGCAGGTCAAGGGCTTAGACATGAAGGTAGAGAAGGAAACTGATCAGATTTGATTGCTAAGTGGTGACCTAAAGCACCAAATCTATTATCAGCTATTGCCAATTTTTCATGAAATAATATTTAAAAATCAGAACTGTAGGGACACCTGCGTGGCTCAGCTGGTTGGACGTCTGCCTTCAGCTCAGGTCTTGATCCTAGAGTCCTGTGACTGGACTCAGGGTCTGGCTCTCTGCTCAGCAGGGAATCTGCTTCCTCTCCCTCTACTCCTCCCCCTGCTCTTGTTCTCTCTCTCTCTCTCTCTCAAAAATGAATAAAAATAATAAAAACCAGAAGTGTAGAGGCAAATAATCTCATCCAAAAAGCAGTTTTTAGTTTTTTGAAAATGAAATGCTATGATTTTGCTATTTTTCTAGTTTTTCACAGACCCATAAAACTACATATTTTTTCTGCCCTAGAGGATTCCTAAGGCCCTTTCCAGTTTTAAACTTTGAGAGTTCCTGGGGTTAGGCTAAGAACCAGTGTCTTTCCTTCTAGGCTGAGATCTTTCCACTGGGGCCTACTGTCTTTTTTATTGTGGTTACAGTTTCAAATTATCTTTCCCCAGCACTTTATTATGAAAATCTTCAAACAGAAAAGTTGAAGCCATTATACTCTTAGCACCCATATGGCCACTATCCAGATTCTACTATGTACATATTGCTAATATTTGCTTAGTCACTTGCCTAGCCATCAGTCTATTAGTGTGTTTTTTTTAAGTGTTATTTTTAAGTGTAGCCAGTGTAGCCCAGTGGCTTTGATTTATGGTATTGAGGTATTTTCCACAGTAAATAAAAAATGCGGATTAGTAGCTACGATGGTCTCCTTTGAGAAAACCACTAAACGACTGGGTCCTCATCCAAGCCAGGGGAGCCAACCCAGATTTCACTTTTAGTCCATTGGCACCCTGCAAATGATCCCTCAGTCCATACGCTTGTCATAACTTAGCATTCACATAACTGAAAGCTTCAGGTGGGGTCAAACAAAAAATTAGAAATAGATGACCTCTTTGTGTTTCTGTTTAATTAAAGCGGTAGGAACTTTAAAACTCCAGTCACTCCTCCCGTCACCTGCTGGTAGCCAGGCAGGTGACTACTGAGAGGAGTAGTCTGTTTTGTTAAGACTTCAGAATGTGTTGCCTGAAAATTGCTGCTGATGAATAAAGACACCATTGTGCCGATTTCCTTCCTTCTGAGGTACATAATGTCCACGAGGAGGCTTAGGGAAATCGGAGTACCTGCCTCATTGCTCTTTTTCTGGCGTGGGCAGATCAAGATCAGTTGGATCTTCTGGAATGTGAATCATAGTGCTTTCTTTGTTACACTGCTTCTGACTTAGCTTTCTCTGCATGGCTATAAAATTTAAGCGCTTACCTACCTGTATTTTCTGTGTGGACTTTATGCTTCGTTATTTATAAGAGAGAATAATGATGCCACTGGTTACATCTGTAGAGCCCTGGATGCACAATTAAGGCCCTGCCATGCACACTTAAATGTAAGCATCTGCTCTCCATGTAGAATAAAAGAGGAAGATGAGGCCCAGAGAGAACGTAAGTTCCTTCAGAATCTCACGCAGTCCCACGACCCTGGTGACTGTGATGGAATCACTGAACCTGATCATTGACTGTGTGAAGTTAGCCGTCGATAAAAAGACATCTTGTTCCTATAAACAAGATGTCACAGAAGAGTGTAATATATTTTATTACTAAAGGAAATTAGGAAGCCTTAATCTCCAGGTGGCGTTAAGTTGACGAAGGACATGTTAGCACATCAAATTTTATATAAGAGGATGCTTTTCAAAGCTTTAAAAAATAATTGTTGGGGATCCCTGGGCGCCTCAGTGGTGAGCGCCTGCCTTTGGCCTGGGGCGTGATCCTGGAGACTGGGGATCGCGTCCCCTATTGGGCTCCCTGCATGGAGCCCGCTTCTCCCTCTGCCTGTGTTGTGTCTCTGCTTCTCTCTCTGTGTGTCTGTCTCATAAATAAATAAAAATCTTAAAAAAAAAATAGTTGAGTGTAATAGGCTTTCTTAGCATAGGTACATGTCCTGAGACCAACAGTCCAGATCTTGCCAAATTACCATCTTAACTCTAAAGTGCCTTTTTTTTTCATGTTTCAATATTTTTGGAAACCCTGTAAGCCTTAAAACCAGTCTGTACATATTATCTGGTGGCATTTTTCTAAAGTTAATAAATCCTGTGTTGTGCTATGAACACTTAGAAGTGGGTAATGCACTGAGGAATTCTGAATGGGCACGAATCATGAACTAGGTTTTATAAGAGATATCCTCTTAATATTTACTTTGGGGAGTCCTATTCCCCAAGCCCTTGGCTGAAGCGTAATCAAGTTTTGGTGGGAAATTTTCAAGTTAGTGGACTTAGGAGGCCAGGGAGGCTAGCGGCACCAGTGTAGTATCTGTGTGCTGATCCTCAGCTCCATGGGTGCGTGCAGAGACTGGAGTGCACACACCAGTGACTTGCACAAGTCAGACCTAATGCAACCTTGCTGGATGGGGAGTGTCATTAATCACACGGGGCCGTGGGGCAGACGGAAATTATTTGCCACACTGAGAGGACCAAAGTGGTGTGGGTACTCTACTCTCCTCGCAGTAAGTTGACAAATAGACATTCAAGCTATTTAAAAAAGGTGCCTCTTTACCATATGACCTTTTTCCTGTAAGTATGAGAAGAAAAAAAAAATCTCAAGTGATAAATTGATTTTTTTAAAAAAAATAAAAATGCTAAAATAAAAATTAAAAAATAAAAATGCTGTGGATTATTGAATTACTGTATGTAAGTGATCTGCTGTGGTATGCTGGTAGCCATTCTCTGCCTTTTCAATGTTGACAAATTATGTGTAGAACACACAGCCAAAAGAAAATGTTCAGTAGGAAGCAAATTTTAAGGTACAGTGAATGTGAATAGTACATAAGAGGATGTGAGGGGTGGGAGGGAACCCAACTGATATTACCGTAGAAAGAACTATATTAAGAGGATTTTTTTTTAACATAAAAGAGGAAATAACTACATTTTGTTGCCAATAAGTAGCCTATGAGGATATACTCTAAAATATATGTTTGGGCCAAAACAGAGAGCAGTTTTATCAGCCTTTTAGATGGCGTTCACCCTGTGAAGTAGGGTGTAGAGCCACGGAGCCAGACACATGGCCTCTTGGCACCCTTCCCTGTGATTATTACTAATGGGGCCATGCTGCCCTGTTGTTAGAACCAGGTGTCCAGAGCTGGGCCGGTGATTGAGTGCAGCCACAAATGGGCAGAAAAGAGTTGGCACCTCACTCGACAGCAGCTGGTGTTTAATTTTTAAAATATCCAGGTGTCAGATGGGAATTACATGGGACCATAGTTGAAGCCCTGCCTCTCCTGCCCCCATGCTCCAGGTTATCCAGTCAGTGCTGACCGAGGCCACCTGGCCCTGGCCCGCCTCTTAGAGCGCAGGATGCCCTGCTTTGCCACCTGCAGAGGCACCACAGGGGGTCACTGAGCTCTGGTGTAGCTGGGGTTGCCCTCCACCTCTGGTTCCCCACCTTCTCACTGTCACGGACGCTTCCATTTATTTATCTTCAGATGTATCCCTTTGTGAAGGATTTTAACCAGACACATCATATCTTCTAAATCAGCAAGAAGGGTGGCTGTGATGGCAGTCACACTGAACTGGTGCCATTTGGCCCGAAGCAAAGGATCAACTTTGTTTGGGTTAATGTGTAAGTCCTTATTGCTCTCAGTCTATTTTTCATTAGCTTCTTTTTCCTTTAATACTTAAAATAGTTTAGGTTTCGTTTTGCTGCCTTCCCAGATCCTTGGAGCCTGGACCACAGGCTGAAACCCTTTGGCTTCTGCACCAGCCCTGGGTTTTCAGCCAGGTGTGCTCAGATTCAGGTCAGGATCGTTTTTTGTTTGGGATTCAAATGTGTAACACCTTCCTTGAGCATGTCATTTCAAAGTCCCTGATGTCCTTTCCCTTGTTGAAAACTATGTTGTAATAGTTTTCTTGGCTCGCAAAGTGCTGCAAGTTGCCTGAGAGGCCTGATACTTGTCAGCTGCAAGTTTAATTAAACTCGTGCTGAGAATATTATCCTTCTTTTCCAGCAGAGTTTTGACCCTTGGGCACATTTTATCTTGCAGAAAATTTCTATCTTCCACTATGAGTGAGAAGAATTTAAAAACATCTTTAGCTGTCTATTAAACCTGTTAAGATGGAGAAAGGCATTGATTAGTCGGGAACACAATTTTTTTTTAAAATAACACTTTTTTCCCCTCATTGCAGCATTGATATGCATTCATTGCAGCCCTTTCAAATTCTCATGAGTACAGTGAAGAATATGGAAATTATCCATAAATTCTACACTCATAATTCAATTGATAATTTGTGTATATCTCACAGTACATTTGTATTTATAAAACGAGATAATTCTACATGCAGATTAGTTGTTTTTTCACTGCAAATAAAGTGACTATCCATGCAAGCAAATATACTGTCATCTATTTTTTTTCATACTGTCATCTTTAATCACTGCATTGTATCCCATATATGATTTTAACATAGATTTTTTTTTTTTAAACTATTAGGCATCCTGGTATAACATCCTTTTGGATAAGTCTTTGTTAAGCCATAATTTGAAAGGTGACATTTTTCTGGGGAAAATGTTCAAAATGGACTGTCAGGTATTTCTAGTGATGTTATTTAACAGTTTGAAAGGATCAATGTTTCGATTGAAAATTGTATTTGAGAAATGTTATATACTTTACTTTAAAATACTTTACCTACAAAAAAAAAAAATACCTAAGTAGTGTTTTTGTAAGCCAGGCTTACTGATTTAAGAAACACTATTGTTGCTTTTTCACATTTAGGATTGATTTTTAGAAAAATGACCCTTAAGGACTGGTTTAAGACCCTACGCTGAAGAATTGCATGATGATTCTGTCTTCAGAGCTAAAATCACTCATTGACTGTCTTGCCTTTGAGAGATCATCGGTGACATCTCTTGGTGTCACTTGATTGCTTTAACTTTTAATGAGTAATCTTGAGGGAGTGTGGGCATTATCATATACATTTTATTTTCTCTAGTACTAAATATGGAGTCCTATACATTAATGCTCAAATATTATGTTGACCTGACATAGTGGACATCATCAATATGGTTCCTCTAGTTTCAAATGAAGGAAAGTTCACTACTGTACCATATAGGCTAATTTCAAATCGTGTAGTCAACTCCTGAGGACACAGGAGATAACACAGTACTTGAAAATTTCAGATAGTCATCTGCTCAAATGTTTGTCGGAGGCATTGTATGGTATTCTCTGCATCTGGACTGTCCTGCAGGGAAACAAGGGAAAAACATCTAGCTTTCTGACTCTACTCTGAAAGTAAGTAGTAGAAACCAATCCTGCTGGAAAAAGTAGACTTGGTATAGATGAATGGGCAGCTGGTGATGGGAAGTCCATTTGTCTGGATGTTTTCAGAAACCCACTGACATTTCTGAATATCATCAGTGCTTTCTCTGCCCTGATCTCTTCAGCTTTTTTTCTCTACCTCACTCTCTTTACTTTGTAGTATTTTTGGTATATTCATATGGCCACTGCTCATGAATCTCTGTGCACAAGCTAAGGCATTATTGACTTAGGCATAGTCAAATTTAATTCATCTCTGGAATGGATAATTTATGCTAAAACTTGCACTTTCCTTTTGAATCAAAAACTCAGTCACTCTAGATAATTGGCCCATTTCCATCTCTAACTTCAGCCAGTAGCTTCTTATTTAAAGTCATGTACACATCGATGTGCACTAGGTAGGATAAAGAGATTCTGTATTAGACCTTAATTTCATTAATTTCTGTTCCTGTATTGGTTCTTCAACTGAGCCTAAAGAGCTTTTGTTTTTGTCAGCTATATAGAAAAATGATATTTACTGTATGGGAAATTAAAACCGAGAAAATGTAAAAATATTTATAATTTCAGTTCATTTTTAGTGAAAACCCTATTTTCTAAAACAAAAGCCAATTTAGTAAGAAGAGTGATAGCCACCTACGCTTGCTAATTTCTTTAGTATTTGGCTTAAGACAGGTGGATTCTGACCTGCTTCTGCGTTTCATCTCTTGTACTATCGCACAAGTAAACTCCACTTGTACTCGATGAAGGAAGGCGAGTGGGAAAGGAGAGGAGCACCATCGCATTTTGGTGAAAATTGTTTTGACCTCGGGTTTCCCTTGAGAGGATCTGGAGACTCCAGCCATCCCTGAGAACTGCTGGTGGGGAGTGTAGTCAGCATAACTGTCTCTGTTATTTGTTGAACTGTATCTTACTGATGGAGAAACTTAGCCTACTTTCAGAAAGTTAGAGTTGGAACATAGTTCTTCCACTTTGGACATAAGTGGACATACTGATTCTGAGGTCCACTTTTCCACACTCTGGTATTTCTTCCAGACATGCAGAGTACTTGTGAGGTGTGTACTCCTCTACTCCTGAGGGCCTGTAGGTCGTGTATGTTTGGGCTGCGTTTAAGACTGATGAACAGGGCCCCTGGGTGGCTCGGTGGTTGAGTGTCTGCTTTTGACTCAGGGTGTGATCCCGGGATCTAGTCCCACATCAGGCTCCCTGCATGGAGCCTGCTTCTCTCTCTGACTGTGTCTCTGCCTCTCTCTCTCTGTCTCTCATGAATAAATAAATAAAATCTTAAAAAAAAGAGACTGATGGACATTTGAGGATTGTGTTACTCATCTTTAGCATAATAAAAACTGTAGGGGCCAGAATCCACTATAAAATAGAAATCTTAGGTAAAATACAAATCTTAGGTTGATGGCAGTTCTGGGATTATTTAGTAAGGAGCATAGCAGTGGGTTTGTTTTTGTCTCTTTTTGTTTGTTTTTCTTGTATCATTGCCATACGTTTACTGTATAGTTCACACGGGTAAAGGAGCCAAAGATACAGAGGGTTTAACCTTAAGTGGCATACGCTGTCATTGGGAAGATAAACTCATGAAAAGATGAAAATCTAACCGTAGTGTGGCAGGGGAGTGTGTGTGCTGGGAGGAGATTAGTATCTCCAAGAGGCAGCTTTAGATCGTCTTGGCTCTTCTCCTAACCAGCTTGTGGCTCCAACACGCTGGTTCACTTTTTTTGCCTTCAGTTGGCTTATTTATAAAGTTAGGTCATTGCCCGGGTTCTTTCTGGCGCTGAGGTGCTGAGAGAGTAAGTAGTAGCATAACAGTAGTTGTGGGTGCTACGTAGTTAATTTTGAGTGACTTATATATAGGATCCTCATACACAATTCATAAAAAGGAATGCTTTGTCATCGGCCTCATTTGCTTTGTCTTAAATCTCTGAAGGATCTGTTGGCGGAATAAGCATTTTAGCAAAAGGTGGAAGTGAACTGAAAACTTAATTACATTTGACTTTATGACACAAACTTATAAATCTAACACAAATGGTAAAACAAAGAAGATATAATGGTAAGTAAGCCTCTCGTCTGGGGAGTTGCCTGCCCTCCCCTGTGCAATGCTGTTAAAGGAATGAGCACTAAGCATAGATGATAACATTGTTTCTAGAAAAAAAAAATCTACATATACTTAAATAGCCTGTCGTGGATTAGAAGGGATTATAATTTTAGGGGTTTTTTTCCCCTCAAATTCTTTTACAGTAATGTTGCAGTTACTGTATCTGCCCAGAAAAGTTATGATTTGAAGTGATTGCAGGGAGAACTATTTCGAAATTTTATCAGTGAATCAGGTAAAATTATGGTGGTGAGGATTCCATCATAATTGGTTCCCCTTGCTTCCACTCTGTCCTTTTGGGGCATGATTCAGTTACAGCCAAACTATAATTTGTAAAGTATGTAGATGTCTGAGTAGAGTCTATAAAAAGTTCTTTTTAATGTGAAATTGGTTGAAATCTCTGGATCCTTCCAGTAAAAAAAAAAAATGGAATGAAGATCACAACCAGTTTTTAATTTAGTCTGTCTGCTAGCCCCATGTTGCCTTAGGGTGGGTGACCTGAGGACATCACCGAGGTTCTCAGAATTGTGTGCTGTCGCTTGGTGCAGAGCTAATGTCCTTTGCTTTGGCAGTTAAATTGCTGTGGAAAGCAGCTCTCCACTTGATGTAATTTTAATCAATACTTTGTACTTCTTTGTGGCCCTGTAGCTACTGGATCACTCTATTCTGCTCAGCATCTCTGACCTAAGAGTGAAGGGCACAGTGTCTTGCTTGAAGCTTGGTTTTGAAAACTCACGTAGGTCAAATTATATCTTAAAAGTACTGGGAAGCTTGCTATTTGAAATATGTCACTGCACGGAAATCTTTCCTGCATGTTGAGAGTAGTTCTGTGAATTAGTCTTGGTTCCTTGTGAACTGAACTTCATGCTACATTTCTCTCAAGTGGAGGATGCCTAGTGGTATGTGCATCAAACATTAACCAGTAGCTAGCTGGCATCAGTAGCTTCTTGAAGGTTATCGGGGATACATGGCTAAGGATGGGTGGTTAGAACTCGGCCTACCTTGGCTTCCTCCCTAAAGTTCTTTTTGATACCCTTCTAGGATCTACTTATTTCGCTTCTTGCATCTTTATTCACACCAGAACTGCTTGAGCTTCATTTCTACTAAGATCATTGCAATTAAAATAGGAACTCTTCAAAACCGTGTGCTTCACTAATCTCCTCACAAAAAAAAATGTATGCTCTCAGTGTTTGAACTTAAATTACATATCCTTTTCCTGAGATACATTTATTGTTGCCGTATCTCAAATCTGTGATTTGCCTCACCTGTAAAGTTAATTGTACAGTTTTATAAGAAACTAGTTATTTTATTCAGGAAAGCTACTAGTTGGTTAGGTACTTGTAGGTTGAAGGGAGAGCCGTCTTCATCTCGTTCCGTGTGGCATTCAAGCCTTTGGAGTATGGTGGAGGACAGACACCGAAAGCAAAACAAAAAATGTTTAGATTGTGTCATGTTAGTAGTTTGATTGTTAAAATTACATTTATTAAAATCTCGGGGTGCCTGGCTGGTTCAGTTCAGCGTGTGAATCTTGATTTCGGCTCAGGTCATGATCTCAGGGCTGTGAGATCTGCATTGGGGTACCAGGCTCCGTGCTCAGTGGGGAGTGTGCTTGAGATCCTCTTTCCCTTCTTCCTTCCCCCACTGCTCATCCCCACGCTTGCTCATTCTCTCTCTCAAATCTTTTAAAAGTCTCATCAACAATGGCCATTTTTAAGAAGTCATGCTGAGTACGAGTAAAGCGGACTTTCAGCTAACTTGGTAAAAAGCAGTTAATTTCAATTTTCAGTCAGATAACATTTATTCAATTTCCACAGAATATAAGGCTTTCAAGGTCAAAAAAATGCATTTCCTATCTTTAAGAATTTCACGGTTAGCAAGGGAGGTATTGTGTGCAAAGCTATAATACAGTGATCTGCTGTGATAAAGGAAGTGATGAAATGCAGTGGGAGCCCAGCAAGTCAGAAAGGGGGTTCGGGAGAAGGGGATGGGGGTTAGCAAAGCTGACATTGATGGAGCCCTGGGGTGCCAGGTGGAGGAGGCATACTAGAGAGACAACAGTGTGAGTACGCACATGTGGTATGAAAGTGACATTTCTGGGAATTCACATCTTTTATGACTGTTTGTAGGTATTCATTTGTAGAGGCTCCTCAGGAAAATCCCTCACCTGGAACCTGGACCGCCTGGCACTAGACAAATAATGGTTCTCCCTTCTTATGGAAAGAGTGGGTACCGGTAAAATTTTGATGCTCTTTAGACCTGCCAAGCATGGCTTCTGGAAGCCTCCCTGTAAGATTTGTGCTTTCCTTCATTATGGTCAAAGGAAGCTATCTGAATGATGCCTTTGTACTTAGGGATCCTGCTGGGCTACTCTTGGGATGCTCTACCTTTTGTATTGAGGGGTGGAGGGTAAATGAGGGGCACTGCTTCTCAAGTAAGACCTGGTGGAATGAATGGAGGTCTAAGGTGAATTCACTGTGGACCACAACTTTGCTACAGGGAAGGATATAATGAGAAGGGATATATTCCCTCGTTTGCTGGTAGGACCACCTGGATGTGTTCTGCAGAAGCTCAGTGCAGTCTGTGGTTCAATCACCAAGGAAGTAGAACTAGTTCTGGAGAGCTCCTGAGGGTGCTGCCTTCAGGCACAGAGTTGCAGACACTGCTGATGGGGCCTGCCTTTGACAAGATGTAAAGGGCCACTGGAACCCTAAACCAGTTTTTCTTTTGTCCTGGGATTTCTGATTGATGGCAATTAAAATTAAAGTTATTCCAGGAAGACTTCTTCTTTTTTCTTTCTTTCTTTTTTTTTTTTTTTTTTGCCAGGCTTTTAAAAAAAAAAAATGCAGCGAGGGCAGGGTTTAGAAAGTAGATGGGAATGGAGATTGTGAAGGCCCTTGTATATTGTGATCAGGAACTTTGCATATATATATATACACGTATATATATATGCAGTGAACAATCACAAGGGATTTTTTAAAATTAAAAATTTATTTATTCATGAGAGACAAAGAGACCTAGGCAGAGGGAGAAGCAGGCTCTCTGAGGGGAAACTGATGCGGGACTCGATCCCAGGACCCCAGGATCACTCCCTAAGCCAAGGGCAGATGCTCGACCACTGAGCCACCCAGGTGTCCCACCAGGGATTATTTTTTAGTAGGTGTTAGGGATGACATGAGATTTATACTTGGGGGAAAAAATTGGCAGGCCTAGAGAGGCATGGTGAGCATGAGGTGTGATGTTGAGATGAAAGAAGAGGCGACAGCTGGAAGGCTTCTAGATGTAAAACTGGCAGGTTGTGGGGGCTGGACAGGGAATGAGGAGGAGGGATGTGGTGAAGACCTGGAGTGCTGCAGCACTTACTCTTCTCTCATGGCTTCCACTTTTCTGCTCCCTTTTCAGGTGAGTGAGCCCATACTACTAGTTCTGGTCAATGTGTTGTGAGCAGAAGTGAGGTGTCACTTTGAGGCTGAAGCGTTTCACTGTCCTTAATGAGGAGGCTGTGTGTCTCAGGTGGTTCAGCCAGAGGTTGGTGGGGCCTCTGTCAAGAGAGTCCTTGGTGGGGCTGGGCAGTGGGGGTAGCGTGTAGAATTGTTTATGTCTTCCTTGATCAACATTTTTGGGATAAAGCCGCTAAGATTTGGAGAATATTTATTACTGCAATGTACCCAAGTCTGTCCCAATATGGTGGTGGTACTTTGGAGCATACGTTTATGGATGGAACCTGCAGCGGAAAAGTGGATTTTACTTACTGTGTTCTGTTTTGTATTTGATAGGTGCCACCAGAGAAAAAAATCCTGCAGCCATGCTGGGTTAGAGTCAAGCAGGTTTCTTTGCAGGGTTTTTTAGAGGTTTTAATCCACTGAGGTAAATTTTGAAACTCCAGCCTGAGGGAGATGATGAATTGCTTCCTAAGCCTACGCTGTCTACAAACTCCTTCATTTCCCTCTCCTTTTTTTGGTGAATGCACTTAATGACATTTTGAAGAACACAGTTAAGGAAACAGCAGATGACACAGTTGTAATGGTCTAGGTGTGAACTAATTGTATAAACCAAGAAGAATCCTTGAATGGAAAGGAAGGACTTGAAGGGACATTTGAAGGAAGGATGGACAGGAGAGGACTGACTGGATATTTAGAGGAAGAGTAAGGAGGTTATGTTGTTTCAGTTACACCAACTCCTTTCCAGTTGATGCCTTAGCAGCCTCTTCAGTGCCTTTCCAGACCTTTCGTTCCATTCCTCAAATTATCAGTCCTATTCCTGACCCCCTTTGTGTTGGCGGAGGGTCTTCCCTCCTCTCCTTACTGAATCTCTCTCCAGCCCAAGCCCCTTTTCCAGTCCACCTTGGGATGTCTTCATCGTCATGCTTTCTCAGGTGGAGAAATGTTTTGCCAAAAGTGTTAACATCCACCCTCCCCTGTCGCGTACGTTTGTACCTTGTCTTCCATTTCCCCCGTTTGTTACCTGTTTTCCTTTCCATTGCTACTCTTTGTCTAGAGATATGTCAAGTCGTTGCTGTTGGGTCAAACAGCATAGTCTTTCCAGGCTGCATCACCCCTTCGGGTCACTGGGCGTACTGTTGCTCTCTCTCTTCTGTAATGCCTCTATTTCCTTTCTTACAGAAACATACATTGGCATGCCTCCTCTGTGCCAAGAACCCTTCTGAGCACCAGGGACCCAAAGACAAATAGTCTTCTTCCAACCGGATGACACGTTCAACTGAACAAGCCACCGCAGTGGGTTGTGCCAGGCGTCATGACAGAGGTGCCGTACAGGGCATCCTAGGGGGAGACCAGGAGCAAAGAGCTGGGCTGGGGATGTCAGAGAAGGCTTCCCACAGGAGGTGAGGCTGGAACTGAACCTTCAAGAAGTCAGCCAGCCGGTGGAGGGGCTGAAGAGAACAGGTGTGGGTGAATGGAAAGGTCAGAGTAGGGTGCACTTTCAGCAACAGTGGGTGGTCTCCGTGCGGTGCTGCTGCTGCACTGCTGCTGAGGAAGATGGTCAGCGGAGGTCGCCAGTGACATTCTGGGTTCAGATGGTCACTTTAGAAATTCGTTCACTTTCCACATTTTCACTGGAGCAGTAACTGTTGCTGTTCACTCTCTGGTCATTGAATGCTTGTATCTCTTAACTTCAGGAGAACCCTTCCTTCTGGTCCTTTTTCTAGTCATGCTCCATTTTCTTAGAAATCTCCCTTAAAAATACTGGTGGTGTTCCTAAGCTTTCCAGAACCAGATCTGCACCCCCCTCCCCTGCTTTTCACCCTGTTAGCAGTTTTATCCATACCCACCTTCTTTGGAATTTGGGTACATCTTCCTTCCTTCTCTCCTGAACTCATGGCGTGCTCCTCTGCTGTGGTCATCCCTTCACTGTGCCTGCCTATATCGTATGCTTTGCATGAATCTGAATCTGTTTGAAATGTGAGTGTGAATTATGAGAGTTCTAAAGGACGTGGTGGGTGCTCCCTGCCCATGTATCATTCACGAGCTAATGGTTTCTGACAGCACCAGGTGGAAGCAGTTGGATAATGCGGAGACCTCACTGTGCCCAATACCTGTGAACAGCTGGGAAACAAATCTGCTTTTAGTTTCTAGAGCTACACTGGTCTGTTAATGAAATTCTGTTATGTAGGTTTTCTGGGAACATAGGTGTGTTCTTGTCCAATTACATTATGGTGGATTTTTTTTCTTGGTGAGTTGCTATACAGTGAAGAATAACCTGCGTTTGTCTTGTTATCTTTGTTGAAGCAAGAAATTGAGTCTGAATATTGGATCTTTCCAATATTACTTTCTGTAATGCCATAGGTAGGATGTTTACATTTCTGCCAGACTTCCCGTGGTGGTCACTGATGCCGTCCACCGCTTGTTTCCAGTTCTCCTCCTGGGCACACGGCTGTTCACTATCTTCCCTTCCTTGCTTCTGTCGTTCTAGATTGTGGAGGCTCTGTCCTCCCCGTTGAGAAGACATGGAGTCATTATGAAATGAACCTGTGGAGTGTGTGAGAAAACTTTGTTACTGCCTAATAATACAGCCCATTCTTGCGAATGTACTTGGCGAGTTTTGCAGCATTTGGAAAATTAGTTACTGGTTGCCTGGATTATGAAAGTGGTTCTAAATTTTCTTAATATCTCAGGCAGTAGGGACTGTGAAGAAATAATTTTCTGAGTAAATGACTGAGCTCTCTAGCTCACTAAGTTGGTTTTACTATAATGTTTGAATTTCTAATTAGAGTCCTCTAATATAATCACCATTTTGTGGCATTACAGGCTCCCAAGAGTATTACAAAATAGATGTTATCCTTTCCTTTTTTTTACTGAAAAGAGGGAACAGGTGAGCAACTCAAAGATTTAATAAGGATAGTCAACAGATGTTGCCAGGTGCTGTGGGAGACTTTGGGATTAAAGAGTAACCAAAATAAAACATGGGACTTCTAGAATTTAATTTAGCAGAGGAGATAAAGTATTAGGAGATACATGCTATTATAGGGGAAAGCTTAGGGTGTTATGGGTGTTAAGGAAAGATTGCCTAACCTAAGTTGTGGTGTTGGGAATTCCTGGGTAGGTGACTTTTGTTCATTTATTCAGCAGATTTGTTAGATGCCTCCTCCATGCCAGGTAATGTGATAGATTTTGGGCACACGGTAAAAAAGAAAAGCATGATCCCTGCTCTTGCAGAGCTGGTAGTCAAAGCTGAGACTGAGGGAGGAGTGATGATTAGTGGGGATTAGCCAGTGCATTCCCTGAGAGTGGAAACCTATGTGCAAAGACCTAAAAGTAAGTAAATGCTGAGGTCCAGAGGATGAATGCCTTTGCACAGTAACTCCAAACACGCAGAATGCGAAACTTAGGTATTGAGAATCAGTAAATGAATTGGATGAGATAAAAATACATTTCCTGGAAGTAGAATATATTATGAAAAAGAAGTCCCCAAACTTAATAGATTTTGAATGCTACATTTCATTAAGAAACTTGTTAAATGTGTCTTTTGGTAGAATAAAAACTATTACCTACTAGGGTTTAAAAGTTTGGCAAACTAGTAGGGTTTTACAGCTTGTAATAGTGTCAGGTGCGGGGAGAGAAGTCAAGGACTGTGCCAGAGCTTGTGGCCTGAGAAACTGAGTGGATAAACGGTGGCTCCATTTTCCAGGGTTTAAGTCAGCAGGGCCTGGCAGAGAGACTGGTGTAGTGTTCAAAGAAATGGGCTCCAGAGCCCCTTGGCCCAAGTTCCAATCCGAATCTGCTCCCTCTAGCTTCTAGCTGCTCCTAATAGTAGTTTCCACATCTGGGAGCCAGGGATTAGTCCTAACTCCTAGGGTGTCTATGATGATTAAACTAATGTGAGAAAAAGAAAACATGTTGAGTAGTTATTTGAAAGTACGTGTTGAATATATACTTTTCCTGGAAGCTCTTTCCGGTCAGGGTCTGCATCTGTTTTCCTTACTGCTCTAGTCCCAGCCCTTTACAGGCACATTAGTGCAGCAAATCTCACAATAAGGAAATATGGGCATCCTGTAGCAGAGGAAAAATGATTTTCCCTCCACCCTTCTCGGTTCTTGGCTGAGACATACCCCTGTAATAAAAGATTAACAGGAGAACAGCAGAAGTTTAATAATACATATACATACTTGCATACATGGGAGATGGCTAGGATAACTGAGTAACTCCCTGAAATGGCCAAAACTATCACCTGAAGTACCTTTTTCAGCTAAACACAAAAGACAGTGTTGGGGGAGGGGCCAGTTATAGGAGGTTCCCTGCTGAATGGTGGTTATGCAGATTTAAATCCTGGCCTTTTCCGTTGATAAGAGTTTCCAGGGATTTAGTCATCCTCCTGTTCTAGCTAGAGAGGGAGACATCCTTACAAATGGAGATTTTTCTTATAAATGTAAATGACTTTCATGAAAAGAAACCTAGGTTTTCAGAACCTCTTTTGGGTTTGCTGTTACTTAGAAGTAACCGGCTCAAGATAACCTTTATGCCAAAGAGGCAGATTTTGGGGAGGCATATTCTATTCCCCTTCAGTTCCAGAGTAATTGAATTGCCTAAAATCAAAGGGTCAAGAAATAGATGGCTGGAAGTTCCTGCATCTGGCTGCAGAGCCACCTCCCTGCTGGCCACCACTCTGGCTTGGTGGTTAAGTGTCAGGTGGGTCAATTCTGTGTCCTCTGCTTGGCTGGAATATTTAAGGCAGAGAAGTCACGTCTTGAAGCTTAATAAAGCTAAATCTTTGTTAAGTAATGCTTAATGTATTTGTTTTCTAGGGCTGCTGTAAAAATTTACCACAAACTAGGTAGCTGAAGACCACAAATCAATTTTCCCACAGTTCTGGAGGCAGGGAGTCTGAAATCAAGGTGTTGGCAGGACTGAACTCCTGAAGGCTCCAGTGGAGGACTGATTCTTTGCCCCTCTTAGGTTCTTCATGTTACTGCTGGCCTGCCTGGGCTTGCGATTACATCATGCCCGTGCTCTGCCTCTGGGGTCACATGTCTTCTGCCTGGGTCAAATCTCCCTCGGTCTCACCCTAATAAAGACACTTGTCATTGGATTTAGGATTGTATAAAATCAATGGGTCAGGATCTTGAGGTGTTTGTTTTAGCAGCAGCAAAAAAAAAAACAAAACAGGCAAGATATTTTGGGTTTGAGTTTTTGTTTGGGCTGGGATGTTTATAGTATTGAATTTAGGGAGTTTACAGGTTTAGCATTAATTTTTGCCGTGGTTTCCATTAGCACTTCAATTTTCAGTCTTTTTGACTTGAACTCTGAGATACATTCTTAAATTGTGCTTTTTATTATCAGTTTTGTTCTATTGGCTCTGCCTTTTTACCCATGGTTAAAATACACTTATGCACCCTTGTAAAATGTGACATTTTAATAACAACCATCATTTATTGAAGAAGCCTGTATTCCATGGGCAGATCATTAGGATTCTCTTTGATTTGTATGTGAGACTATATCTTTGTTCTTTGTTCATCTTTTCTGTCTTCTGGGGTGGTTTCTCAAGGTTATCTCCTGGGCTACTAATTTAGTTTTTTGTGGTATTTCCTTCCGAAAATGAAGGCTGTAATTTCAGCAATTGCATTAAATTTTTTGTTCATTCTCGTGTCATAGAAGCCATACTTTTTTTTTTTTTTTTTTTTGACCTAAAAACAAGAATCAGAATATTTTTTTCAAATTGGCTTTGGTTTCATCAACTTTTTGGGGAAGTGTGGGAGTAAAAAGAGGATATTTCTCAAAGTTTTGTTTGTAATTATCCTTGTGTAGTATGAGTAAAAGCAAAGCAAGTCCATTTGGTGATTCTTTTCCTATGTTGTGAGTGGGGCTATTGCTAGTCCATATGCAAGCCTGACTTCATGAGTGAATGACTCGTGTGTAGAATAGCCTGTGCGTAAAGACTCATCACTGTCTTGAAATTTTTACAAATTTTGAACAGAGGACCCCACGTTTTCATTTTGCACTGGGTCTTATGAATAATGTAACCATTTCTGGCTATGTGGTACCTATGTCTGAATTTAAAAAATTTTTTTTTAAAGATTTTTATTCATGAGAGACAGAGAGGCAGAGAAGCAGGCTCCAGGCAGGGAGCCTAATGTGTGGGACTCCATCCCCGAGACTCCAGGATCACGCCCCGAGCCAGGATCACGCCCTGAGCCAGAGGAAGATGCCAAACCACTGAGTCACCCAGGTGCCCCCTATGTTTGAATTTTAAAGAGGAACCCATTCCTCCAGGTGGATGCAGCCACTCTGTGATGCCCACCTTGGCCCCCAGCCAGCATGTTGGTGTAGTGACTACTACCTACCCAGCCTTATGTGGCATTCTGGATAGTTAGTCTCTGTTTGCGTATATTTAGAATAGTAAATGACTTTTGATTAGTAGAAACATCCTTTTCTTGCCATTTCAGATAATTTTTTTTCAGATAGGCTTTTTAAAATAAAAATTAGCAAGACTCCATTTCTCATGAGCTGTTACATGTGCACGATCGTATTGAAGCAAATCAATAAGCAAATTGTCCTCTACTTGTCCTCAACACTTATTTTTCTCTTATGTACAATATTTTGAAATAAATGGAATGTTAATTTCTGCCTCAAGCTTTTAAAAATGATCTCAATCAATTAATGTTGCACTAACAGCCTCAGAGGCTGGTGTTAAAGCTGTGACACTCTGCCCTGATTGAAGGTAGCGAGCGCATTGTGAGGACCATCATGAAGGGGGAGTGCTTCCTCTGTCAGCTGCTGGGAGCTGGGTGTTGTCAGCACCCTTTCCAGACCTGAAACTGAAGGGCAGCGTGGTGTGGAGAGCTCATCACACCGGCTGGCGGGTAGAAAACTGAGAACGGGCCTCGGTGCTCCTTGTTGGTATAGGTGTGCTTTCAGATTTTCCACGGGGAGCCCTCCGGAAGGGGTGATCCATCCGGCCCCTAACATGAGAAATATTTATTGGATAAATAGGAGAATTTGACCAGAGCCTTTTTACGGTGCTTTTTTGGAATCTCCGAGTCCAGGTTTTTGACTGGGCGGGGCAGAGAGCCCCAAGGGCACAGGGCATGGAGCTGCGGGGGAGCCTGCAGGCCTTGCCCCCCCCCCCCCCCCCCCCCCCCGCACCCTCCGTTGTTCTGGTGACCTTGGGCGATGGGCTCATTTCCTCCGAACTCCAGTTTCTCCATCTGTAGAAGTCCAGTGATGGTCTCCAGCCGACTGGAGTCCTGGTGATAAAGGGATATGATAACGGGGGTTTCCCCACCGGGTGTTAGGCAGGTGTGTGTGTGGGGGGGGGGGGGGCTCAGCGAATGTTCCCCGCCCCCTTGTCTTCCATCCTGCCACGGATACGGGGAGGGCCAGGAGAGAGGGTCGCAGGAGGAGTGCCATCCAGCCTTTCTAAAGAAAAACCTTTCCTTTGTAAGGAGAGCAGTTGCCAAGGACCAACAGAGACCTGCAGGTTCGAGATCGGTATTGGTGTCCCCCTTCCTCCTGGAGAAGTGGGTCAGTGGAATCTTAGGAGCCCTGCTCCCTCCATTCGCCCTCTTCCACATCTAGAACTTCACCGTTGTTTTTAATTACTCTAGGCAGGGATCCCTGGGTGGCGCAGCGGTTTAGTGCCTGCCTTTGGTCCAGGGGCACGGTCCTGGAGACCCGGGATTGTCCTGCATGGAGCCTGCTTCTCCCTCTGCCTGTGTCTCTGCCTCTCTCTCTCTCTGTGTGACTATCATGAATAAATAAATACAATCTTAAAAAAAAATAATTACTCTAGGCACATTAGCATGCCTAGTGCTTTCAGATTCATTTATTTCAAAAGAGAGAAGGAATTTATTGTTATGCTATACATGTCTGATTACATTTATGCAACAAACTGACGCGGAGTCTGCTGTGATTAATTTCCAATTATTCCCATGTCCTACTTTTAATAGACAAACCAGGGAAGGAGAGCGATTATCAACTGTGCAGCATTTCTTTCTCGTGTCTTTTTCTATTGTTGCCTTTATCTTTTGTTTCCCTTGGGGTCATTGTGAGGGAAGAAGTGGACTACTGTGTTTCTCGGTAGTCTTTCATGTGGAGAAGTACAGTTTACACCCTCCGGATATTCTGTTGGTGACCCACTTTTCATGTTTACTGTCCAAGGGTTTTTGTTCAGGGGGAGAAGCTCCCTCTATTTTGTGTACTTAGTGCTTAGGCTATTAAACTGAAGTCAAAAATCAATTTCTTAAACAATTCCATCACTTAAACATGATTATAGACTGAGATTTCGTTTAATATTTTAGACTGCGGTGATTCTTTTGAGTACTCCAAACACTGTAAACGGCACACAAAGATCTGTTGATTAAGAAACCTGTAACCCACCTGAACCCCCGTGGCACTGGCATTTTAGAATCGGTTTATTTATAGTTCTTAAGCTAGTTTACTTTCCGAGGTATGTGACCAGAGATATTTTGATAACTTCTAGTGTTACAACAATATTCATTTTTATTCTTCCCTCGGGATACAATAATACAGCAGTACGTTTCCACAATTACAGAGCCAAATAGTCTGAGCAGCAGAGAAGACAGGATCTAGTTATCAGCCAATTGATTTTTGGTCATCTCTACATTCATCAAATCCAAGCCACTGGTCATTGGGCTAGGCCTCGTTTTATATTTGCCTGGCACTTGTATCTATAAGATTTCAGAGCTGTGCTTTCCATACAGGTTCTAGTTTTTTGCAGCATGATGCTTCCCTCCGGAATGTTTTATTCTCCACATTTTGCGTGGCTGGTAGTTCATAGACCATTGCCCTGTCACCTGGATGTTTGGTCTCTTCGCATCATTGGAAGCTTACATTTTAGTACTATTTTGCTCCAATTAGTAGGTCCATTCGAGGGTATCCTCTCCTAGGATATGAGGAATGAAGTCAGCAGTTCGTGCACCTCTTAGAACATGTAGCTAATTCATCATCTTGACACATTGTTCGGTTTTCTTTCCCCCTAAGGTCTTCCTGTTGTTCTTCTACTCTACCTTGGCTCCCACTAGCATTACTAAGGTCCTTGCACTCACCCATCTCTACTTAAGGAAGTATTTAGTGGATGAAGCAAAACACCCAATACACTTCCATTTACTAAAATTAACAAAACGACTGATAAATTCTTCTCCCTTCTTTGCGTGATAATGACTCCATGTGTGTTTTAGATCGACTCTTCTTGTTTGGGTATCATTCCGGAGTCCTGTCTTTCACATTTGGATTGCTTTAAGACCTTCGATGCCTGTGTTTTCCCATATTAGCTGGTGATTTGTCTTTTCAACCCTACCCATGGCCACCTTGAATGCCTTCTATCTTTTTGGCAGTCACAAGTTGGGCCTTGGCCATCCTTATTTTTTTCCTGCCCCAAGATACATAATTGTTTACTCTCAAAGAAACCCTGGTTTGTTTCTTTGGAGAGTAGTTGGAGACCAAAATTTGGGTGCTGGTTTCATTTAACAAGTACTTATATGAGGTTCACTATGGGCCAGGGATTATTCTAAGCTATTGACATATTATCTATTTATTTTAACAATCCTATGAATATGGGCACTATTGTCCTCAGTAGATGCGGAAACTGAAGCTCAGAATAGATACATAACTTGTCCAGGGTCTTAGAACTAGTAAGTCACAAAGTCAGAATTTGAAACCAGGGAGTGGGACGCCTGAGAGTCTGCCTTTGGCTGAGGGCGTGATCCTGGAGTCCCGGAATCGGGATCGAGTCCCGCATAGGGCTTCCTGCATGGAGCCTGCTTCTCCCTCTGCCTGTGTCTCTGCCTTTCTCTGTGTGTCTCATGAATAAATAAATAAAATCTTTAAAAACAAAACCTAGTTCCTAAGTGATTTTTGTTGTTGTTGTTAAGTATTCAATTTTTTTAAACTCTGCACCTCTCTCCTTTCCTTCCTGCTTCACTGCAATGACAACTGGGCACAGTGCTGGATTTGAAAATCTTCAGTGAGGCTGATTGTTAGTATTTTTTTTTTTCTGCCATTGGAGGGGTTGGAGTGGATGGGTATGCTCTATCAGTTTCCTCTTCTACTGGATCTAAAGGAGCATGGACAGAGCCCTTATCCTTGGTAGTTAAGTAACACCTGGCTCCCAGGCCTAGTGACTTAACCAGAGTCCATTTAATCCACCATTGTTATTCTACCCCTTTCTTCAAATGTCAGAAAAGCACTAAAATATGGAGGATGAGATTGCATCAGGGATGAAAGTCTTAAAATAATTTTTCAGGGTATTTCTGGACCATACGTGTGCTTGACTTCCTGTTGCTTTGTCTTTAGCCAAGCTCTGTGTTCTCCTTTTAGAGTATTTGCCACTGACATGCTTCCACCCCTTCACCAGCTGTTTTTGTCTCATTCTTAAAACATTGAAGAGGCTTTCAAACTTGAGGTTGATGGAGGCATCTCTAAAGAAATGAATCTTACTAGTCAATTCAAAATGGAGGAACTGGGAATCTGATGGTGTCTGAAATTCAGTGGCCATAAAGCTTGACTCTTGCCAGTATATTGTCAGTTTGTCCATGTGTTATTCAGGAAGGGGTGGCCAGTAGCCTTTAGAGTTACTTTACAAAGTGAAATATCCATGATGGGTAGTACGGTTGTGTCCCCCCAAATCCACCATTTTGGTTGCAAAAAAAATGGTCAAATATTTAGTCTCATAGGATTAGTTCCGTCTGCTTGATGGGAATATACTTCTGTGGCCATAGGAAATAGGACTGTACCGTTGTGTCTAAACTGTGGCTGGATGTCTCTAATCATGAGTGGGTCCGTCACCTGGAGTGGTTCTTCACGGATACCATCCACACTATCATTCTACCGCTCTTAGGAGTAACAATAGGGATCCTTGGGTGGCGCAGCGGTTTGGCGCCTGCCTTTGGCCCAGGGCGCGATCCTGGAGACCCGGGATCGAATCCCACATCGGGCTCCCGGTGCATGGAGCCTGCTTCTCCCTCTGCCTATGTCTCTGCCCCTCTCTCTCTCTCTCTCTCTCTCTCTCTCTCTCTCTGTGACTATCATAAATAAATAAAAAATTTAAAAAAAAAAAAAAAGGAGTAACAATAATTATTGTAGTCATGAGAGCCTTGACCAGTATTGAGTCCTTCCTGTGTGTCAGATACTTGGCTATAACATGTACTATCCTAATTAATCCTTAAAGTAAATTTATCATGATGGTAGTGTTACTATGTAGATGAAGAATTGATTCTTAGAGGCTAAAGGACTTCTCCAAGGCCTCAGCCAACAAGGGAAGAGTCAGGATTCTGACCCAGGTAGGATGCTACCAGGGTCAGGTGCCCCGTTAGCTTTGCCTCATTAGACTATGTCACAGAGGGCTGGAAATGATGCCGTCCCCTTTGTTGGGGAAATATTCTAGTGTTGGGCAGTTAAAAAACAGTGCCAGAATATTTCTGCTTTGTACATTTTTAAAAATCTTAAACTTTTGTAAAAAAGCATTTTTTTCCCCCTTTTCTTTTTTAAAAATTTTTAAGTAGGTTCCATGCCCAAGATGGGGCTTGAACTCACAACCCCCCAGACTGAGTCGCATGTTCTACTGATAGAGCCAGTCTGGTGCCCCTGTGTATTGATTATTCATCCCTCTGAACTGGTTTGAGAGGAGCCTTCTAATGTCAACAAACTGCGGAACAGTTACATTACTTCTCATCTGCTTTCTTTTTATTATCGCATTTTCTGCTAATCTTAGACACTTGTGTTAGAATCTATAGCTTACAGAACTTTCCCCTGCTTGCCTCAGTTTGGAACCAAAACCTCTTGTACTCGTGCCTTCAGCTTTGAGGGTGAGGCTTTCGGGAGCCAATGGGATGCCTAGATCAGAAGATGTGTCCTCTCAAGCCCACCTGGCTGGGACTTGCTACCATGGTACCCTACAACGTGTTGATAGTCTTTAATTGGAGAGCACACATAGTCAGGGTTCCCTTTACCTGGTAGGAATGTGGAGACAGCTCTGTTCTCTTAATTCAGCTTGATCACCTTAACATCAATTTTGCGTGTACCTATACGGTTGCACTTTTGTTGAGGCAACTTTGATAAAGACACGTATATAGTTTTAGAGCAAGTACCCCTGGCAGCTCCTGGCAGCGCTGAGACATAATTGCGCCCAAAAGGCCTGTGTTGCCTGAGGGCACAGACTGTCACAGCTTCCCTGGCGGGCTGCGGATTTTATCTGTCAAGTGGCAAGGTCTTTATGAAGCTAGACAGTGGGTTCCGTTATTAATGTTCCTTAGTCTTTTCCTCTAATTCAGGTAATTTAAAAATAGAAATAGGAGAGCTGTTTGGATTTGGTTGCTAATGACTGTCGGTTTTTTCTTTTTTTGTTTTTCATTATAAATGTTAAACTCCCCTCCTAAGGGTTTTGAAAACGCGGCTTTGGAGGCTTGGCTAGGACCTCTAGGGACACATGGTGCCAGGGATGAGGATGTTCGCCTTCCACGGAGGCTCTCCGCTGCGCTTGGGGGCAGCATGCTTGTAGGACAGGAGCTCTGCTCTGCTCCGCGCCAACCACCTGTCGCAGGGGAAAAAAAAAAAAAAAAAAAAAAGAAAATCCAGTTGTGTGGACAGGGAGGTGGATGAGCCTGATGTTTCATAGCTTCCCACCTCCCTCGTGTTGTGTAGACGTGGGATTTTCACGCGCCTTGAGGAAACCGAGGAGCCTGTCCAGGGTGTCGGTACTGGGGGTGGGAGGACAAAGGCCAGAGGCTGGGCCGGAGCGGCTGGGGGCCCGGGGCGACTTGGAGGTGGCCTCACTGCCCCTTGCAGCCCTGCCTCTCTCCCAGCAGACCCGAGAGCCGGGGGGGCGTTGATGGGCCGTGGAGGGACGTGCTGGCCACGCAGCTGATGCTCGGGAGCCTCGCTCCCTGCCTGGCCCCCCTGCCTGGCCCCCCTGCCTGCCCCTCCGGCCTGGCCCCCCTGCCTGCCCCCTCCGGCCTGGCCCCCCTGCCTGCCCCCTCCGCCCTGGCCCTCCTGCCTGCCCCTCCGGCCTGGCCCCCCTGCCTGGCCCCTCTGCCCTGGCCCTCCTGCCTGGCCCCCCTGCCTGGCCCCCCTGCCTGCCCCTCACGGCCTCCGCGTGCTTCTTCCTCAGCCCCTTGAGGAAGTGGGTCGTCAGCGAAGCCGAATGACTTACCAGAGTGGCAGCATCGGGGCCACACCTGCATCCTTTGTGTCCTGCCGTGTCCTGTCCTGTCCTGCCGACCCTCCGGGTGGCTGTGCATACTTTATGGGGCTACCGGGGGCAGGGTTCTTGGAGCTTTGGGGGCTCCCTGGGTGCATCTGGTTGTGTTGCTTTACCTACAGGTAAGGCTGTCGGCCTGTCCCCACACTCCCTGTGGTCAGTGGCAGGTGTCCCTGCGCGGGTCCTTCTGCACTTCGGTATTTTAGTGTACAGTAGAGATGAGGCCTTTTTATTTTATTTTTTTATTTTTTTAATTTATTTTTTATTGGTGTTCAATTTGCCAACATATATAATAACCCCCAGTGCTCATCCCGTCAAGTGCCCCCCTCAGTGCCCGTCACCTCCCCCCGCCCTCCTCCCCTTCCCCCACCCGTAGTTCGTTTCCCAGAGTCAGGAGTCTCTCATGTTCTGTCTCCCTTTCTGATATTTCCCATTTTTTTTCCTCTCCTTTAGATGAGGCCTTTTTAAAGGGAAGGGTGCACCCTCAAGATTTGTCTATCGCCCTCCTGCAAACTCCTCATCTCTCCATCCATCTACGTTCTAATGTCCGTTGTGTTGGGGTCTTTTGATCCTCAGTTGTCAGGGGCACCGGTTACCTCCTGTTGCACGGGGCTTCCTGTTGTGCAGTGATAGCCCGTAAGCAAACACCTAAGTGCACCGGGAAAGTTTCACGGGAAAGAATACGGTCTTTTGTGGCCACCACCGTGATCCTTTAACATACATGCTCAACTATCCGATGTGCTGTGTCGCCTGACTTCTAAATTAAGGAACGAGAACATTAGTTACGGCGTGATTTGCTGCTAAAAGGTGACCTCTATCCCTGCTCCACAGGCTGATGGTCTGGGTGGGGTTTACCCCTCGGCGCGGTCAACAGGTCAACATGCACTGCACATGCTCGTCAGAATCTCGACGGACACGAAGCCTTTTCGCGGCCTCTGAATTGTCTTCGACCTCTGAAGTCGAAGGTCAGCTCTCACGTCCCTTCCCCTTTAGTAGGAAGGAAGGGAAGGGCTCTCCTGTGTGTTCATGTGGGCAAACTTCAAGCTACATAACCTGAGACGGTGAATTAAGTTTGTGTGAGTTACTCGGGCGCTCAGCCACACGTTGCAGGAAGTTGTTTGGAGAAATGTGGGTTGATCATTACCAAATACATTTTTACTTCTGACTGGCTGCATTTTTGAAGCTTCCTTGTAAGTTCTCCCATTTTCTAAATTTGGAAAAATCTGCGTATTTGAGCCTTGAAAAAGACAGTCTCTTAGCAACATGTAAGGACAAAGAGGATCAAATTAAGTTAATAAGTATGCTATGATTTGTGTATGTGCTGTTTTGAAAACCACCACAAAGGGAGACATTTTTTAAGCCGTTTTATGATATTTGATAAATTTTAAAGTAACAGAAACAGAAGTGGTGTGTTTTTAACTCCTCCTTGCCTTTTTTTTTCCCCTGTATCTCCTCACACTTTGTTTTTGCCCACTTGGAGAGCATAAGTGGGCATTCATAATTAAGAATGAATCAAAACTGTCTGCGTGGAGGACTTTCTGCTCCATACTTAATTAACTTAGAAAACATTGCCTTGATAAGCAGATCAATTTTAAAGAGAAAATAGAGTTTATTTTCATTTCCGACATCTATAATATTTAATCAACCTTGGAAGCATCTTGTGTCCATTATAAATCCATAGATAAGGAAATGCAGAAGTGGCCTGTTCCCATTTAAGGCTAATTATGTGCTACACAGTGTAGCTCTTTTGCTTGTGGGGAATAGTGGGTTGAAGCAGCAGGGGGAGACTTACAGTGAGGCTATTTGCTAGGCTGGGCAATCCAGCAGGGACCCAGGCTGTTTTGCCACGATCTATTAATGACAGCAAACCACAAGGCCAATCTAGATTTAAGAGGGTTGTGAGGAAATGAATATCTCTTGATCAGAGGATTGGCATGCAGACACAAGGAAGAAAGCATTTTCTGGTGTTCATCTTTGGAAATGATTCTTCACATAGGAGTATTCACTTATGCCTCAGACACTGTTCCACTGATTCTGAGGTATACGTTTCTCATGTTTTAATATCTCTGAAATCAGGATGTCATCTTAACACCACTGGCTAGATAGCACTGATGCATTGTTGTCATCCAGGATCGTGCAGATGTGGACATAGCAACTGTGTTCATATTGTTGGTAATACACAGGTCCAAGTTAATTTCATATGAAAGATACTCAGAAATATTAAATCCTGATTCATGGGGCTCCTGGGTGGCTCAGTGGGTTGTGTCCAACTCTTGGCTTTTGGCTCCAGTCATGATCTCGGGTTATGGGATTGAGCCCTAGGTTGGGCTCTGTGCTCAGTGTGGAGTCTGTTTGGGATTCTTTCCCTCCTTCTTATGCTCCCGTGTGCACTTTCTCTCTCTCTCTCTCTCTCTCTCTCTCTCTTTCTCTCAAATAAACAATCGTTAAAAAAAAATCACAATTCAACACTAAAATAAGTATTGCACATAAAAAGTCATAAAAACACAGGAACACGATGTAAATTTAGTATTAGTGAAGCAAATTTTTATTGGAGGAATAAGCATGGTTAGTTACCATTGTTTTGCAAATAACCAAGAGTTTTGGGGGACTTGAGACAGAAGAGAAGTAGCTGAAGCTGTGTTACAGAGTTACAGCAAAAGTATTGCCTTCTAGGTGATAAATTAGGCAATTTGAGAATAGGAGAAATCAGTAATCCCATCCTTCAACTAGAGGAAAGGTATTTCAAAGCAATAAGCGCCTGCTGTGTCCAATTCATAAGTTGTACAGGACTGTTGTTGAGGCGTAGGACACCAATTAATCAAACTTTCTGCCAACCTAGAACTGTAGCTGCTTATTTTCTGGTGACTTGTGATTTGGGGGAAAATTGAGTTTAGACAGGTAGGAAGTGATGATAGAACTCAAGCATTCTTGAAAAGGCTCTGAGATTTTTCTGGGATGTTAAAAGTGCTGAAGAGATCAAGCATGGGCTATGAAAAACAGTTATTGCTGTGATATTTCCCACAATTGCCAATGGCTGGAAGTTGCGACTATAACTTAATCATAAGCTGTGAAACAATTCCCAAGGAAGAGTTCTCTAGAGACATTAGAACCTTCTTTTGTGACACCTGGTAAGAACGAAAAGTACCAGCCTTAAATCAGGCATATTGAATGTCTGGCTGCCGAAAGGATGTCTCAGAGACAACAGTAGAGTATCAGATGGAAAAAATATGGACATCAACTGAGTTAAAGTGACCCAAAAAGTCAAAGTTGGCCTGTGAACATGTGTTAGGAATAGCTTAACCAGTATATTTTCTTTTTTTTTTTTAAATATAGGTGTATGAGAGAGAGAAGAGAAATATAATTATCTAAAAGCTTTTGCAATAATTATAGTTCTAAGTGACAAGAAAGCATTCTGTTTTAGTTTACTTGGTGGCATTTTTTTTCTTAGTGTGCAAACAGATGGCACATTGCATCTTAGGCCCCATAGATATGTGCTGGGCACTGCGCCTAAAGTTGCTGCTTTCATGGAGTTTCCAGTTTAGGTGTTCAACATGCATTTCAAAATGCACTCTCTCAGAGTGTATAATAAGAACAGATTAAGCACTTACATCCCTTCTATGAAAAAGTAAGCTCCGAATTCCAAACAGCTAAGTCTTTAAGAAATTGTTAGGTTTATCTTGCCTTTTCATACGTGTAGATCATCTATCCCCGGCTAATCAGTAAGTGCTGAGTATATTGTGTAGTTTCCATGAATAACTATTGAAAGATTTCAAGGTAAGGTGAAGCCTTACCTTGTTGGCTATTTACCTTTCAGGGACTGCCGAAAATTCATCCTCCTTGTTTTTATAACAATACCCGTAGGAGGTAAATGTCCAAGAAACTTGATATTTTTTTTTTAAAGCAAACTTTTATTGATTGATTTTATTCATGAGAGACCGAGAGAGGAGAAGCAGCCTACCCGTGGGGACCCTGATGTGAGACTCGATCCCAGGACCACAACCTGAGCTAAAGGCAGACGCTCAACACTGAGCCACCCAGGAGCCCCGCAAACATTATTTTTAAGAGCAGTTTTCAGTTCACCACAAAACTGAGAGGAAGGTAGAGATTTCCCATGAACTCTCTGCCCCAACCATGCACAGCCTCCCCTATTCTTAACATCTCCCACCAGAGTGGGACATCTGTTATAACTGATGAACTTAACATGGCATTGTCACCCCGAAAGTCCGTAGTTTGTTGGTATTGTACATTCTGTGAGTTTTGACAAGTGTATCATGTATTCACCATTAAAGTATCCTACAGAATAGTTTCGCTACCCCAAAAACCCTCTGTGTTCCACCAATTCATCCCTCCCCCAACCCGTGGCGACCACTGATCTTACTGTCTTTCTTCATAGTTTTGCCTTTTCTTAATGTCATATAGTTGGACTGACCCAAAGATACTCAGGTCGGCTGCTTTTACTTAATAATAAGTGTTTAAGTTCCTCTATATCGTTTCACAGTTTGAGAGCTCATTTCTTTATAGCACTGAGTAATACTCCATCATTATGTATGTGCCACCATTAACTCCTCACTACACAAGAACATGGTAGTTGCTTCTGTGTTTTGGCACTTACAGATAAATCCACCGCAAGCATCATGTGCAGGTTTCTGGTTGCGCCTAAGTTCTCAACTACACTGGGTACCAAGGATTGTGATTATTGGATCATATGATAAGAGTATGTTTAGTTTTGTAACTAGATACCCAACTGGCTACCAAAGTGGTTGTACCATTTTGCATTTCCACCAGCAATGAGTAGAGTTCCTGTTGCTTTCCAGCCTCACCAGTGTTCGGTGTTGTCAGTGTTCTGGATTTTGGCCATTCCAGTAAGCGCTTACTGGTATCTTCATTGTTTTAATTTCCATTTCCCTGATGACACATGATGGGGAACAGTTTTTCTTATGCTTACTTGCCATCTGTTTATCTTCTTTGGTGAGTTGTCTATTGTGGTCTTTGGCCCATTTTTAGAATCAGATTGTTTTTATTATATATATGAAAATAAATATTTAATACTATCTTTGTTAGGGAGTTTTAAGTGTTCCTTGTATATTTTGAATGATAGATGTCTCTACAGATACATCTTTTGCAGATATTTTTTCCCATTCTGTGGCTTGTCTTCTCATTGACTTGACTATGTCTTTTGCAGAGCAAAAATTTTAAATTTTAATAAAGTCCAGCTTACCAATTCTTTCATGGATCATGACTTTGGGTTTATATCTAAGAAGTCATCACCAAACTCAATGTCATCTACATTTTTTTCCTCTGTTACTTCTAGGAGTTTTATAGTTTTGTATTTTACATTTAGGTCTGTGATCCATTTTGAGTTAATTTTTGTGTAGGATGTAAGCTCTGGCTCTAGATTCATTTTTTGCAGGGAGATGTGAAGTTGTTCTAGCACCATTTGTTGAAAAGACCATTTTTGTTCCATTGTGTCACCTTTGTTCCTTTGTCAAAAATCAGTTGATTATGTCGGTCTACATCTGTCTGCCTATTCTGTTCCATTGATCTACTTTTTGTTCTTTCTCCAATACCACGTTATCTTGACTGTTGTAGCTTTTTAGTAGGTCTTGAAGTTGGATGGTGTCAGTCTTGCAACTTTGTTCTTCTACTTCAATATTATGTTGGCTGCTCTGGGTCTTTTGCATGAACTTTAGAATCAGTTTGGCTGATGCTGATAAAATAACTTGCTAGGATTTGGATTGAGATTGCATTGAATCTATAGATCAAGTCAGGAAGAATTTATATCTTGACAACAATGAGTCTTCAATATTGAGAACATTGTGATCTTGAAATTTTGAAATTCTAGCTCCGGAATGGATGTAGGTTAAGACTGTATATGGCCAGGCATACACCTGTCAGCAGTTGGCACCATCGTTCTAAAGAGGCGTTGCTAGAGCTTCTGGGCAGTTTAGTTTGAAAACCATGGGCATAGGTTAGTCCAAACCCTCTTTCATATCATATTCAACCTCCTGAAATTCTGCATTAGCATTTAAGCATATGGGCTCTGGAATCTTTTTGTGGGTTTCTAATCCTGGCTGTATCCACTTGCATCGCTTGTAAGATTTTAGGTAAGTAATGTTTTAGTTGTGAAGTGGCATTAATTGTGGGAATTAAATGAAATAATAAGTGCCTCAAAAATTGTGAGTCCTGATTCTACTTATATTTCATTCTCTTCTCTCTCTACCCTTCTTTGGATTCCCTCTAGCTTGCCTTTGAAACTGCTTTTCATAACCTCCCTGTTGACTTCCATGTTGCGAAAACAGCAGTCCCTACATGACTGGCTTAACAGTACGTGGCTCAGTGGCTTACTCCCTCCTTGAAACCTTCTGTTCTTGTGTTGGCTTCTCCAGTAATATCCTCCTAATTTTCTTCTCCCTCACTGAGATGTTGCTTCAAAAATTTTCTTTGCTGGCTCTTCCTCTTTTGATCAACCAGAGCTGGGTTCTAGGTTCTAGTCCTTCTACTCCATTGTCTCTAGATGCCGTTCATATGAATGTTGTGAACGTTGGCTGATGACTGCCAACTCTCTCCAGGCCGGAGCCCCAGATCCTTAAAGAAACAACCTCTTGACAACCACTGGCTTCCTCCTCATGGGTAGAACTCTTGGTTTCAGTGCCTTTGTTCCCTTTTTCCTAAACCCTGTCCCTCCTTCCATTTTATAAATATCAGTAAATGGCACGCCATTTGCCTGGGTAATCAAGTCAAACACTGAGGCATTGCGCTCTATTCTTTCCCTCACCACTCTCCCCCTACTAGCACATTCTTTTGGCTCTACATCTATAATAAATCCCATCCTCATCCCCTTCTCTCCATCTTCACTGTGCTTGACTTCCTTCTTCTGGACTCCTAATAGAACTTCCTACTTGTTTTCCTGCAACTACTCAAACCACCTTTTCTTCATTCTGTTCTCAGATCATTACAAATGTTAATTAGATTGTGTCATCCCATCAGTGGCTTCCAGGCTTCCTGTATGGAGCCTGACCCGCCTTAGAGGCTGACTGGCTCCAGTCACACTGGTTTCTGAAGGGAGGGAAAATTTCTTCTCTACTGTCAGATCTTCTAGCTAGACTAGACTTGAATTTACACAAGACAGATGAATCTCAGATGGGAGATTAATTTCCTGCTTTCTGGGGAGACAGAGGAGGAAGGCCTGAGTGCCCTACTTGCATAGGTTGTCTCTTAAGTAACTTTTAGTTAAAATAATCAGTATACCGGGCACCTGGGTGGCTCAGTTGGTTAAATGTCTGCTTTTGGCTCAGGTCATGATCCCAGGGTTCTGGGATCGAGTCCCACATGGGGCTTTCCCCCCTGCTTGTGATCTCGTGATCTCTCTCTCTCTCCCCCCCCAAATTAATAAATAAAATCTTTAAAAAAATGAAATAATATACCAAAGTGACCCATCTTGGGCTTGCTTGCCTTGGGTCCCCACATCTCCTTTCTGTTTCTTGACTACACTAAACCTACTTCCGCTTCGGGATTCTCTGGTATCCCCTCTAGCCTGGAGCACTGTCCTCACCTTTGTGTTAAAAAACAAAATTCAACTGAGTACATTTTGAAGATCTTTTGGGATTTATTCAGTGATTCATGAATTGGCAGCCTCCTACCTGGCAGATAGAAAGGAGCCCCAAAGAGCTGTATAAAATGGAAGACTTTTATGGGTAGAAGGGGGCCAGACAAGGAAGTTACTGTCAAATAGTGAATTGTTGCAGGCAAGGCCACCTTCCTTCACAGAGGTGGCAGGGGTCCTGTCAAGCGGATTACTTCACTTGTGCTGATCAGGTGATTTGAGATTGACTGGTTTAAGATTCCACTCTTCCACTCTTGGGAGAGGTTGTAACTTGGTTTGGTGGCATGCACATAGCACAAGTGACTTTATTTTTAACAATTCCCCACTTTTGATCAGATGCTCAGCTTCACTGAGAGAGGTGATAAAAATTTAAAGCATGGGCACCCCTCCCAGCTGTCATTCTGAAGCTCTCATGGTTTTTGGTGATCCTCTCTGGTATTCACAGGTCATGACTTGAGGTCCACTTTGGCTGTTTTCTTCATTCCTTTTCTGACTTTCCAGTGTTGGGGGACCATATACTTGGTAGTTAGTGGCTGTAAACATGCATTTAAAGCATTTGAGAGAGTACATGTGCAAGGGAGACTACTGTGACTGTTCTAAGCTGGATAATTCCCGTTGTCTGGAGTGCACTTTGGAGTCATGGTTCCCAAGACTCAAGCCAATAAAAATCATAGAAGCCAGAAAAAGATCTTGTTGAAGGAGTCCCCCTCCCCCACTTTTAAAAAAAATATTTACTCGAGAATGTGCGGTAGGGAGGGGCAGAGGGAGAGATAGAATCTCAAGCAGACTCCCCACTGAGTGCAGAGCCCTACTGGAGTCTTGATCCCATGAGATCTTGACCTGAGCCAAAACCACGAGTTGGACACTCAATCAACCAAGACACCAGGCACCCCAGGAGTCGCTTTCTTAAGCCAAGTGGCTTGTTCAGTGACCTTAGGTAAATAGCTGAGTTTCAACTTCTCCAAAAGTGTTAATCCAGGTACAGCAAGCGGTGTTGGCCACAGATATCCTTTGGCTAAAAGATAATCAGGGGCTATCCTTTTGTCAAGAACAACTTTGGCCAAAGAGGGTAAAGATTTTTGTTGAACGGTTACTGCTTTAGCATAGATTCTGCAGTATTTTCAAGAGTTGAGATGTTCCTGATAAAAGCCTCATTTGTACTCCTAACCAGAGAAGTAGGGAATCTACCAAAGGGAGCTGACTTTTGAATCATGAATATCTCCTGGTAATTCCCATTTTAGTCTGTGGCTTGGGACAACTAGAAAGGTAACAGCCACGGAAGCCAGTAAAATCTAGGAATTAGCAGACCACACAGGTAGTTTTATTCTCATTACCCTTGCATTATGTCCCTTTTTTTGTGTGGAATCTTGAGACAAGATTCTCTAGGTTAGGGGTTGGTAACCAGAGACAGGGAAACAGAACCTTAAGTAAGGCTAGGGAGCCTGATACAGTAGAGAGGGGGCTGAGCTTATTCCAGAGAAACTGAGACATTGAAAATCAGGGAGAAGTATGTCATGTGCCAAATCCGATAGAATCACCAGTATCAAGGTCAGGAACTGCCGAAACAGGGTTTGTTGTGGTTTTGACTTGAAGGAGCACATTGACATTTAGAAAGGGGAAGGTCAACCCACCAGTAGATTGGAGGTGAAAGGGACAGGAAGAGCAGACTGACTACCGGGAAGTGACTAGCTGAACCAGAAACAAGGAAGATGGACTCTACAGGGGCGCAGAGGCCTAAGTGGCAGGGGCGCCACTGAACTGGCCTAAGATTGAGAGACTCAGTACCGAGGCTGTATATAAGGACCATGGCTCGATATGGCAACTTCCTCATTTGAAGATTATAAAATCCCAAATACTCTGTGACAACTATTTTGAAAGATTTTTTATGATGAAATATTTGTGATGAGCTTTTGCTTTCCTTAATTTGTCACTAATGGTAAAATGTTTGGGGATGAACATTTAGAAATCTGGTGAATTAATTCTTGTCCCCTCCCCCCCCATTTTATTGACTGTTCTAGTAACATATTTTATTCTTTCATCTATTTTTAGATTTAAATTCAATTAATTAACATATAATATGGTATTATATGGGGCCCATATAATACCCAGTGGGGCCCAAGGGTAGCTCATCCAGTTAAGCATCTATCTTCAGCTCAGTTCACAATCTCAGTCCTGGGATCGAGCCCTGCATTGGGTTCCCTGCTCAGCAGGGAGTCTGCTTCTCCCTCTGCCCTTCCCCCCTGCTCATGTTCTCTCTCTCTTTCTCTTTCAAATATATAAAATCTCAAATAAAAAAATAATGTATTATTAGTTTCAGAGGTAGAGGCCAGTGATTCATCAGTCTTACATAATACCCAGTGCTCATTGTATCACGTGTCCTCCTTAATGTCCATCACCCAGTCACCCTGTCTTGCTGCCCCTACACCTGGTCCAGCAACTCAGTTTCCTATAATTGTCTCTTATGGTTTGTCATGCTCTGATCTCATCTTGTTTCATTTTTTTCCTCTCTTCCCTTATGATCCTTTATTTTGTTTCATAAATTCCACATATGAGTGAGATATGATAATTGTCTTTCTCTGATTGACTTATTTCACTTAGCATAATACTCTCCAGTTCCAACCACATCATTGCAAATGGCAAGATTTCAGGTTTTTTTGATGGCTGAATAATATTCCTGTGTGTGTGTGTGTGTGTGTGTGTGTGTGTGTCTATCTCACATCATCTTTAACCATTCATCTGTCAATGGACATCTGAGTTCTTTCCATAGTTTTTCTATTGTGGACATTGCTGCTATAAACATTGGGGTGCAGGTGCCCCTTCAGATTGCTACATTTGTATCTTTGAGGTAAACACCTGATAGTGCAATTGCTGGGTCATAGGGTAGCTCTATTTTCAACTTTTTCAGGAAATTCCATACTGTTTTACAAACTGGCTGTACTTTCCACCAACAGTATTAGAGGATTCTCGTTTCTCCACATCCTCAACCACCATCTGTCATTTCCTGACTTGTTCATTTTAGCCAATTCTTACTGGTGTGAGGTGGTATCTCGTGGTTTTGATTTGTATTTCCCCAATGCTGGGTGATGCATTTTTTCATGTGTCTTTTGGCCACTTGTATGTCTTTGGAGAAATGTCTGTTCATGTCTTTTGCCCATTCTTGATGGGATTGGGTGTTGAGTATGACAAGTTCTCTTTTTTTAAGATTTTATTTATTCATTAGACACACAGAGAGGCAGAGACACAGGCAGAGAGAGAAGCAGGCTCCCTGCAGACAGCCCGATGTGGGACTCGATCCTGGGACTCCAGGATCACAATCTAAGCCGAAGGCAGATGCTCAACCACTGAGCCACCCAAGTGTCCTGAGTTTGATAAGTTCTTTATAGATTTTTGGATACTAACCCTTTATCTGATGTGTCACTAGCAAATATCCTCTCCCATTCCGTTGGTTGTCTTTTGGTTTTGTCGAGTGTTTCCTTTGCTGTGCAAAAGCTTTTTTATCTTGATGAAGTCCCAGTAGTTCATTTTTGTCTTTGTTTCCCTTGCCTTTGGAGATGTGTCTAGTAAGAAATTGCTGTGGCCGAGATCATAGAGGTTGTTGACTGTTTTCTTCTCTAGGATTTTGATGGCTTCCTGTCTTACATTTAGGTCTTTTATCCATTTTAAGTCTATTTTTTTGTGTAAGATGTAAGGGAATGGTCTAGTTTCATTCTTCTGCATCTTGCTGTCCAATTTTCCCAATAGTATTTGTTGAAGAGACTTTTATCCAGTGGATATTCTTTCCCGCTTTGTTGAAGATTAGTTGACCATAGAGTAGAGGATCGATTTCTGGGTTCTCTTTTATGTTCCATTGATGTGTGTGTCTGTTTTTGTGCCAGAGCCATACTGTCTTGATGATTACAGCTTCATAATAGAGTTTGAAGTCTGGAATTGTGATGCCACCAGTTTTGGTTTTCTTTTCCACATTCCTCTGGCTATTCAGAGACTTTTCTGGTTCCATACAAATTTTAGGATTATTTGTTTTGGCTCTGTGAAAAAAGTTGATGTATTTTGATAGGGATTGCCTTAAATGTCTGGATTGCTCTAGGTAGCATGGACATTTTAACAATATTTTTTTTCCAATCCATGAGTATGGAATATATTTCCATTTCTTTGTGTCTTCCTCAATTTTTCATGAGTGTTCTATAGTTTTCTGAGAACAGATCTTTGCCTCTTTGGTTAGGTTTATTCCTGGGTATCTTACGGGTTTTGGTGCAATGGTAAATGGGAACGACTCCTTAATTTCTCTTTCTTCTGTTTCATTGTTAGTGTATAGAAAGGAAATTGATTTCTGTGCATTGATTTTTATAGCCTGCCTCTTTGCTGAATTCCTTTGCAATTTTGGGGTGGAGTCTCTTGGGTTTTCCACATGCAGTATCATGTCATCTGCAAAGACTGAGACTTTGACTTTGCTGATTTGGATGCCTTTTATTTCTTTTTGTTGTCTGATTGCTGAGGCTAGACTTCTAGTACTATTTTGAGCAGCAGTGGTGATAGTGCACATCCCTGTTGTGTTTCTGACCTTAGAGGAAAGCTCTCAGTTTTTCCCTTTGAGAATGATATTTGCTGTGGGCTTTTTGTAGATGGCTTTTATATCAAGGTATGTTCCCTCCATCCCTTCCATCTTCACAGTGAAGAGTATTAAGAAAGGAAGTTGTCCTTTGTCAGATGCTTTTTCTGTATCTATTGAGAGGATCATATGTTTCTTATACTTTCTTTTATTAATGTGGTATATATCACATTGATTCGCAGATGTTGAACTACACTTGGAGCCCAGGTATAAATCCCACTTGGTCATGGTGAATAATCCCTTTAATGTACTGTTGGCTTCTATTGGCCAGGATCTTGGTGAGAATTTTGGTATCCATATTCATCAGGAATATTGGTCTGTAATTCTCCTTTTCGGTGGGGTTTTTGTCTGGTTTTGGGATCAAGGTAATGCTGGCCTCATAGAGTTTGGCAGTTTTCCTTCCATTTTTTGTTCTGAAACAGCTTCAGAAGAATAGGTATTAATTTCTCTTTAAATGTTTGGTAGACTTCCCCTGGGAAGCCATCTGGCTATGGACTCTTGTTTGTTGAGAGCTTTTTGATTACTGCTTCAATTTCCTTGTTGATTATGGGTCTGTTCAGGTTTTCTATTTCTTTTTATTCCAGGTTTGGTAGTTTATATGTCTCTAAGAATGCATCCATTTCTTCCAGATTGCCCAATTTGTTGGCAAAAAATGGTGCATAACATGTTCTTATAATTAGATTTCTTCCATGTTGGTTGTGATCCCTCCTCTTTCATTCATGATTTTATTTATTTGGGTCCTTTCTCTTTTCTTTTTGATAAGTCTGTCCAGGGGTTTATCGATCTTATTCTTTCAAAGAACCAGTTTTTGTTTCATTGATCTGTTCTTTTTCTTTCTATTTCATTAATTTCTGTTCCAATCTTTGTTAGTTCTCCTCTTCTGCTGGGTTTAGGTTTTTCTTTGCTGTTCTTTCTCCAGCTTCTTTAGGTGTAAGGTTAGATTGTGTATATCTGAGACCTTGTTTCTTGAGAAAGGCCTTGGGACCGCCTTTGATGCATCCCAAAGGTTTTGAACAACTGTGTTTTCATTTTATTTTTTCCACAAATTTTTAAAATTCTGCTTTAATTTCCTGATTCACCTAATCATTCTCTAGTAGGATGCTCTTTAGCCTCTATGCATTTGAGTTCTTTCCAAATTTCCTCTTGTGATTGAGTTCCAGTTTCAAAGCATTTTGGTCTGAAAATACACAAGGAATGATCTCAGTCTTTTGGTACTGCCTGAGACCTGATTTGTGACCCAGTATGTGATTTATTCTGAAGAATGTTTCATGTGCAGTTGAGAAGAATATGGATTCTATTGCTTTAGGATGGAATGCTCTGAATATATCTGTTAAATCCATCTGGCCCAGTGTGTCATTTCAAAAGCTTCATTTCCCTGTTGATCTTCTGCTTAGATGATCTGTCCATTGCAGTGAGAGGGGTGTTAAAGTCCCCAACTATAATTGTATTATTATCTATGTGTTTAAAAATTTTTTTTTAAAGATTTTATTTATTTATTCATGAGAGACACAGGCAGAGGGAGAAGCAGGCTCCATGCAGGGAGCCCGACGTGGGACTCGATTCTAGGTCTCCAGGATCATGCCCTGGGCTAAAGGCAGGTGCTAAACCGCTGAGCCACCCAGGGATCCCATGTGTCTCGTTTTAAGTTGTTTGTAACAGTGTGTCACTTTGTGGTCATCTGTTGGTTATGTAGGAATAGGAAACAAATATAGCACCACACTGTTAAGTATTGGCTTCCTTTGGATTTCGCCTTTTTTCCACTGATGTCCTTTTTCTGTTCCAGGATCCAGCCAGAACTTGTGATATCTGAATGCTTTCATTCCTAATGAGTCAACATGATGAAGTTATACCTGATAGTTCATGATAAGCAGTCAGCTTGTGCAAATCAGATGTCTGTAAGGGAATTCATCTCACTAATTTGGGGGAAGGGGTGTCATCTGAATGTTTGAGTTCAAGATTTATTTATTTATTTTTTTTTTTTTTAAGATTTTATTTATTCTTTTGAGATAGAGCATGGGTGGGGGAGCAGAGGGAGAGGAAGAAGCTGGCTCCTGCTCAGCAGAGCTTAAATCCAGGACCCCAGGATCATGAGCTGAGACAAAGGCAGACACTTAACTGACTGAGCCACCCAGGTGCCCCCCACCTCCTTCTTTTTAAAGGAGTTCAAGTTTGTCATGTTAACACTGTGTTTGGCTTGAGCCGCTCTAGGGCTCGGTGTTGGTTAGTTTGTCTGTGTTAGGTCCCATCTCTGTCTCAGGAGCCTCCACAGCTGAGATGTCGTGTATGCACAGAGGCTGCAGTAGGATACTGAGAATCTACAAAATGGCCTTAGACCTTGTTTTCCTTTTACCTCTTCTGTCTGCACAAGATGCAGCTGTTGAGAAGGGTGCAGTGATGTGAAGAAATGCCTCCTATCTGGTCTAATTCTTGACCTGTAAATTGTTGATCTGAGGGCTGGCGAGATACTTTAAAATGCTCAAACTGCCATATAATCATGCCTGTGACCCCATACCCGGGGCATTCATTTCACAGATGACAGGGTCTACACTGTTAGGTCAAAGATGTACAAGGGGTTTTGTTGTTGCCACGATTGGAATTGAGGCCTTCTCATTCCTAGTACATTCTCACTGTCAGCAACGTAGTCTTTTCAAACATGGTTTGTTGTCCTGCTCATGTCCCAGATCAGGGGCGGGGCTTAGGTGCTGTTCCCGTGGAATTTGCCCAAGAAATGCCCAAGTTGTGCCCTGCCAATCCTCCATGCCCCACTGTGAGGCTCTGGGGAGCCTTTCCACAACAGGGATCAGAGCGCCACCTTATTGGAAGCTTCACAAGCATCTAGCACCCCCATGTTGAGTCAGGGTAAAGGCTGCTACTTCCAGTTCAAAAGTTGGGACAAGCCTAGGTGGGTGTGACTGTGGGAGAGCCCTCAAGTGGATCCATTTACCCAGCCTCGTGGAACCAGAGGTATTGAGATGGGGACAGCATTGGTTCAGTTGGGAGGCATGAGGTCCTGCTTCATAGGACTCATTGATCCCATGACTGGTAATGGTGGCCCGGCTTGTCATGTGTTTGGAGGGAACACAATAGCAGGGTCTCCTCCTCCTTGGCTTGTCTGGGAGGGGAGTTGGAAGTAGGCAGAGGTGAGCCTGATGGATGAAGAGACGTGAATAGTAGAAGTTCCTTTTCTTTTGTGCTACCAGGCTGAGGGCTAAGGGTTGGATGTTAAAAACAGTTCCCAACTTCAAGGTGGGTAAGTTTTAGTGAGGTCACTCATAGAAATAAATATAATAGAGATTTTTTTTTGAGATTTTTATTTATTTATTCATGACAGAGAGAGAGGCAGAGACACAGGCAGAGGGAGAAGCAGGCTCCATGCAGGGAGTCTGATGTGGGTCTCGATCCTGGGACTCCAGGATCACGCCCTGGGCAAAAGGCAGGCCCCAACACTGAGCTACCCAGGGATCCCCCAATACAGAGATTTTTTGATGAGGGATTAAGTGAAGAATCCCACAGAGGAGACATTCAGGCTGTTTCAGAGGGTAAATAGGTATTTGCCAAGCAGATGGAGCTGGAGAATGTCAGGGTAGGGGTGGAGGGTGGGCATGCCAAGCTGTAGAAGTCCCATGTGCAAAGGCCCTGAGGTGTGACACTGCACAGGGGGGTGGGAGGGTTGGGATGTGTGAGGAAGAGTTCAGGAAATTGTCCAGGGTTTCTGAAGAACTTTTTGTAAAAGTTTAAGCTATCTGTACACCCAACATGGGGCTTGAACTCACAACCCTGAGATCAAGAGCTGCGTGCAGTACTGAGCCAGCCGAGTGCCCCTATTTCTGAAGAACTTTTAAATAGAAGTGACACCAAACTTGTATTTCTAAAGTCAGACTTTTTTCCTATTATAAAAATAACTCGAGCCAGAAAAAAACCGTAAAGAAGAATTATTTGCTTTCAGTTTGGGTTTGCTTGTCCTCTTGGCTCCGATACTACCCTGCAGTGCCTTGGGGCCAGGCATTGGTTGCCTCACCCAGCTCTGGCACCTGTTCTGCCTCTCACCACACAAGACTGGCAGTGCGCTGTTAATTAATCTAGATGGAAAGCCCTCCTAAAGTGGCAAGAACCAGGACTGTCCGATTTACTCCAAATTATAGCAGGGCACCCGGCACCTAGTAGGTCTGAAATGAAATGTAGAGTTTTAAGATGCAGAGATAACTGCTGTAGACAGCTTCCCTCATTGTGTATATTGAGCATTTTCTAGTATTTGATCCATTTTGTTTCTTTTTGAGAAATGTTATTTGTCAGATACTTGTCTCATAGGATGTCATGTTTATTTGCATTTTTAGAACTATAACTGTGGTCATCTAGAACCGTGCTATCAAATACAGTGGCTACTAGCCACAGGTAGCTATTTATACTTAAATGTAAATTAACTAAAATTAAAATGTCATGTGATTTTGCTCACATCCGGAATTTAAGAAACAAAACTAACTGGCAAAGAGAAGACGAAAAGAGACAAGCCAAGAAACAAACTTGTAACTGTTGAGAATAAACTGATGATTACCAGAGTGGGGAGGTGGGTGGGAGATGGATGAGCTATGTGATGAGAAGTAAGGAGGGCACGTGTTGTGATGAGCACTGGGTGTTGTGTGGAATTGTTGAATCACTGTAATGTAAGCCTGAAACTAATATTACACTCTGTGTTAACTGGAATTTATTTTTTTAAAGATTTTATTTATTCATGAGAGACTGTCAGAGACCTAGGCAGAGAGAGAAGCAGGCTCCATGCAGGGAACCCAACGTGGGACTCGATCCCAGGATCACACCCTGGGCCAAAAGAAGATGCTCAATTGCTGAGCCACCCAGGCATCCCTAAGTTAACTGGAATTTAAGTAAAAACTTAAAAAAGTAACACATGAAATAAAATGTCAGTACCCCAGGCTCACTAGCTATATTTCGGCTCATACCCAAATACGACTAGTGGCTATTGCATTGGACAGTGCAAGTCTAGAATATTTCCGTCACCTCCAGTTTCTTTTGGGCAGAGCTGTGCTGGAGGGTGGATTGGCTGGGAGAGAAACTGGAGGCAGGTAGACCAGTTAGGTGGTCTTCACATTTTGCCAGGCAAGAGATGAACAGCTTGAACCAGGTGGTGACAGCGTCCAAGGAGAAGGGAGGACTGAATCAGAGAACTGTGGAGGAGATAGAATGACCTTGGTTCAGGGTAAGGTGAGAGGGCAGGAAGAGGACACCTTGATGATCAGAGTTCCACTAGAGCAGCAGATGGAGCCGGTAGGAAGGAGGTAGGTGTCTACATACGTAGGGAGGGACTTCATGTAAGGGATTGGCTTATGCACCTGAGGGCTGGCGAGGCAAGCTAGGGTCCCGGTAGGTGCCATCCTGCCGCCTCTTTCCCCCCACTTCTCTCTCCTCTCTCCTCTTCACCCTGCACTCCCCTGCCCCCCAATGTCTTCTCTCCTTCCCTCTTGCTCCTCCTCTCCTCTTTCCCTCCTTCCCTCTCCTAACTTTCTGCCCTCCTACCTTTCCTTTCCTCTTTTTCCTCTCTGTGCCTTTCACTGATTAAGTCAGCTCCCTCAGGATAACCTCCTTTAAAGTCAGCTGATGAGGGACTTTAATTACTTCTGCAAAATCCCTTCACAGCAGCAGTAAACTAGCATTGGAGGGGCACCTGGGTGGCTCAGTTGGTTTGAATGCCTGACTCTTGATTTCTGCTCAGGAAATGATCTCAGGATCCTGTGATCAAGCCCTGCCCCGCCCCCAGGCTCCATGCTTGAGATTCTCTCTCTGCCCCCTCTCCCCACTCATGGACTCATGTGCACTCTCTTTATCAAATCTTAAAAAAAAAAAATTAGCATTGGAATCGTTTGGGGGGAGGGTATATATAGTCCTAGAAGCTGTGTGCCCCCTCAATCCTCCAGCCCTCAGGAGAGACTCTGCCTTGTAGCCCACCTGACCCAGGAACATACTAGAAAGGAAATTCTGGGGAATATGGTTTACCCAGTTTCCCAACCCAGGCAACTGGGTGAAGCCTTGTGTTAGATTAACTAAGATCAGGATTGTAAGGGGAAGATTGAGGTGGAGAATAGCTGATGAATTCAGCTGTGGCCTGCTGGGGTTGTGAAATGCTTGTGGATCATCTGTTCTCATAAATCTGGGTCCAGGAATTTAAGAGCGCTCTGGGCTGGAGACGCAGATGGTGGAGCCTCAACCAGGCATGGTAGTTAGAACCGAGGGACTGCACTACCCGGGTGGGGACAGCAGGAAGAGTGCCTGGAACAGGGAATGTTTGCACCCAGAGGGGCGGGGGTGGGGTGGGGAGTGGAGCCAAGACAGAGGCTGAGCTGGAAACGGTCCAGGGTGAAGCTGAGTAAGGACGAGTGAAAGGGCCTAGTGGGCAGAAGCCTGCAGAGTGGTGCAGTGTTCCCTTCCGTCCCCTGGTGGAGATCCCATGAGGCTGACTTTACAGCTGATCCAGGATCTGAGGAGGAGGAGAAAGAGGAGGAGGACCTGGCAGCAAGGGAACTGGGAGTGCTAATGTCAGAGGGTGCCCCCTGGAGTGCACCAAGCCTGCCTTTTCTGTGCTGCTTCCAGGTGAGAGATTGCAAACTCACATGCCCACCGGGCTCTGGCAGAGAGGAGAAGCCCCTAATCCAAACGTGGGCCTCAGGAGGCTTCACAGAAAAAAGAACACAAGTCGAGATCTCCCACATGGTAGGAATTAGCCAAATGAAAAGTGGACCTGATACCCTGCCTCCCCAGTCATCCTGGTCATACCTGATGTTTACAAATTCTTTAAAAAACAAACAAACACCTTAGTGTTTTACAGCTAGTCTGCTCCCTACTGGGAGGATGTCTCTTTTGTACTTAATCTTTTGTACTTAATCTAAATTCTATCAGATATGTGTGTATCTGTGTATAATTTCGTATGTGTAAAATTGTTCCATTTTAACCTCTTTTTCCTCTCCTTTTATCAATGAGGATGCTTAAGTAAGATTGATTTTATTCTCTAAGGGTCTTTTCACATAAGCTTTGCATATTAAAGACCTGCAGTAAAAAAAAGCTTTACAGACCCCTACGCAGACGTGGACATCAGGCCTCTAGTGCAGATGCTCTCCACCCTGGCTGCCCTTTGAGGTGTTGCTCAGAAATTTGTCCTCACTGTCCTTTGAGGTGTTGCTCAGAAATTTGCAAGATGGGATCACACCCGCCAGGGAGTCTAATCTAATCGATCTGCAAAGAAGCCTGGCCATCAATACCATTTTTAAGGACCACAGAATATGGTAGGGTGCAACCAGGATTGAACCCCCAATTTAATCATAGCATTTATATGTTTTTTTTTAATTTTTATTTATTTATGATAGTCACAGAGAGAGAGAGAGAGGCAGAGACACAGGCAGAGGGAGAAGCAGGCTCCATGCACCGGGAGCCAGATGTGGGATTCGATCCCGGGTCTCCAGGATCGCGCCCTGGGCCAAAGGCAGGCGCCAAACCGCTGCGCCACCCAGGGATCCCCATTTATATGTATTTTATGTAGAAGGCGAGAAGACCCTTCACAGCCTACTGAGGAAGATAGGGCAGGACACAGTGAAAGAAGTACTTCCTAGGTAGTGAGACACTAGTCCATTTTCCTTCCCTGCCCCGCCAGGAGGGCAAGAGGTTAGTACAAGTGAACTAGATCAAACCTATATATTGCGGTCTGACTTGTGTACTAAAGGTCTGCGTCCATCAGAGCAGAACCAACTTGCCGTCGCAGGTGACGGGAATCAGAAAATAGTCTTATCACAGATACCTTTAAAGTGATGGTTTCCAGTTTTTTATTTTATTCTAAGCAGCAGGAACATTATTTCAAAACAAGTCTTTCTTGAAACTCCACCCTCTGCCCTCCAGCCACCACCCTTCCCTGAGACCCTTAGGAACACGAAGCTTCCTTAAAACCTAGTTTAAAAACCAAAGCATCAAATGTTACAGCTACTTCTGTCTTGAGTACAAGCTAAACTAAGCAAAAATAGCATCAAATTGAAACCAGCTGTTCCATAACGAGCATCTAACCGTGGTCTATTATTTCCTTTCGAGGTTTCCCCTGTGCTAGAGCCCTGAGTAGAGTATCTTTCCATCTCAACAGTGTGTGACACCCTGATGGGCTAGAGGAGGGGAGGAAGAGCATTTTCCTCCTTTCAGCATAGTGTTTTAAAAAAGGAAATAGCTACTGGGAAGTAAATAAAATTTAGTTTTTGATCTTGAAAATGAATCCATCAGACATACTCCTTCCTTCCTCACCTTTTGAAATGTCTGAGCTAGTGTCCCTGCAAAGACAAAATAATAAACATGTCGTCTTAACCAGGAACTTAATGCCTAATAGACCATTAACCATTCCTGTGTGTTCGGTGTGTTCTGTGCAGTTTCACCCTACAGGGATGTGGGTGTGAATCGTTCCTTCCGCTTTGGTGGCTGTAACAGGTACAGGAGCAGATAGAGGGTTTTAAGGTCATGGGTCTGGGACTGGACCTCTGCTGGGTCGCTTATTAGCAATGTAACCTTGAGCAAATTCTTAATAAAGACACTTGCTTCGTCTCAAAATGGAAATAATCATATATATCTCATGGGTGATTGGGAAAGATGAGGGGGACAGTCCATGTAGACATTAGCAAAACGCCTGGTGCATGGGAAGCTCAACTGATAGTAGTTACTGTTACTCTACAGTACCTGGGAACAAAATGCTTTCTGTCCTAGGAGCTTAAATTTAGGGGAGCTGAGCAGCTGGAAATTATTCATTCATGCAGACTTTATTGATAGCCTGCTCTAGTGCAAGTTCTTGTCGAGGAACTGGAAATGCGAGAGACGGAATGATAGCATTGCCAAAGAAGCCTTCGTTCTACCGGAATGGATGCCCAGGGAGAGTGAAAGAGGGTGGGGTGCGTTAGCATGGGGGAGGGAGCTTGTGAACCGAGCCCCTCAACAGGGTGTTGGGAAAGAGGCAGGAAAGACATTTCAGACTGTCAGGTGTGTCCAAGGCTAACAAGTGGTCAGAGTTCATGAAAGGAAAAATCTAAGAACACATCGGTAGTGTGAGGGATGAGGTTGGTGAAGCAGCTTGGGCAGTCGTAGAAGCTGAGCTGAGAACTCTGCTGACAGCGTTGGCTGCCCCAGAGGTGAGGGGGGCAGCCTAGTCCCCACTGCATGAGGATGTGCTGATAGGACTTCCAGTCTGTGTTCCATCCAGGAAGCCCGCTTCATCTGCGGACACAACAGCCATAAGAACAGCCCATAATAGCAGGCTGCTCACACAGTGTGTTAAGTCCGGGGAGGAAGACACTGCCAAGATTTAAAAAGACTTGGCCAAGAATACGCCTCCAGAATGATTCTCTCAGACTGAGCATAAACTATATTTCTAATCAGAGCAAAATATATACGTAGTTGAGGTCAGGGAACACCATTCGCCTGTTTCTAAGAGACTGCAAGAAATAAGCTGGGCAACAGCATGTTTGGAGGAGCAAAAAGAATTGAAACTTTTCCTCAGGACGGGCATGAGGGTTGACTCAAGCTTGTCCAGATCCTATGCTGAAGGCAGCTGTAGCATGTGCTAAAGAAATGGTAGGTGACGGTTGCATCATGGGACTTGATGACTGTAGGCAACTGGGGACTAGTCCTGAAACTTACACAACAGAGCATCCGATTCTGATCAGGGTTTTCTATATTATTACTGTCAAGCGGCAACCCCCCACCCCCACCCCACACACGCACAAACCCTGTGAACCCTCAATGACCGTGAACTCTGATTTGAAGGCAATCTTGTTTCACCCTTGGATAGCTGGCTTCTGTTCTTGGAACTAGCTCTACCTTGTGAAGACCTACAGGTGAAGGCTACATGCACCTGTCTCATAGCATATTGTTCCAAGACAGCTGTCTTGCCTACTCACGTTGTCTTTTTCCTGAGTTAATTCTCCTGGAACGTAGTTTTAGGTCATTTTACCCTCTTGATCACTTAACACTGTATATTTTTTTGTACTCCTTTCATTGTTTTAGTTCAGGCTGCTGTAACAAAAACACCATAAAGTGGATGGCTTAAGGAACAAAAATGTATTTATCATAGTTCAGGAGGCCATGAAGTCCAAGATCAAGGCTCAAGCAGTTTGAGTGTTGTTGAAGTCCCACTTCCTGGTTCATAGAGGACTCTTTTCCTTCTCTCCCTGCAAGAAGAAAGGGATGTCTTTTATAAAGGCACTAAACCCATTCATGAGGCTTGAACTTCATGACCTAATCACTGCTCAAGGGCCCTGCCACCAAAATACCGTCACACTGAGAGGTTAGGATTTCAATATATGAATTTTGAGGGGACACAACCTACTCCTTAACAGCGGCAGAAAGCACTGAATGCATCATTCACCAAGTGGCCCTGTTTGCCTTGAGTAGAGCAAGATTGTGGATCAGCACCTTCATCTTTCTAAATTGTGTCTCGGTCAGTGGAGCCCAAGGTGGAAGCATATTAAGGTTGCTTATTTGCTAAAACCTGCAGAGGTGGTTCTGTTGTTGTTGTTTAAGTAGCATCTTCTAAGTTTCTACTCTCCTACTCTCCTACTCTTTGCTTTTAACAACCCAAGTTCAGACCTTTTTTTATTCCCTGTGTTATTTCTCCAGCTTGTAAAGGTCACTGATTCCTGATTCAGGGAGATAGGAAATCTAACCCTCACCTCTACTTTTTCCCAATGTGATAAACTAGCCTGTGTGTTGCCGTTCAAGTCAGAGATCATGTCTGTCCGGCTCAGCGAAGAGGTCTCAGGCAGGACATGAGTCAGCCCCCGCCCCACCCCAAGGTGGGCGCTCCTTGGCATGCTTTGAACATGCTTATTATTCATTCTTCAAATTGTTCTGCCTCGATTTACAGTTAGTAAGAATATCATGGGTACCTTCTCAGGGACCTTAGTAAAGGCCAGTTTCCCTGATTTTTTTTTCCTTAACATTTCACCAACGTGGAATAGCAATAAACTTTTCCAACTTTTCAAAACTTTTTCAACTTTTTTGAAATAAAGGGTAAAACCATGCCAGGTGACTTGACCTCCTTTTGAACCAGCTAGCTGGGCTTTTACAATCTTTTTACAATCTTGGATTTTCATTCTCCCTTTTGAATACTCATTTGTTTTTGTTTTTTTGTTTTTTTTTTTATCATTTGTTTTCTATCTGAAGAAAATTTCCTTAAAAAAGCCAAGTTATAAGTTCTATGAACCCCAAACCCCAGAAAAAGCCCTTCCTTAATTTGCTGTATAAAAATATTTGTGGTATTTTAACAAAAGAGCCTGCCCCGAAAAGCCCAATTTTGTTGTCTATAAAATCCCTTTAATCTCCATTTCACTTTGACCTTTAGATTCCTGACTAAGCATGCCTGTCCATCCCTTCTAGTCTCCCTAAATGCTTATCCTCCAAGGTGCATAAGCAACCTTCCATAAAATCACTCACTTCTCATTCATGATTTTGGAGGGTTGTCTAATTAGGGCTTCTAGGCTTCATGAACAGTCTTCTCTTTTAGAATTTCCTGCTCTAGAGTCTTAGCTATGTTGTCTGAGAACTTCCAACCTTGTCTTTGCTCCTTCTTGGGTATATGGCCCAAAATGGCTGCCTCCAAGCAAGAAAAAATAAGATCTCTTCCAGGCTTGAATCTTATGTGTAGGTTAAATAAAAGAAAGTCTCGCAATGCTTGGGTGCTGCATCACCGTCCCCTGTCCTGAGGGCAGTGCCTGTAGAAACTTGGCTGTGACCAATAGGACTCTTATATTTTGCAAAAGACAGCTATCAGAATAGTTGAGACTTGGCTGTGAGCTTTTGTGATCCTCCCCTACTCCCACATATTCTCATCTCTGTGCTCATCATGCAGAAATCCAAGGGTGACTGTTCAAGTGTTATACAATTCGATATTGGGACTGAAAAATGGCAAGGCAGTTTATTTTTCATTCTCAAATTGACATAAAGCTCAGAAAGCTACAAAAATGTGTTTGTGCTATTCTTAACATAATGCCACCTTAATTTTCTTTGAAAGGAAAGGACATGCAAAAGCATGCCTGTGTGGATGAGAATATTTATCAGTTTTGGTCTTGGATTTTCCTAAATAGGGAATATAGTCTGACCTTAGAAAAATGGTTCTCAAGCAGTCTTGAGTCAGCTAGGTCCCAAGTGTTAGTAACATTTTAGAAAGGTTATTGCAGTGGTGTTGGAGGAGTGCCTTCCATATTGGGCTCAAAGTAATTTGGAGACAGCTGCCCCAGCCAGTAGAACTTGACCTTTCTCTTCACTTCAGGTTCTAGCCTTGCTTTTAAAATTTATTTGAGGTTAAGATGTTAAAGGTGTACCCATGGACTTTTAGAGCTCCAGTTCCCTGGTTCTTTGAGTTTGCCCAACCAGTCTTCATTCTCATTTCATGGTCCTTCCTCTCCATCTATGTTGCCACCACCCTGTACCAGCCACTATCTAGCCATGATCTAAGTGCTGTCCCCACTGTCTATTCTTGTGTCCCTCCAATTCACTTTGTAGACTGGATGGCAGCCAAAATAACCTTCTAAAAACACAAGTCAGAGCACAGCATCCCCTTGCTTATAGTCCTGTAGTGAGTGCCTCTTACATTTTGGATAAAAACCAAAATTCTTTACAGTCTGCAGTGAGCACATGATCTGCCTCTGGAATAGTCTCCCAGCGCATGGTCCATCTTCCAAGATATTCTTGGCCTCAGGGCCTTTGCACATGTTTTCCTCTGCCTGCTTGCCGCTGTAAGAACCACTCTTCTCCCTCCTTCCTCACCTGGCTGATTTCATACCTCAACTTAAATGTAACTTCCTCAGAGAAGTTTTCTCTGACATTCTTACCCAGGTTAGGACTCTTTGTTACCTTCTCTCATAGTTCTGGGTTATTTTCCTTCTGAGCAATTACAATTTGTAATTATTTGTTATTAAATCTGTGTCCTCATAAACTGAAGTTTATGGGACTAGAGACTACGTTTTTTGTTTTCCACTCTAGCCCCACAACCTTTTACACATCCTGATGTATACGGTGTACTTAAATATTTGTTGAGTGAATATGTAGATGAATAGATTCGCGCTATGTCCATTTTCTATCTTACCATCTATCTTTTAAAGGAGAAAGTGCTCTACCATTGAATCAATAAAAAGAAGTGGATTCTAGACCTTGTTCTGTCGTTTAGCAGCTTTGTCTAACCTCTCAAGCTCCCTCCATCCCAGTTGCCTTAGGTTTAAGTTGGGGATCATGATCTTGACCTACCTACATTGAGGGGATGTTGTAAAGATCAAATGAGTCACTTTGTAGCCTTAAGTTCTTGGGAACCCATGGTAGCGTACCTTTGTTCTTAATGCCATTGCCTTGTTAATGACTAGCAGAGGATAATGGGATCTGAGGGACCTGGAGCTGGGCCTACGCAAAAGCTTGGGAAATGAGCGGACGCCAGGCACAGAAAGTGTGAATGTGTGTGGTTGGGGATGTGCAGAGCTGCATGGGGACATCCAGCCAGGATCTGTGCTAACGCCTCCTGTGGCAGACACATGCCACGTAAGAAGGGTGCTAATGCTTAGTCTTCCCAATTTCCACACCATTTCCCCTGGGGATCCACATGCCATAGTGGAAAGACAACTGAATTCAGAGAGAGACATCTTGAAATAGAGTTCTAACCCTGACACCAACCAGGTCTGTTGTTTTAGAAACATACTGCAACCCTGTTTCATTGTTTCTTTACTATAAAATAGATTGGCAAGAAAAATATTAACTATTTTTATTTCTTAGATCATTTTGTTCTCAGGAAAGACCGAATGAAATAATGTATGTAAATATTCTTTGGAAACGTGTAAGGTATGATATGCCGAAAGTAGTGTTTAAATTCAAAATTGTGGGGCGGCCCGGGTGGCTCAGCAATTTAGCGCTGCCTTCAGCCCAGGGCCTGATCCTGGAGACCCGGGATCGAGTCCCATGTCAGGCTCCCTGCATGGAGCCTGTTTCTCCCTCTGCCTGTGTCTCTGCCTCTCTCTCTCTCTCTCCTCTCTGTGTATTCTCATGAATAAATAAAATCTTAAAAAAAATAAATTCAAAATAGTGGAAAAATTTAATAACTGCTTAAAGTGCCTCCTTTCACATACTTTGTACATACATTTCTAGGCAGTATATTTTAGTTGAGTAATTTCATTTGTGTAGGGTACTTATGAATGCAGTGACTATTTTGTGGATTTGTAGACTCCTTTGGGCAAACATTTTCCATGTCTTCTGATTGGTCTAAGGGCAGTATATTTTGGTCAACATTTGCTAGCTAGAGAGCAACTCTCAACTGTTTTTGCATGTTGACTGACTACTAAAATGTATGCAAATGTAATTATTTTTTTTCGACACAGAAATCATGTAGGGCATTAAAAAATATCTGATAGATTGAGCTGGGATATGTGTCTGCAGCTAATACCATTTTAGTAGTCTACCCATTGATATCAATTCATTTTAAACTATACCAAAAATTTAGTGGCAGTATCTTAGTAAAAAGATACCATCATATTTAATCTTAAGTCATTTATAAAATTCTTGATTTCAGAATAAATAAAATATTAAAATAAGGTCTTAGAATCCAAAAGGTGCCTCATCCTGTTGCCTGTCCAGCTGGTATTGTGTCTTAGTGACTTGGGAGTTGAGAGCAGGCTGTAATGCAGCATCTGGAACCATGGGCATTTCTCTTAGCACACCTGTGTTGGTGGTACCATGTCCTAATTGCTTTTGATGTCGTCATCCTTCTGTCTCGTAATGAATTAAAACGGCCTCCTTAGATGTGGGGGTTCTTAGGCTAGAGCAGAAAATCATTGAGGTTGTGTTCTCCCAATTAACATGTTTATACTTCATTTCAGAAATTCTCATGAGATTGCAAAAGCTGCACATCAGCTTATGAAGAAACATTTGGCAGGAAGCTAAATGCTGCATTTATTTCCACAGATCTAAGTTTTAAAACCTTAGTAAGAGCTTCTGGTATGATTTTGCAAATTTGGAAGTTATTATTCTGTGCTCCATGGTGGAAGTTACAGATGCCCACAGGTCTGCCGTATGTCAGCCATAAGTTCTCTTGTTTTTTTTTAAATTGAGATATAACTCACATACCATAAATTCATCCCTTTAAAATGCACAATTAAAAAAAAATGCACAATTCAGTGGTTTTCACTGTATTTGCAAGGTTGTACAAATAGCACAATTATTTAATTTCAGTGACTTCTCATTGCCTCAAAAAGGCAACAATGATTCCTCGTACTCCCCAGCCCCTGACAACCACTAATCTACTTGCTGTCTCTATGAATTTGCCTATTCTGGACTTTCTATAAATGGAATCACACAATAGATGGTCTTTGTATCTGACCTCTTTCAGCATGTGATTTTCAAGGTTTGTCCATGTTGTAATATGTGTCAGTACATACTTCTTTTTATGGCCAAGTAAGACTCTTTTTAAAAATTTTATTTATTTTAGAGAGAGAGAGAGAGAGAGAATCCCAGCAGAATTTGTGCTACACACAGACCCGGTATAGGGTTGGATCCTATGACCCTGAGGTACCACTGGAGCCAAAACCAAGAGTGGGACACTCAACTGACTGCCCCACCCAGGTGCCCCTGGCCAAGTGATATTCTATGGTATGGATATACCACATTTTGTTTTTCTGTTCATCAGTTGATGGATATTTGGGTTGTTTCTACTTTTTGACTATTATGAATAATGATGTCATGAGCATCTGTATGTAAGTTTTTGCATGAACGTGTATTTTCAGCTTTCTTGATCATATACTTAGGAGTAGAACTGCAGGATCTTATGGTAACTCTATTTAACTTTTTTTTTTCTATTTAACTTTTTTAGGAGCTGCCAAAGTGTTTTCCAAAGCGACTGTACCATTTTATATTCCCACCAGCGTGTATGTTGTTCCACATTCTTGCCAACACTTGTTGGTTGGTTGGTTGGTTGGTTGGTTAGTTATTGGTAATAACTGTCTTAGCGAATGTGAAGTACTATTTTGTTGTGGGTTTGATTTGCATTTCCCTAATGATTAAATGTTGGGTACTTTTTCATGTGCTTATGGGCCATTTGTGTGCTTCTTAGGAGGAATGTCTATTCAAATCCTTTTCTATATGTTCTTTTTCTCCTCATATGTTCTTTAAGACCCTACTTTTGACATTAAGGCCCTGAGTGTTCCTCAGCTTAAGAAACAACCTGTCATCCCTCCATATCCCTACCTGCCATATTCACAGAACCACACTGTCCAACTGCCAAAGCCAGGAACTTGGAAATCGTCTCTTCTTACCCATTCAGCACGTGTCATCTGTTTACATCCTGTAGATTCTTCTTTTTTTCTCCACTGCTGCTGTTACCATCTTGCCTTAGTCTCTCAACCCCAAACTGAAATGACCTCCTCACTGGTCTCCTTAGCTACAGCCTATCCCTCATCTCTCTTCTATGTTGCTTGTGACAAATCTGATTACTGAAAACTTCCAGGGTCCCCCAAATCCTGTAGGCTCATGGCCAGACCTGAAGTTTACCTAGGCTCCTTCCCTTTCATTAGTTTGGAATTTTTTCAGTACTGTTCAAGATTGACTTTGTCTTTGAATGCCCTCCCAAACTCCAGGTATCTCCAGTCTTGGTTTTATTTCCTTTCATCTCGTTCCATAATACCTTGCCTATATTTTTGTGATAACATTTATCTCACAGCATTGTGTAGTCATTGTGGGTTCTTGTTTTGTAAGTTTGTTTTGTTTTTCCCTCTCCTCCCTCAATGCTTTTATAATTTCTGGGGTAAAGTAACCCTGAAATATTTGTTCAGCACATCTTCACTGAGCATCCATGATGAGCTAGGCCCTCTGCTGATCGAGGGAGAGGGCTTACTGGAAGGGGGTGCATGGGACAGTTTTGGTGGGGGAGGTGTGACAGAACGGTTTTGTGACTTGACTGTGGTTATGGTTACATGATTATTTGTGTTTGTTAACAATCACAAAAATATTCAAAGGGAGAATGTTACTGTATGTAAATTATACATTAGTAGAAATTTGGAGAAAAGAGAAGTAGTGGGAGAAAGGGATAAAGATAAATTATATGAATTCAAGATGAAGCATAAAGCCATGAAAGGAGGATGTAGCAGCTGAGAAGAAGTGTACAGTTTGGACATGAGATCATGAAATCCTTTAGTCACCTCCTTTGGAAAGTTTTTCCAGAATACCTCTAATTTTTTTTTATGGCACCTTTCACATCGGCTGTTGTACTTACTACATTGTATTCTAATTATCTGGCATTCAGGGTATCTAGTCATGGTCTTCAGGTGAATGAGTGAGAAGTGAGGTATCCTCAGGAACTCATTGGACTTTCAGGGCATTTTATGAAAATGCACAAAAAGCTCTTTGCCCAGCGTTTGCCCAGCGTGGGCACTCATGCATATGGAAATAGCCATTTCCTGCTGTGATTTTTCATCATTTCTGGAGTGATTTCTTTTTCCCACATTTGCACCCCCCATACCCCCAGGTATTCATCTTCTGGTAATACGTGCACTGTGTATGATAAGGTCTTCCATGGAAGCGTGAATATTGTTTAAAAGTTAAAATTCAAGCTCATTATCTGTTGAGATTAGTTACTACAGAAATAGTAAATGTTTGACAAGTGGTTAATAAGTTGGTGTCCAGTGCTTGTCAACCTGGTTTTTAAAATTCAGCCATGGGTTTGTTTTGGAGGGAGTGGGTAAGAGTGGAGGTAGGACTGTATCACATAGCCCGGGTTCCCTTTTACTGCCAGAGTGGTGAGAAGTCAGTATGGCCACCAAGGCAGGAAGTGCTTCACTGATGGCAGTGGCAGGAAGCAGGTACCTGCTTGGGACCTACATGTTCTACAAGTTCAGATGTTATGTCATCATTAGAGGGAATATAATACAAAAATGCCTTAATTTCTAGATTCTGTTAAGGGAGTGTATAGTGAGCAGAGGTCCATGATCTCATATAAGATATCTCTTAGAAGAAATTTGATTGGGCTGCCTGGGTGGCTCAGTGGTTGAGTGTCTGCCTTCAGCTCAGGTCATGGTCCCAGGGTCCTGGGATCAAGTCCCACATCGGCCTCCTCACAGGGAGCCTGCTTCTCCCTCTGCCTCTCTGCCTCTTTGTCTCTCATGAATGAAATAAATAAAATCTTAATAAAAAAAAAAAAAGAAAAGAAATTTGATTGACTTTGAGCTGTTCTTGGTATTAAGGCAAAAAATCCAGCCTTGGTATCATGCAGGTTTAGGTAAACTAGGGCATAAGGGGTCATCATTTATTTGGCAACCTATGCTGCTTAATCTTGACCTTGCCAGAGTCCCACGGTTCTATTGCTCCTTAGAAGTGGTGAGAAACCAAAACCATAACGGCCAAACCAGAACCAGCCCCTCCCTTGGAATGGCCCTGGAATGTAATATGGGCACATTACACAAGTATGTTGGAGCCCAGGGAAAAGTAGCGTGTTTTGCTTCTAATGCTGCCCTTTGGACATCATAAGCAAATTCCAGAAGAATGTTTGCTTCCGTTACTGGATGAATTTACTCATAAGACCTTTCCGGAAGGGGAAGCTGGTTTAAAGTAATTGTATCAGCTATAATGATGTCATAGAATGTTTTGTTTCCCTGTGTTATATTTAGCACTATAATGTCTGTGGGAGGAGGCAGGAAGGTAAATTCAGGAGCAAGATAAGAGGGGCCAAACAATCCAAGGGAAAAGCTAAGGATAAAAAGTTTGAAGGCTCCTTGATCTGGTGTAAAATAGAATTTTCACCACTGCTAATGTGTGGTAAATGACTGATTATCAGATGTGAGCACTGTGGAGATAAAGGCATCAGAGTTAGGATTTAGCATTAAATTAGCACAGACAGATGAAGAGTCTAAGCCAGACTGAATGCTCCAAAGCATTCAGAGCCTGTATTAATAATCAACCCTTCGTAATCAAGAGGCACAGAACAAATTATCATGCTCTGCATTAAGTTGTGTGAGCAGTTCAGGATCAACTCTGCTCTTCTGGTGCATTTTTCTGGGCTGTGAATGAGCCACAGGCAAGGCTGGAACAGGAGGTATTTCTTGAAAAAACATTTGTGGAATGCCCATGGTCTGTGCAGCCCTGAGGTTGGGGGTGGCGGAAACTTGGGGGCGGGGGAACAGCAGAGCAGGGTAATACTGGTTTGGACTGGCCTCAAAGGAGCTTCTTCATAGAGGTGGGTGCCAGGGACTCCATCCTGAAGGATGGCACGGGGAAAGAAGAGTGCTGGGTTACTTATTGCTGTGCAACAGACCACTAGGCTTCGTGGCCTAGAACAAACGTCTATTATCTATAATCAGACATGTTTCTGTAGGTCAGGAATGGGGAACAGCTTATCTGGGTGGCTCTGGCTGAGTCTCATGAGTTTACCTTGTAGATATTTGCCATCACCAAAGATAATCTGGAGGTTTGCCTGGGGCTGGAGGGTCTGTTTCAAGGATGGCTCACTCATACACTTGGCAAGTTTGTGCCAGTCCTTAGAGGGAAACCTCTGTTCTTTGCTGCATGTCCTCCACACGCAGCAGCTAGCTTCTCCAGAGCAAATGGTCCAAAAGAAAGAGCAAGGAGGAAGCCTCAATGTCTTTTTAAAAAGTAAGCTCTGTGCCCCCCCCCCCATGGGGCTTGAACGCACGACCCCGAGATCAAGAGTTGCATGCTCTACCGACTGAACCAGCCAGTCACCCCTGCCTTGATGTCTTTTACTACTTTTTCATAGACCATTATTTCTACCACATTCCCTATGTTAGAAGAGTCATTGAGTCTAGGCCATGCTCAGGAGGGAGGAAATTAGGCTCCACTTTTTAGAGGTAAGGATGTTGAGCAATTCGTGAACAAATTAAAAAATCCTCAGAGATGTTGAGTGTGGACGCCAGGAAGCAGGGCGGCGGAGGGGTGGGGGTGGGTGGTGTACATTCTGGTACTGCAGACTAGCTTGCTGGAGGGACTGGGCGGGCCATTAACATCCCAGTGGGGTAGGTACAACCAGCAGGACAGGGTCAGGGAGCCTTGCTGGGATCAAAAGACACAGGAAGAAGAAAGTAAGAGGAAGCTTTATGTGAGTCTTGTGACTTTTCTTCTCAGCAGTTCCGTATTCCAGTGACACCCCCCCCCCCCCCGCCCCCTATTCTGAGTCTTTGGAAGGAGACACTTGGAATTCACCATAGACTTTGGCTTCTGTAAACACACACTGAAATAGGGTCTTGTGCAGAATTAAGTGTTTAGGAGATTTGTAAAATAAACTGGGGCCTAATAGTCCTAACTTCTCTGCTGAATCCTCTTCTGTTCCTCCTGTGAAACAGTTACTCCTGGTCAAGAATAAGTTGAGTGTTCAGTTGAACTTTATAGGGAATCTGGAAAGATGCTTTTTTTATATTTATCTTTAACCAGACAGAGAAGCCTATTAGAAGTGAGGCCTTTAATAGGAAGAGAGGGAACAAATAATAACGGGCCAGAATGAGTAAGTAATCCAGAGGAACGCAGTAGGGATTCGAAGGAGGGTGAGATCCACGAGGGAAGCCCCTGGAGCAGAGAGGTTAAAACTAGAAGCTGAACCCTACACGGTGTGTGGTTTGACTAGAGCAGTGGAGGAGTGGAGGGCATGAAGGTGGGATGGGGAAGGGAGAGGACCTACCTGAATAAATGTGTCTCAGGGTGGCACTTGCGGGGTGACAGGGAGCCCGCTGGCGTGGCAGGTTATTCAGGGGAGCAGATGAGATTGGATGAGGTCCTTTTGAAGAGCTCACACCACACCAGGCACTTGTCGGGCTCCTAAATAAACTGAGAAGATGGGCTGAGCCCCTAGGAATGGCTTCTTGACAGACCTCACTAGTGACAGACCAACTTAATTGGAAAAAATGAACAAAAGGAAAAACAATCGTCCACAAGATTTGGCCTTTCAGCTGGACATTCTTCCCCTCTGCTGACAAAAGGCCGTTTATCTGCACTAATAATGAGTCGTCCTCTTTCTGAAATAGGAGCTTCACGTTGCCAGATACTTTGTATGTTACTGGTAGCTCATCACGTCCCATTATGGGTGTTCAAATTATCATCTTAAAGTGTAGCCCTTAAAATAAACCTAAAATATTACTTTGAGGCTTCTTAGACCGAGAAATTATTTCTAAGACTCATGTAGTAGGTTGGGGGGACAGCTTACTCCCATTTGTGCCTTATAGGCTTAACTTCCCTGAGTGCACATTCAAAGCATCCTTCTCAGTACAGCATGGTTATTTTACCCAAATTGCAGGAGCGTATAGAAATGTGTTCCACTGTGATGTGATGATTCCAGTTGTAGAAAGGGTTACTTTAAGAATTTTTTTCTTAATAGGCAAGGAAGAGTTCAGGGCTTAAAGAGAGCCTTAAATTTGCACAATTAATTTTTCCTACATGAATTTCAATAAGAATTTTTTTTCATGTAATTTTAAGTATCTCTTGTTGCAAAATAAAAATAAATTGGTTAATCGAAACTGACAAGAATGATTCTAAATATCATTGGACAAGTTCTGAGTAGCTTATACAACCAGACAAAACCATCAATATTTATGGCAAATCCTAGTTGTGTATGTGAGAATGTTAGCAAAGCAAGCAGCCACTCTGGGTTTGTATTATCTTATTTCTTCAAGTGAAATGTCTATTTTATTCATGTATGTGTGTGTATACATAGATACTCTTTTTTGTTTTTCTTTTATCAATATCGGTACGTATCTTACAAGTCCTGTACCAGTTTTGAACAATAACACCATATCCAACTTACTTTTTTTCTTCATATTCAACTTTCTCGATGCAGACTTGTTCTGTAGAAGAAATGCCCACTTCTTTTATTGCCTGTGGGCCAGGGTTTCTGAACCTTGGCACTTTTCACATTTTGGGTGGGATAATTCTTTTTTTTTCTAGAGAGTTGCCCTGTGCATTGTAGGATGTTCAATAGCATCTCAGACCTTTACCCTTTAGATGCCAGGAGAATCTCCCTTGCTTGGTTGCTACACCAGAATATCTCCAGACATTGCCAAACGTCCCCTGCAATAGAGCTACTACTCCAAACTAAGTCAGTGCTGAAGGGGAGTGTAAGTGGAAAGGAAAATGTGATTATAACATTGTGTATGAATGGAGCAAGAAAAGATCCTTGTGTTCCAAAATTAGGTGTATTGTCAATTTTTTTTAAAGAAGTTTTATTAAGTAAGTAATCTCTACACTCCAAGATTGAGCCACATGCTTACTGAGCCAGCCAGGTGCGTCTGTTCTGTCCATTTTTATTAGGAGCCTCAATAGGGGAGAAAGCTTTGGGGAAGAGTTTAGGATCCCTGAATTCTGCTGTTTGGCAATGACCTATGTTGTCTTCTAGGGCTCTGTTTCTTATGTCTGTCAAAGCAGAGAGTATTGTTAAACCTTTTTCCAACTTTAACATTAATTCTGCTTCTTTCCCCAAATCTCCATTCTCAGCTCTTCCTTTTTGTTCACTTTGATTAAAGCCATGGCTTAAAGCAACAGTAACAGCAATCCTCCAGTGCCATATTAATTTTTTACTAAACAAATGTAAAACTTTCCAAATTTCAGTTTGTTGAAAATGGCAATGGCACTTCTTTTTTCTTTTTAAGATTGTATTTATTTGAGGCAGAAAGAGAGAATAAGCAGGAGTGGGGTAAGGGGCAGAGAGAGAAGCAGGCTCTCCACTGAGCAGAGAGCCCCACTCGGGGTTCGATCCCAAGACCCTCAGATCATGACCTGAGCCGAAGGCAGATGCTTAACTGACTGAGCCACTCAGATGCCCCTCTGAGAAAAGGAATGAATTGAATAAGCAACTTAGCCATAGAGCCAGAACCCCCACCCCTCACAGTTTAGATGATTATCTCTGAAGAGGAATATTTGGTTTCTAAAGCCCACATATATGAGTAACAGAGTGGTTGGAGTTGTAATTATTTTCATTTAGACAGCTCTGTAGGTAGAATTCATTTTGTATATTAGAATTCCAGTGGATTTAAGCCTTCGAGTAATTCTTAGGGTTGTATGATACTATTTTTTTAAAGATTTTATTTATTCATGAAAGACAGAGAGAGAGAGAGAGAGAGGCAGAAACACAGGCAGAGGGAGAAGCACTCCCCATGCAGGGAGCCCGACGTGGGACTCGATCCCAGGACTCCAGGATCATGCCCTGGGCCCAAGGCAGGTGCTAAATCGCTGGAGCCACCCAGGGATTGCCCCCGTATGATACTATTCTATCTTGGAGAACAAAATTTCTTTATTAAGAAAATGATTAAATTTTCACTAAAGCACTTTAAAAAGATTGAAACGTGTTAAACAACAACAGATGAATTGGTGCTTTACTGTACTTCCACCTTTTATATAGGAGAAAATGACATCTCTGACTAACGGGTTTTCTTAGCAAACTTTTTAAAGTTGACTATTCCGTGAGTCAGACATTTCTAAAGAAAATATTGAAGTGACTGATTTTTCTTTTACTACCACCAGATTGACTTCATCAGGAAAGGTAACTGTCTGTACATCAAGCTCGCCAAGGTTTTTTTTTACATTTCTTTTTATTGTAAGTTCTTTTCACTTTTGCCCTTACATAAATGATGTTTTAAGAGGCATGAGTTGTTGCATCGAAAGCAGTCTTTGAAAGAGACCTGAAGATCATATATCATTCATGTTTCTGAAAGCCTTGAAGTATAAGGTTCAGAAGTATTCACGGGAATTCACTACTGTCAGACGTTCAAGCTTATTTAGAGTCAGTGCATTCATATACAGTCAGAAGCCTGTATATCTGTGCTTTTGCACAAAAACCTCTCAGGAAGGTCTTCTCAGACCAGAGGAGTCCCTGGAGTCCCTGACTCTCCTGGGAGCAGCATTTATGACTGCAGGCATCTTGCATCCTAGCTCTGATCTCTTGATCTGCCTTATTGCCAGGGATTCTAAGATTTCATCCTTCTTAGCTAGTAGTGCGCTTGCTCTCTAGGGCTTTCATGATCTCTGTGCTCTTACGTTTCCAGGTAAGCTCCAGAGCAGGGTTCCTCTGCAGTTGGGTAAGGCAACAAATGAAGACGTAGGTGACCCATGAACCAAGCTTTCTCGTAAGTGAGTTCTATTTGGCCCCCACAGTGTTTTCAAATGTAGAAATTTTCCACAATATAGAGTCTTGGCTTCTATTCAAACACCAGGTGACTTGACAGTACTGAGCCATATTCCCATAATCAGCTGGAGCTGGGTTCAGGCTATGCTCATGCTGTCCCCTTTGCTGCACGCATCACCGGAACCCCAGATAGAACGTTCTTGCCAGGAGGCATTTGGGCCGAGGCTCTACGGTCATTGAGACCTTCCTTCCATGAAGTCTCAGCAGTGAGGGTTCACTTCCTCATCCACTTGTTTCTGCACAACCATATATGGTTTCTCTTCGGGAACTAAAGAAGCGACTCCTGGGAGTGAAGCAGAAGTTAGGTGTTGTAATGCACGAGGTGTGTAACGCGCAGGAGAGAAAGAAGACGACTTGCAGACAAAGTTGTCACAGAGTCTATACAGCAAGAAACAATTTAAGAACTAGAGACGAGGAAGGAACAAATGCCAGTGGCAGCTGTTGTCAAGTCCCCGTCTGAAGGTTTTGTAGCCTAAGAGGAGAGTGAGATTGTCCAGTTACAGGGTCCGTGGCTTGAAACCTGTCATTTGTTGGAGTGTTTTATTTCAGCGCCTCATGATGCCAGTGGGCATCGAGTGGGAGACGGCTGCCTCCCCAGGCACCTGTCAAGGTCCTCCCCACCCCCAATCCTCTTGGATGCTTGGAGGGACGGTGGTCACTGTAGTCCCAGCTCACAGAGGAGAGAAATGAGGCTCCTGGCTTTGTTTTGCTAGTAAGGGGACCCGGTGGGCTCTTAACCCGGTCTGGTTTGGATTTTTACCTTGATGCTGTTTTCTGCAAACATGTCAGGAAGTTTCCACGCCGCTTGCTTCATGCTTGTTGTTGTTGCAGTAGGTAGACCCGGGAGGGGGTTTTCTTATCTGGAGAGATGGAGGGGTCACAGCCCCCAGGATGTAGGAGTGCTGGCCACGGGGACAGACGTGGAAGGTGCTGGTAAATGACCAAGCACTAACTACCCAGAAGAGGCGGTCCAGCCCGTTAGCCCACCCCGTGTCCACACCCGCAGCAGGTCAGGGCACTGTGGGTCGGATGCGGGGAGTGGCCCTTTGGGAGGCGGAGGCTGTGGTTCTGCTGTGACCCTTAGGTGGGGCAGGAGCGGTGGGAGGCTGTTGCCCGTGCCCGCCGGGCCCAGGAACAGCGCTAGGCCAGGATCCAGGACTTGATAATCGGGGTTATTGCCTCGTGACCTTGGACAGCTTGGACCATTTTTTGTACTAATGCCTCTTCACCTGCTGAAAGCTGAAAACGTTCACCCAAATCGTCTCCAAAGTCCCAGCTCTGATTTTCCACGATCGTCAGGTGAAGTGACATCGACCTGTGTACCTGTTCTGTTTCCCATTCCTTTCCCCCCAACCCCCCAAATAATCTTTATCCAGGTTTTTAGCCTTGTAAGGAATACTTCCAAAAATCTCGGTTGTTGGTTCCTTTCACCGCTCCCGCCCCACCTGGGCAGAGGACCACCTGCACCCTCCCATGCAGCCTCTTGTGTCCCTGAAGATCTGTTAGCATGGGCTTTATGCCTTTAAAAATCTGTGCTGCTGATTTTTTAACATCATTTAAGACTCAGAGAACCCTACTGAGGAAATCCTAGCTCGAGGCCCGACAGCAACAACCAAGGCAGACTTTGTCTTCTGGGATTTGAAGGGCCCAGTGCCCAGGCTGGGTGTTGGGCAATAGCTTTGTTCCTCTTCATTCAGGTAATCCGCTTGCTGACTTCAGATTTTTGAGTGCAGAGTGCTGATGGCTTTTCATATGGGGTTGTTCCACAAGACAGCGGTTCGCATTTGGAAGAGGAGTGAGGCCAGCCCTTGGCCAACCGATGTGAGTGAGAAGCTACTGAGAGTTCTGATTGCTGGCTACAGTTGTGAAAGAACCATCTTTCTGCCATTTGCTCAGTTAACTTCCTCCAAAATGTGACCCGTGCTGTTATTAAAGATAACGTATCCTGCTGTTTAAAATGCAAGTCACGGCAGGTTTTTTTTTTTTTATTTATTTATTTATTTATTTATTTATTTATTTATTTATTTATTTATTTATGGTTCTTTTTAAATAGAAGTTTGAGTGTCTTGGTCTACCTGTGGAGGAGGGAGGAGGACAGAAATTTGAACAAATGACTGATTTCATAGCTAGTGATAAAACTGTGACCTGTATGTATTCAGAGATCTGACCTTGCTTTTTATAGATAGACTCCCATCTCGCTGCATGACCCGCCCCCCCGACACACACACACACACACACCCGAGTTTTCTAGATGAATGTTAATGAGGAACTGGAATTGAAGATCACATGCTTTGGGGAAGCCTGTTTTCTAATTAAATCACTTCCTTCAGAGAAACCTTCAGTATCTCTTCCAGGGATATATTTCCAACTATGAAAATTACCAGCATGTTGCTACTAACTCATCTTTGGGATTTATAGAATTTTAAATAATTTGCGTTTGTATGTAATTTGAGGGTAAATAGCAAATACGGTACCTTTGTGTGACATGAAATCTTTAAGCTGGCTTTTAAGTTATATTCTCCTTGAAATGCTATTTTAAAGTTTTGGGGGTTTTTTTATTCCTATCCTGCTCATCTTCTCTATCTGGCAGAGCATGAAGAATATTTAAAGTTCTTCTCAAAGCTTTGAATTATAAGTAGTTAAATTATAAAGGTGTTATTGCTAGGCAATAAAACTGTCCACAAGATTGAAGTATATGGTAATATTTACCTTTCTCCCCTTACTTGTTCAAGACCTTAGAAGATTTAGATTAACAGCATTTCACTTTTCCTTTCAAATGAGTAATAGATACAGAGCCCAATAAGACTATAAAGCAGTTTTAAAAAATTTGATTGATTGACTAACTGATTGAGGGGTGGGCAGAGGGAGAGGAGAAATAGAACCTCCAGCGGACTCCCTGCTGAGGATGGACCCCCCCCCCCCAGTGTCCCTAGCTGAAATCAAGAGTGACCGAGCCCCCCAGGCCACCCCTAGGGGGTAGCTTTTAAATCTTGGTGGACCTGGCTGGAAACCAGAGGGGAGTGGGCCACCGGCGAGATTGCTTATCCACCAGCGGCTGCTAAAAAGCAAACTTTAATAAGGTATATTGTATAGTCAGTTACTGAAAACAATTAGAAAAAAAAGAAAGGTTTTCCTCTTGACACTTATACGTGCTGGGGCTGATAAATGAGCACAAGTTTGCCAACTGTGCAAGAAACTCCAGGGATGGGCCTACCAGTCACCGTTGGTGCCTCTAATAACTACAAGATAGATTTGTTTGTGCACGTGTGCCAGTCTCTGGGCTGCACCTTAAGGATAGCACAGAGATGAATAATACCGAGTCCTTACTCTTTAGGCTCTTGTCGCTCTAATAGGGTAGAAAGATACCTTGAGAATGTAATTATAATAGGTGGTCTCTGGCAGCCCCTGAAAGAGTCGAAAAAAATCAATGGAAAGTAGCCATTGATTCCACAGAGAGCTTCTCTGGGACTAATTGAACAAGAACTGGGAAAATGGTTTTTAAAGTGGTTTTGAGTCTGCCCTGAAGAAAGTTGGAGAGCACTGAAAATGCTCAGGGATTCTATCATTATGACCCTTTTATTTATTACATGGAGCATGTGAAGTGGACTTGATTACCAAGTGTTCCTATTGCCAAAACGCTGAGCTTTTTAGTATTAAAACATACCAGGTATTCTTTTATGTCTCAGTGGGGGTGGTAAAACCCTTATTAAAGATTGCAAAAACGGATTCTCGAGGGACAAAAAAGTTTTTGTTGTTACAGTGGCTTGTGACCCTCCAAAGCGCAAGTCTTCCTGAAAAATCTTTTTCCTTAGTATGTAGTTTCTCTTCTTAGGAAGAATTTAAATTTAGTTTTTCCCTTAGAGCAGCACTTGTGAAAAGATTGAGAAACACTACTTTAGAGAATTGTTACCTCTCGTGGTTACCCAATAAATGGCACATCACTTAAAAAAACATCCCTAATGTCATGACAAATATACTGTGGTTTTACATATGAAACAGTTTCTCTTCACTCTAACATCACTTTTATTACCATAAAATATTTGATGTAACGCAAATTCTGTTGAATAAAAACGGTGCCCTGGTGAATGTGGTATAAAATATTCTACAAAGGCTACTGATAAACATAGGTAAATCTATCCATTAGGATATGTGCTTCATCCTTGCAAAGGGAGGACAGTCACAGAACTGTTTCTATCTGTGATGCCTGAACATATGACATAATTTTGGAAGAGTAAAAACTTCTCAAATGTGGGAACTTAGGGATTGACTGCTCATTGTACTTTTTTATTTTAATAATTAATTCAGAAGGTGGATAGAATTCTCTTCCATGATGGTAATGGTTCATTTGGGGACGTATAGCAAATGTGTACCGGGCTTATTTTAAAGAAAGGTCAGATTGCAGCCAGAAAAGCAGCCCTGGCAAATGGATGAGGGTGTATACATTGAATAGTCATTGTTAACACTTTATGCAAAGTGCCTTACTGGGTACATGCCTGCCCTGGTGAAACCCTCAGGATCTAAGCATGCATTCAGGGAAGAACAGTAAGATATAACATGCACAACGTAATAAATGTTTTGTATAAGGTTCAGAGGGGTCATGGGCAAAAGTATAGGGAGCAAGTAGCGGTTGAGGAGGAACTTCAAATTGGCAGCAACACAAAATGAGTTTGGACTTTAGCATGAGGGACTTTAATAAAAGCTTCACAGGCCATGAACATTCTGCTCAGACCCCAAAATGGCGGTAGCTGTGCCATTGGGGCATCATGATAAAGGTTTCAAGAGGGTCTTAAATTTTGGAGTCACTTGGAAAAGGCTGCGAGGTTCTTTTTATGAACAGATTTTATCTCTCTGTGATGATTTATAGTCTTACTATAGAATAAGTATAATAATTTTTAAAGACAAATAGGATCATTTGGCCAACCTGCTAAAACCAGTCAACCAGATGCTATACTTTCCCCCATCACCCCTCTGAACCTTACACAAAACATCTATTGCATTGCGTCTTACTGTTCGTATCTGAATGCATGCTTCCACTCAACACCAACCACTGCTCTTCTCACGTTTGCTCTTAATTGAACCAAGAGGAGATTACGCATTGCAGCCAAGATGCCTTGTGACCACTAAAAGGAGTTTGTATTGTATATATTTAGTTTTTGAAAGCAGTAGCACTCCTTCTTTCCTGTATATGTTAAGCGTTTGTGTGCTGTCTTTGCACCAAACCTTTTGGTAGGTGCTAGAGGTGCTGTAGTAAATAAGACACTTCCTCCCCTTCTCTAACCCTGTTACCCCTCCTCTTGTCCTATGCATGCATATGTACAACCGCACACAACTCATATCTTCATTGGAGGTGGAGGCAGAAGGGATTATATGGTTCTAGAAGACTACCCCACGTGTTCGAGGGGGGGTAGTATCATAAATTGCTCTAATGATCACATAGACACATCAGATTTATGTGTAGCCAGTTTAAGAAAACACAACGTAATTCTTAAGTCATTTAATATCTTAGCCTAGCTGTGGAGGCAAAATAGATTATTATAAAATAACCATGCATATAATAACCTATAAAATTCTAGGATCTCTTCAGCTCTTGGGATGTCCAGGCCATTACTTGATAAAGGTATTAGTATACTTTCTAAAGTATAATATTGGGTGCAGTGCCAGATACAATGCCAGATCCTATTTGGTATCAGTTCATTTAAAAATCGGCAAAGCCCCCCCCCTCTTGAAAAGGGATTCTGGGACATTCCTGCATCCAAGCAAGATGGGGTAACAAGGATTGGGTTTGCCCTACTCCCTGAGACATACCAACGAAAGACAAACCAAATCTATGAAACAGTAGCTTTAGGAATACTGGGCATCAGGCAACCAAAGTTTCCAATTACTTGAGAGATGGAAAGCAAATGAAGTGAGCCCTACAATTGTCTCAACTTTGAGAGAGGGGGAACCCTGGTGGAATCAAATAATCTCCCTGAGTTGAAGAGCTGCAGAGAGGTTGAGAAGACCAAGGAGGCTCGATTTCACAGAAGAGCACACTGAAGAGGAGATAGCTGCATAAAGAGAGTGTTCCAGGTATCTGTGGGGAGTCCTTGTCAAGTATTCCAGAGTTCTGACCAACTTAACTCGTGTGAGGAAACTAGCGGAGTCTGGAGAAGAAGCCATTTGAAAGGGTTAGAGCCACAGTGTCTAGTGCTCACTCAGAGCCAAGAATAGAGCCTGTTCCCATCAGCCAGACTGGAGAACCTCCCCCTCCCTGGGGCATGAGATAGGGTCTTGATTTCAATAGAGGAATACTTAGCCCTGGATTAAACACCATCTAGTCTAGCCTAACACATCTTAAAATGAAAACTCAAAAGGATCAGAACTTTAACAAGTAACAATGCCCAAGAATATCTGTAGGTACAGAAGAATATCCAGTGCCCCGCAAGGTAAAATTCAGTGTCTACAATCCAATTACAAATGACTAGGACATGCAAAGAAAGTACAGTGCAGTTATTAACTTTTATTTGACAGTCCCTCAGAGGCTCAGAGGTAAAATAGCTTAGATACTTCCCATGGAAAAGTCTTTTAACTTCCAAACTATATCTGGAAGGTTGGATTCTTACAGCTTTGAAACCCCAGGGATCCAAGGATTGGCTACAATGTAAACTACTGTCCTTTTGAATGCTGGGTCTTAATAAGTCATCATCTTTTCCCCCTGCTACTTAAAACCCTTGCACTTTTGCCACCACAATGTTCAAAGTCTGACCTGATTCTTAGACTTTGTGCCATGACAACCCATTTCTGCCCATTACCTCAGGGATGATCCCGACTGGATCATCTGGATCTCTAAGGTATCGTTTTTGTAATTTCTCCCTTCCCCAGCCTCAGATCCAGTAGTTTGTTGGACATTTTAATATCTTTGCCAATTTCCAACTCAAAAAAAAAAAAATCACAAGTCTCTGTTACGGTACCAGGATTTTACATGAAGAGCAATGGACTTTGGGGAACATGACCAGCCATCCTGGTTTACAGGCATTGAGGAGGTAATATTTGAGTGCTAAAAAGCCAGGACAGCTGGCCACTCTAAGTTGAGGCCTACTTAATCTACTCATGATCTGAATTGATGTGTTCTTCACCTTGTGGGGAAACTTTTCAGGAGCATCCTAACACGATGACTTTTGTTGACCTTTCTTCTACCTTGGACTCTGGACAGTGACTGGTTTAGATGAATCTCTTATTTGTTCAGCAGATGCCTAATCTCTGAAGCTTATGCAGAGCCTGCACTGTGATGAGGGTCAGGATCCGAGGAATTGTCCCTTACCCTTATAAGATTTTGGTCTATCCTCCCAAAATAGACATACTTTTAAAGTTGTAAATGCATACTGCATTTACCTCATCCGGCCTTCCAGAAGAGCAACTTTTACCTATTTCGGATGGATATAAAAGAATTTAGGAGGCATAACAACTCATTGCCTCTTAGATAAGCTTCCACATGATACTGGGGATTTCATGACTTTGACTTAGAATGAGTCTACCTTAAAAATAAGTGGGTCATCATTGAGGCACCTGGGTGGCTTGGTCAGTTAAGCCTCTGTGTTCAGCTCAGGTCATGGTCCCAGGGTCATGGGATCAAGCCCCAAATCATGCTCCCTGCTGAGCAGGGAGGCTGCTTCCACCTATTTCTCCACCCATGGAGCACATGGGTGTTCTCCCTCTCTTCTCTCTCTCTCTCTCTCTCTCTCTCTCTCAAAAATCTTTAAAAAAAAATAGTGCATCATCATAATGTTTCTATAATACAGTGTGCCAGGCTTTCACAGGTGGTTATAGAACTCATTTAATTTTCATAATACTGAGGTGAAGTCCTAAATTATCCTCCTTTTTAGGTGGAGAAGCTGTAAGTAACTTGTCCAAGGTCATCCCTCTCCCCACTTCTGCTTTATGTATTAAAAGTGGTATCTGGATAAGACAAAAATTGTAAAGCTTGTGGAGAATGATCAAAGTTTGGAATACACTGCTTTTTGGCATTGAGTTTTAGGATCTTCTAGAATGTACATCATTCTCGGGTTGCAGCATACTAGAATTTAATACTCTGGGCAGATGGAAGGGGTGTGGCCATTCAGTAGGGTAAGAGTTGCTTGAACTGTCCAGTTTTTCCAGAAGTCTGTTACTTCTCCTGCACTATGTGTACTTGCCACATATTACACTAAGCATTACGTGGCTCAGCTTCCCCCACCCCACCACCCAAATTGAGTTATAAATACCTGGTTTCTTTCAGTATACAAAAATCAGTTTTAGCCGAGGATGCAGAGAAAGGGGAACCCTCTAACACTGTTGGTGGGAATGCAAACTGGGGCAGCCACTCTGGAAAACAGAATGGAGGATCCTCCAAAAGTTAAAAATAGAGCTACCCTGTGACCCAGCAATTGCAGTACTTGGTGTTTATCCAAAGGATAGAAACACAGTGATTCAAAAGGGGGGTGGGGGGAAGGTTCCAGAATCAAGTGCACACCAATGTTTATAGCAGTTATTCCATAATAGACAAACTATGGAAAGAGCCTAGATGTCCATCAACCATTCAGTTGAATGGTTAAAGAAGATGTAGTATATATACAATGGAATATTATTCAGCCCTCAAAAAAAAAGGAATCTTAACATTTGCAACAGCCTGGATGGAATTAGTGGGTATTATGCTAAGGGAATAAGTCAGAGACAAATATCAGATGATTTCACTCACAATGGAATATAAGAAACAGATGAACATAGGGAAAGGGAGGGAAAAATAAAATAAGATTAAATCAGAGAGGGAGAAAAACCATGAGTCTCTTAACTCTAGGAAACAAACTGAGGGTTGCTGGAAGGAGGGGGTGATGGGCATTAAGGAAGGCACATGATGTCATGAGCACTAAGTGTTCTAGAAGACTGATGAATAAACTCTTTGAAAATTTTTTACATCAGTTTTACCTCTATATATGAGCAAACAAAATGAAATTTTTGTTGCTGACTTGTTCATTTTTGTTGCTCAGCTTTTATTAAAAGCCGTCTTAGACCAAATGACTATTCCAAACTAAATTTGAATGACATGCAGCCTGTCCATTTCTGTAAATACTCTGAATTTTGTTCTTACTCCTCCTACCCACCTTCCACTCCCCCAACTAAGTTTCTCAGTACACTTGATTCTGGAACCTCCCCCCCACCCCCCTTTAGGTTAGACAGACGGTAGAAGCAGTAGCCTCTCTTTTCCCTGCATTTATGTGGGAGAGAAGATGAAGATGATCCCTTTACCAGTGAGTCTTCCCCACAGGCAGAGCCTTGGGAACAGAGATTTCCATCTGAAGCAGCTGTAGTTGCCCTCCAGAACTACTAACCTTGACCTGTGGGTGATGGAAAATTATCATATAGTATGTGAAGTGATACTTAGGCGCCATGTGCACATCCTTTTGCTAATTATCTTTCACCTAAGGGTTTAGCATAGGTTTGTGATCTTTGCCCAAACCAAATATTTCATTGGGGATTGTCAAATGACTGTTTTCTAATTATGTACTGTATAGCTTTTTTCTGTAGAGAGGATTCTTCTTTAATAACTGGAGATGAACTACTATTCTTTCATGTACACACACAGGATCATCATTTAATGTGTTCCCTTGATTTATAATCAGTTTTCAGAATAAGTAGCCAGCATGGCAGTCACTCCCAGTGGTAGTGAGTTAGGTTTTTTTAAATTCTTTTATCACTATGGATTTAAGGATTTGGTTTCCTCTATATAAAAATTTGTTTATTTTTGATGCTCAAATTTTCTCCGCTCCTGTGTCCTTCTGAAATGCCTATTATCTTTGAGTGCTTCTTTACTTTCTGGCTCAACCTAGGGCTTTCACTGTGTCTTACTGGGAACCAGCCACTTTCCCAAGGAGGCCTGTTATCTTTCACTGTGGAATGGTGCTTGGAATACTCCTACTCCGGTGGTGTCGTTGCTTCCGGGCCCTTTGAGGGGACAGAGTTATGAAATCTGTTTTTCAGCAATTGAATTCCTATTGATATTTCCAATTTCAATATAATGTTATAAGGTTTTTCTCATATGTATTGCCTTCCATTACAAATCTTAGGACTTGATAACATTGATGCTTCCTAGATCCTAATAACACATGTAACATAGTTTCAAATTTTTAATACCCGTATTTCTGCTGAACAAATTTTAAGATTTTTCTGCAGTATTTTTCTCTTTAGATTATATCCCACAGTTGTTCAGAAGTCACTTGCAATAACCTGTGTGATTAGATTACCAATTTAATATACTGTTTGAGTTTGTTTTCAGCTATAGGGTTTGCATTTTTTTCATTTTTGATTTAATTTTCAAAAGTCAAAAGTTTTTTTTTTTCAAAAGTTTTTTTTTAGAAAGGTATACACACTTAGAAGAGTCTCAGTTGCATTCCTTTCTTCACCCCTTCCTTCCACACATAACCCTTATAGGTATCGGGTTTTATTAGTTTCTAGTTTATTCTTTCAATGTTTTTGTGTGTGTGTTCTTGTTTTCTCTTAAGAGAAAGACTGTATAATATTGCTTTCTTCCATTTACTATTATCCTGGAGATCACAGTAGTGAGATTTTTTTAAAAAGAGCAAAAACTTCTGTTTGTGAAATGATAAACAAGCTGCTTACCAGAAGCTTTCTGAATTTAAAAAGAATAATATGAAAGTTTAATATTGTAAATTATCACTGAATCATTGACTACAAAAGCACATTAGATTTTTGAAGTATTATATAGTGTTGGAGTTTGGAGCTAATTAAAAAGGTGTCAGTTATTGTTCAGTGACCCTCTAAATTGCTATATGTTTTTAGGAACTTGTAAGGGGCTTCTTAGCAGTTGTTTAACTGTGTCACCTTTGGATTACAGCTAAAGTCTGTTGATGGACAGGTGGATGCTACTATAAGGCTTTTTTCCGCACTTATTTATAAAAACATGCAGACAAGTGAAATACTTCTCTGCAAACTAGTACATTCAATCTTTGTGCATTTTATCATCCTAAAATTGTGTCTGGGGGTGGGGAATATTTTAGTACTTTGGATTCTTACTGTGGCCACTAATAACTTCTTAATTACCAGATACTTGAACTATTCCTGGCATCTGACACTTTTCTTTTTTAAACTTTCCCCTCCTTGGCTTCTGTGATACTAGTGGAGCCCATGTTTTCCCTCGGAATCTGTGAATTTATCAGCTGCCTTTCCCTACATTGTAGAGTGTTGCAGATTTAGACCTTGGAATCTGATGGGGATCTGAGTCTGGCTTTACCACTTGGGACTGTTTGAACCTGGGCTAGTCAGCTTTCTGGATTCAATTTTTATAAAATGGGACAAATAATACCTCTCCTATCTATCATTGGGAGGTTCAAAAGAAATTATGTACAATTAAATTATAAAGTACTAATTAGTGTTACATTAGTCTTTTTTCTTAATAAGTATCTTGTAGTTAATAATGTGGAATATGGACAATGTATATTGTGTATCTATTGGTAGGTATATTACGTTTGATAGGAGGATACTTGCCCCAGGTGATAATTCACCTTTGATGTAGTAAACAATCAGAATTCCCTTCTCTGTATTACAGCCACTCCCAGCACTGGGAACAAGCCTCCTGTGTACTCCTTTCCCAGCCCCCACCTCCTCTTACTGATTGCCTTTTATTGCCAACCCATTTCCTGACATGACTTTCAGGTGTGGTGAACACAACCACCACTAATCAAACTTCCTTCCCATTAGCTAATGATCCCATAGAGCCCTGCCCGGACTCTCATTCTCAATTCCTTCATGGAGCCCCCCAACCCCACCCCACCCCCCACCCCGCCGCCTGCAAAGTCAAGCGCCTGCCACTCTGCCTCCATGCCTCACTGGGATTTGCCTTTCTGTCTCTAGAAGCCTCTTGAACTTCTGACTCTAGCGGACTAGCCATCACCAGTGGCTTGTAAACTAGGGGTATCATATACTATTCTTCAGCTCACTGGCATGAGGGTGCCTCATTCCCTCCTCTAAGGGAATTCCAGTCCCTGGCTGGAATCAGAGGGAGTGTGTTTCATCTAAGCCAGTGCTACTTAGTGTCATCAGTAAACCAAAAGTGTCACTACCACTTGGGAGCCTTTCTCAGGTTTTGCCTTCCATCTACTGAGATTGGAATTCTAAATGTACTTATCCATAGAAAGAGTGTCATAAATTGTATTTATAGTCATTCAGCATTGTGCTTTATTAGGTTATGGTCTAGTAAAATTTCCGGGTAAGCCTGTAAATGGATCTCATGTTTTAGTCAAAATGTATATGAGATTGATCAGTCATCTTATTCATAAACTTTTGTACTATAACAGTTTGGGAATGCATTAGTAAGTTAGTGTTTTGAAAACATAGAATGTAAGAATTCTCTTTACTACTTTTATTTACTGATTAATTCATGCTTCCTGTCAATGCAGAAAGGATAGCTTGCAACCACCTTACAAACATAGGCAGTTTAGAAACACAATGAGATGGAAATTACCTTTATGGGCCTTTTTAGGAAGAAAAATTCTTCCTCCTGATTTCCTTCCTCATGCTCCAGGTTCTGCTATTAAAATTCATTCTAGCCAGTTAGAGCCTATTTCTTGTTACAGCCAGGATTCTGGAACAATGAGATCTATTTTAATCTCTAGACTGAAATGCAGTTGGGAAGGTCATCAGTTAACCTCATTTTGAATCTGGAATTTCCAAAAATTTGAGACTTAAATAAGTCCCTCTGTATCCCAGGCTCGTGATTGGGAGTAGTGATTAGCTCTCAGTTGCTAAATTTCTAATAATGGAATATTCCACTGTCTTCTGACAGCTTCAGAAATAGTTCTCTATATTAGTTTAGCATTTATTCGTAGAATACAGTTAAAAATCTTCCCAGTAACTTGGATTGGCCCAATTAATAACAAGTTAAGGATATTCAGGTACTAAATATGCCTGACCGGTGGTTCTCAGAAGTGTATCTCAGTGCCTATTTTTGGTCGTAATTGTCAAAATTTTCTACTTAAAAAAATTTTTTTTTCTCTTTTACTACTTAGGACAGGGACCTAGAGATTCATGAGCTATGATAAGACTTTTAATCTCAAATTACTCTCTCCTGATGTCCACAAACCTTTCATTCAGTAGATATTTGCCTGCTTTATATCAGGCCTTGTGTACATCTCTGAGAATACAGAGTCAAATAAAATTCTATTTCTGTCTTCATGGTATTTACTTAATACTACCGTAATAGTACCAAAGAGTTTGTATGAGACTTGGGTTTTGTTAGACTTCTTAACTTTTAACTGACAGCCACCTAATGGGAATTTATTGTAGGATGTTGGGGTTACTCAGATATTCTAAGGATAACTGGGGTCTTGGGAACAGCTGTACCTAGGGACTTTAACTCCACTGAGATTCTCTATTTTAATCTGTATTCTTAGGTTTATTTATTTGAGAGAGAACAAGTGAACTTATGTGAGAACCTGGAGGATGGAGAGAATCTCCAGCAGACTCTGTGCTGAGCTCAGAGCCCATGGTGGGGGCAGTGCCCAATCCCAGGACCCCGAGATCATGTCCTGAAAGGAAACCAAGAGTCAGATGCTCAACTGACTGAGCCACCCAGGCACCCCTGCAACCTGTATTCTTACATGATCTGTTTCATATCTCTTTTGTGTCTCTTCTTGCTCTCTTCCCCCATCTTTTCCTCTCTCATTTTCCATGGAAGGTGCCTTACTGGCTCAACTAGCACCACCTGGTTAGCCCTGGACCCATCAGCTATGGCCAAGGACAACTGTGAGCGGATTGAAGGAGGGCAGGAGGGAAAGACAATGTCCCGAAGAAAGAGGGTCTGTGTCGTCCAGGTCTTTGTGAAGCACTTTACATTCATTCATATTCTTAATTTACACAGTAGCCTAATTTTTTAGCTAAAGTAACTGAGTTTTAGAAAAGTCAATTAACTTACCAAGTCACACAGCTAGTAAATGGCAGAGCTAGGAAAGCAGTCCAAACTTCTGGTAACTTCCATTAGTGTAACAACTGCTCTACTTAGTGGTTACATTGCAGTGTAAAGAGGTACATGTCATCCTTAGGATGAGGTGGTGGTCAAAATGAATGTTGAAGAACAAGGGGGCATTTGTCAGACAAGAGAAAGTTAAGATTGTCCTAGACAGAGAGAAAGGCATATGTCAGGGAATTGCAGAGTAGCAACACTGCTCTCTGTAGACCAATGGCTGTGTTTTGTGGCTGAGAATAAGGAGATGGGAAGAGAGCAGTGGGGAGGAGAATGAGAATATGGATAATGGCCAAATCATGAAGACCCTTGTGTGGCAAGCTAAGGAGTATGCATTGTCCCCTAAAATCTTCAGAGTCCATTCGAAAGAATTGGAACATGGGAGAGACATGGCCGTAGTCATAGCTGAGAAAGGTCAGTGTGGCTGAGCTGTGCCGGATTCCTCGGGGGAGGGGACATCCAGTTGTTAGGTTTTTCTGATGGAACTTGGCCTAAACTAAGTACGAGTTGTGGCATACAAGTGAGGGACTAGATGTGGGCAAGAGTAAGAAGTTAGGATGACAGGGATGTTCCTTGGAATTCTGATCCACGAAGGCAGGAACGACAGAAGGAGGATCGCATTTGAGGCGGAGGTAGATGAAGGAAAGAGAAACCGAGTGCAGGTCTGGGCAGCTTGAATGTGTGCAACATGCAAATGTGGAGATCCCAGAAGGCGTCCAGAAATACAGGTCAGACACCCCAGAGATCTATGCTGTAGGTGTGAGTGTGGCAGTGCTTAGTGTCTGGATCTTAAACGAAGCCTTGGGAGTAGAGAAGATCTCCCAGGGAAGGCTTGGTAGAAAAAAAAAAAAGCAAGTCAAATGGGAGCCCCAAGGAAGAGCAACATTTGAGGCTCATTTGCACACTCCCACATCAAAGGCTAGTTGGGGATAGGAAGTTTCAGTTCATCACATTTCTGCTCGCCAGATGGCTAGAGACGTGCCATATGTCAACTATGGTTTACCAGGTATCGCGGGATTGTCTTAGACAAGTACCACTCCAGAGCTGTGTTCCATAATAAATTAATTTTAGCTCTGAAAGCAGGTTAGATTCTACATTAACTGGAGTTGGGAGTGGAGACAGCTAATAGACTCAGTAGTTGGGAAAGAAGCCTTAGAACCCTCTCATTCAGTTCACAGATCCTCCGAAGGTCCCTGAAAGGTTGTCAGCCAGGGGTTGGACATTTCCAGTGCCGGGAATTTCTGCCTTCTGACATAACTCACTGCATTGCTGGGCAGCTTTGCACTGATGGTGTCAGGATTGCCTTTGTACCACTTCCAAGCCTTCCCCCCTGCCTTTGACCTCTGGAATTTCCCTCCTGCACAGCAGTTTCAGTGTCGAGAGAGCCGTCCTGGCCTGTCAAGGCCACCTGGGTCAGGCCTTACTTTTGATAGAGCGCTTCTCTTAAGCATGTACTTGGTTATAAGGCAGAGACCAGCAGTGGAGTTAGGATTTCACCTAGAGACGCAGGTCGTTCTGTTTTAACGGCCACTTGGTTGCAGATTTGGGGGGCTCGCCTACATGTCCTGCTCCCAAGTTCATTAGCACTTATACTTAAATACACTTTTTGTTTGGAACATTGGGTTATTTTCCTTGAAGCCCCAATAAAAATGTTTTAAGCTCTAAGAAACAAATAGGCTTAGAATTCACTTGTTATCCTAGTAACCACCTTCCCAGCCCCGCCCTCCTTGGGATGTTATGGAAAATTAAGTTCATTTGTTCATTCAGCTAACGTTTATTGAGTGCCTACTCTCTGCTCTGTGACTTGAGATATAGGGGAAAACAACTAGAATCAACATATGGCATTATGGAGCGTACCTCTCTCTAATTGAAATATACTGGTGGCCCACCTTGTCCTTTTTATTTAAGGATGATGCTGGGCATCCAATTTAAAATAGTTTACATCCTCGTCAGTGCATTTGTTTCCTTCAAGGCCTTGGTAAAGTCTCCTTGTACTTTCAGGGCGCCTGGGTGGCTCATTTGGTTAAGCATCTTCCTTGGCTCAGGTCATGATCTCAGGACCCTGGGATCAAGCCCTCTGCTCAGCAGGAACCCTGCTTCTCCCTCTCCCTCTGCCTGCTGCTCGGCCTGCTTGTGCACTCGCTCTTTCTCTGTCAAATAATCTTTAAAAAAGCAAAGTCTCATTGCACTTTTTAGAAAGCTTTTTGAGGGTGTAGAGATCAGTGTGTCTAAAATGAAACCCCTCTTGACCCTTCTGAGGCCTCAAGGTTTAAACATTTTTTCCCTTGTAAATTAGGGAGCGTTGAAATGTTAATGGACTTGCCTTGACTGTAGGCACAAAGGTAAAAATATTTGACCAGACAACAACCAGCTTCCAAAGGGCTATTTTTTGTATACAGGCTTTCTGGAAACAAAAGAGACTTTCTCCGCAATTTGTTAAGATAGGGATGAAGATTTTCCAAATCAGATTATTTTCAAGTAAAGTAAAGTGTTTTGGGTTTCTTTTTTTAAATAATAACTTAAGTAACGAGTGGGGAAATTAATGATTACTGTATACTATATTAATGTATTTTTGCAGTAATTCTGTGCTTGCCCCAGAAAAAGTATATTGATGTGCTGAAACCATGTGACATGTCACAATTGCTTCTTGTTGTGCAACTAATTATAAGAGCTTCATTTGTGTGAACACAATATATCATTTAAAACCTCAGTTGCTAGGAGAAAATGCCAGAACAGCTTGTTCAGGACGTTTAACTGAATCCTTTTGCATAGGATATTGATGGAGCCAATAAAAGAGGGATAATGACACCACCCTTCTCGTGTGTGGGGTTACAAGTATTAACCAAGTTCTTAGATGTAAAGCTCTTAAACAGCTGTTTTCTGACAGTCCCACAACCACACTAAGAGACAAGTACTGCTCATTGTCCCCTCTTAACTGATGAAAAGCAGAGGCATAGGGAGATAAAATGAAAGTCACACAATTACTTTTACTGGCTGAGCTAGAATTCAGACCTGGGGAATCTGGTTCCATAGTCTCTCAGCACTTAACTGCCCCCAATTTTGTAGCAGGTAAAAAACCTGTCTGTTGCCCTTCTTGGCGTTTCCTGCTCTGTTGTGTGTCAAGGCAGCTCAGCCCCTGCATTTGAGGATAGGTGGATGAGTGGCCTTCCCCTCTCATATAAGAGCACATTTTTAAAAGATCTTTTCTAAAACCAGGACTCAGAACTCTCAAGTTAGAGTTTCATCCTCCTTACCACCAAACAACCCTCTTCTGTATAAAATTATTGTTTTTGTGTTGCCTTAAGGAACACAGGGGAGCTCTGGATTGTCCAGAACTTTATCCCAGAGCAAGGGAAAAGTCAAGATTGTATCAAGTTTTTGAGGAAACTGCTGATTAAAAAGTTATGTATGTATTTTGATGTCTGTTGAGATTATTTTTATCTTTGGGTTTCACTTTGTCAAGTTCAGCCTTGTTGAGATTCACATTTTTAAATTACACATTTGAGATCGACTTTCATTTTGTTTGGAAAAAAAATGCATTTCTCTGACATTGCTGATAGTTCTGATATATCTGTTGAATAAAGAAAGGAAACTTTATCTTTGGAAATGGAGTAGCTTCAAGCATGGTTTTTTTTTTTTTTTTTTTTTTTTTTTTTTTTTGCCAACGAAAACTTATCCAAGTAATATTGTTCTAAACTGGTTGTATTTAATGCAAAACCTCCAAACCTGATGTCCGTTTTGGGTAGGTTTTATTTTCATTTCGCTTGGCCCCAGCAGAGCAGCACTATTGCCTTGAATGGGAATTTGCTCCAGCATCTGACAGGGTGCAGACTTCCTTATTTAAATGCAGAAGTTGGACTTTGATGATATTAATGGTGTTGCCAAAAAGGCCTATAAAACATGCTCAGGAAAGGAAATGCCCAACAACAGGTTTCTGGTTTTTGTCTTTGCTTTGTTGAAAGTTCATTTTTATACAGCCAGTATGACGAAGAAAACATTGATATGCATGTAGGGAGTTGTATGTGACAACGCCATAGCTTCTTTTGATCTTGAGTGTTTGTTTTTTAATCTTTGGTTATTTATTTAGATGGGTGAGGGAGATAGGCACTAACGATGGTTCCCCAGTGCTCGCAGCAAAGTATATCCAAAGCTAATGTTACTAATAACGCCAAGACGCACGTTAAATTCTATCCAAATCGGGGCAGCTGGGTGGTTCAGTAGTTGAGTGTCTGCCTTTTGCTCAGGTCGTGGTCCCGGGGTCCTGGTATCAAGTTCTGCATCAGGCTCTTCACGGGGTGTCTGCTTCTCCCTCTGCCTACGTCTCTGCCCCTCTCTCTCTCTCTCTCTCTCTCTGTGTACCTCTCATGAATAAATAAAATCTTAAAAAAAAATTATATCCAAATCGATAGCTCTCTGCTTCACTTCTGTTATTACATGTAATAACACAAAATTGTCTGTAGTCGACTATTTTTGACCTACAACGATTTTAGAGCATTCAATCGAATAGTTAGGTTCAGGAGTCAGCACACATTTTCTGTAAGGGTAAAGATAGTAAATAATATATGTCGGCATTGCAAGTAGTCTCTGTTGAAACTATGAACTGCCATCGTATCTGGAAACCACAATTAACAATACATGAATGAATGAACATGGATGCATTCCAAAAAAACTTTATTGGCAGTGAAATTTGAATTTCATATAATTTTTACAGGTCACAAAATATTCTTTTGAATCCCCCCCCCCCCCCCCCCCGCCCCCGATATGCATAACAATGTAAAAACCGTTCTTAGCTTGGGTCCATACAAAAACAAGCAGTGGCCCAGGTTTGGCCCACAAGCCATAGTTGGCTGACCCCTGGTTAAGTCAGAGTGGGCTCCCACTGCTTTTCTAATTTCTGGTACCAAGAATATTTTGTTTACTGAACTAAAAGCAATTTCATTATCTCCTCTAGCATCCCCAGTGCCCAAGGCTTGTTTCAACCTTCTCCTCTCCGTTCTTAATCAGTGTACCTCGTCTGTTCATTCAGCCAGTGGAAACCTGAGAGTCCTCCTCTTTGCTCCTTTCTCCTCCATGACCTGTGAACAACAGGTCTTCCTGGGAATTCTCGGTTCTTTCACCTCTGAAATCCTCACTTACTTCTACCCAGCACCAGTGCTTGGTTCATGACCTCTTTGTCACCTGGACTATTATAAGAGACCCTGGTGATAACTTCGCCTTTGTCTGTAAGATAAAGTTCCATAGACTCTCATGGTCTAGTTCTGGTGTAGCTCCCTCACCAAACCTATACTTGGGTCACACCCAAACTCTCTTTATAAAGCCCACGTCACTCTGCTTTCCCCAGGCTGTTCCTCCGTCTTTTCTCTGATTGTTGATGCTCTCCTTCATTCCACAGTAGATATTTTTTAAGTAATATTTTTCAGTCAGTATACTGTGTGTCTGATAATTGTCTTGCTTTACTTATGAAGGCCCAGGGAGCTGGGTGCAGAGTTGTGGAATCAAATGCCTTGGGGCCAGGCTGGTTACTTAAATGGCACAAGTAGAGTGAGGTCTGGGGTGAGCTAGGGAGGATATGTCCTTCTCTGATTGTTGCCACAGGAGACTGTGACAGGTATATAATCTGATGCACTGTTTTTCAAGAGAAATAGGAAAGTGAAGATTTTAATGTAAATATCCCAATTTTTCAATGTTGGCAACTAGCTCACTTTTTCAAAGATTTTATTTATTTGAGAGACACAGAAAGAGTGCACGCATGAGCAGGGCAGAGAGGGAGAAGCAGGCTCCCCGCTGAGCAAGAAGCCTGACCCAGGGCTAGATCCCAGGACCCCAGGATCATGACCCTAACCAAAGGCAGCCGCTTAACCAATTGAGCTACCCAGGCGCCCCTACTAGTTCACTTTTTAAAAAATATTTTGTGGGCAAAAATTTTAAAACCATAACCTCTTGGGGGGGCTGAATGTGGTTCCTAAGATCCCAGTTAGCATCCCTTGATTGGTCAAATCACTTCATTTCCCATGACAGGGCTTGGGAACCAGAGATGTAAGGCTGCCTGATGGAGATGATGTACTTGTATGTGCTCTTTTCCCCACTTCTTTTTTTTTTTTTTTTTTAATTTTATTTATTTATTCATGAGAGACACAGAGAGGCAGAGACACAGGCAGAGGGAGAAGCAGGCTCCATGTCGGGAGCCCCATGCAGGGAGCCCGATGTGGGACTCGATCCCAGGACACCGGGATCACACCTTGAGCCAAAGGCAGATGCTCAACCACTGAGCCCCCAGGCGCTCTTCCTGCCTCTGTTTACCTTCTTGACCATGCTGCCTCCTCCATGTGTTGGTACTTAATCACCTTCCAAAAGGAGAGCACCTACCACCCTCAGAGAATTGCACTCTTGCCATCCTTTTTCCTCCCTGGTAACACCTGACTGTTAACTGAATGGGCTGTGATGACCTCCCGTTTTCCCTCCTACCCGGAGGTGGCCGAGCCTGTGTGGGAGAAGATATTATTCTTAATGGATGTTATCAAAGGCTTAGCTTCCTGGTCAGAGCCATGGTTTTCTAGTATACCAAGAATGAGAGGTTACTAACTCCCTTGGAGCTAGGAATTAAGTTGCCCTTCTAATTCCACCTTATTTGGGAGTCAGTAACCACTTGAGAGAGTAACACGAAACATTGCCTAGGAGCTTACTTAGAAAAGAGAATTTTAATAATCGATAGCTGTATTTGGTTTTCCATAAATGATTCATTTCCATTCCCTCCCCCCTATAGCCTTTTGCTGTCTGCTTCTCAATTATATATGAATCAGCAGTATCTTGCTTCACCTGATGGCCTTTATAAACCTCTTCCTTCTTAGGCAGTGTAATTACTGCCGGCTTAGCAGTATTAACACTAGTGTAAACTTTTTAGTCTGAACTGTTCAGGCCTTTATTTCCCTTAAAAACAATAATAATAACAATAATAATAACAATGGAAACGACCAAATTCTGTATTTGGTCTTCTTCTGTGGGGTCTGCAACCTGAGCTCTTGCATCTAGGAGGCTGGGAATCCACAAATGGCATCTGTGGGCAGATCTGGATGGCAGTCTAGAAACAGCATAGTCATGGCTGGGAGTGCTTTCCTCTCCTCTGTACAGAACACTGTCACATGGGGCTCCCGTGTTGCAATATTTTTGAGAAGAGGACTCAGAGGAGCAGATGGCCTTGCTCAAGGTCCCTGTTCTGAGATGTGTCATGCGATGCCACTTGAAGGTTCTGGATTCATGGAGGTGGCTATGTGTCCTTGAGGCAGGCAGAGGGATACAACTGGGGAGGGGAGGGGAGAGTCCCTCAGACTTTCACAACTGGATAAAGTCTCTTAGGCCCAATGGAAGCAGCAGCTAGCTTTGTATTTGATCTAATATTAATAAATAATATATACTGAGTTCTCACTATGTGCCAGACACTGTTAAATACTTTCCGTGCTGGGGCATTTAATTCTCGTGCTCCGCTATGATCAGAGATGACTATTATCCCCATTTTAGAGAGAGAAAGTCACTTACCCAAGAACACACAGCTAGAACTAGTAATTAGCAGAGACCCAGTTTGGAGTAGGTCTCTCTTAGCCAATGTCCTTGTTGTAATGTCTCATGAATGAAGGATCAGGGAGGAGGTTGGTAGTGAAGCAGTTGACGGCTGTCAGGTACTCGCACAGAAAGTGGTGCGTGGTATCCTTCAAAGAGAATGTCAGCTGTGACCGCCCTCAGTTGATTGTCATCATAAATCCTTTTGAAGATGGTTCCATTGCTTGTCCTCTGGGCCTGTGTCCTTTGTGACAGGCCTCACTACGTGAGTGCACTTGAGAGTACTTACTTGTCGGAATTTAGTAATAGGGACCTGTTCTCTGTGTCACATTAGCAGATAAGGGTCATCGTCGTCAAGATTTTGAGCAGCTGTTAAAGCAGATAATGTGATAATTTAACAGCTGCAATTAAACCAGGACTTTGCTGCTGAAATTCAGTTGAGTCTTTAAAAATCTGTGACTAGAATACTTCACAGACGGAAAGAAGGAAAACAGATTTCTTAAGCAAGTGATATCAGCCCCGAATGAGTCGTTGGCTCTTTTTAAATAGGTTCTACTCTTGCTGTGGTTCATGGTCACATTCATGCCTGGCCCTAGCTTCAAGCTGTATGTGACACGCACATGGGATCTTGACTTCCAGGCCCTTAAATTCTGGGTTCACCTGTTTTTACAAGGGGGAGAAATCTAGGTGTTTTGGTTCTATTGAAGGTAGACAAAGTCCTAAAATGAATTTAACGTAGTCATATGTCTCTCTCCCGGGGCAAATGGGCCTTGGTCTTCTAAGAAATGAAGGAACTGGGCGTAAACTCTTCACAATGAAGACGCAGTAGCCATTCTTCCTGTCATCCTCTAACAATTCTCCTGCTTGAATTTTAATCCTAACTTCAAAATTTTCCAATTCTGTAGAGATGACTAGAAATTCCTCCTCCCCAGCACACACATAACTCAGCAACTCCCGGAAGTTAATCCAAGAGATGCTGCTCAAGAAGCGAAGTCTATACAAGTTAAGTGAGTTGGCTGAACATTTTGCCATCACTGGCTGTGATTTAACCTTTAAAAAGATCAGTAGTGGCCAATTCACAGAGCCGACAAGAAGCTTAACTGAGTTAATTACTATATGGAAGATGCTAGCCACAGTCCCTGGCACATAGTGCATTCTCAGCAAATGTAAGATATTATCATTACTCCACATCTCGGAAGTAACAGAGTTGGTTTCTGTTTTTCGTTCACTCATTCAGCAAACATTTGTTGAGCACCTGCTGTGTGCTGTGGTCTATGTAGGGAGGGAGCCCCTGTTCTTAATTGTTATGCTTTATTGCCTCCAATTCCAAGGAAGATATTTTCCCTCTTTGTAGGAAATTAGAAAATAATGTCACTAAAGATAGGCCACTTACATGGTCCATCAGCGTCTTGTTTTTAAATATTCAAAATTAGCATCATGCTAAGATAAAGAATGCACATCTTATACTCATTCCTCTTGATCTCAACATAGTGCTGACTTTATGCTGGAGCAGAAGACGAGAAGTGAGCGTGGCTACTCCTTCAGCTGCTTAGATTAAATCAAATGGTTGACTCTATTAATAGCATGATGCTCCTCTGCTCTCAGAAAGAAAGTTTTTCTCAGTTTACTTTTAAAGGAATTAAAGATTTCATTTCATTTAGTAAACAAATCATTTGCCTTTGAAGAACAAAATAATATATTTAAGTTGATAGAGACCAAGCTTTTTTAAAGCCAAAGTAAGTCAAGAAAAACAGGGCTTTCTACTAAAGCTGTGTGGAGTAGGGAATTTAAAATAATGTAAAATATGGGACAAGAATTGTGATTTTTTTTTTTAAGGCAATGGCTTTAAATTAATGTGACTTAAACATCTGAATAATAATCAGATATCTTACCAAACAGGCTTCCCAAGGGTTGGGGCTGCTGTCTTCCTACGAGGTCAGCATGTCTGACTTTCTGATATTTCAGTAGTGTCATTCACCAGCTGTATTCAACATGAAATGGCCAAGTAAGGCCACCAGTGTTGTTCTGTCACAGTTCTCTGGCTGTGATGAGTCATTGCAGCACAGCCCTCTGAACCAAGGGCCGATAAGAATCGATACACAATAGGAAAATAAAACAACCGAGAGCTGAAGCAGAAATTGCTGGGAGCTCGGAAGTATGTTCGCATCCCTGCCATATTTAGCTGCATGACCTTGTGCATGTCAGAGTTTTCCAGGGCCCCAGGCTTCTCATGCATGAAAGAAAGTTTCTAAGGTTTCTTGAAGTTAGGTCAACTTTGGAGTTTAACACCCACTAAGAGGAGAGAGAAAGCCCTTTCAGGTGACCGCAATTCAGGATTTATGTAATTATAGTAGCTTTGTTGACTGGTGGAAAACAGCAGTGGCAGATGAGTCAGCCTGGATGTAGCTATTGGAGACCAGTGATGCTTTTTTTGTTACAAAAAGACTTGACTACAGCATAAGTTTAGGTGCCAGCGGTCAGGGTGATGCCAAGTTCCAGAAATAGCAGCTTAGGATATTGTGCAGAGGACAGTATGGAGGGGACGGTTATCACGAATTGGTTTTCCCAGCCAAACCTCCACTTCCGCTTTCCATAGGGAAGCCGGTCATGTGAGAGACATGGGAAGTGTAATGTCCCCATCCAGCGAACAGTCTGCCCCACACATGCTGACTGCGGAGAGGCAGGTGGTGCTTCAGACTTCCTTCCTCTGCCTGGTTTGCTTCTCCAAGGGCGGATGCAAGAGGGAAACTCCAGACAGATGCATGTTCTGCACCAGGTGTGCCAGCTGCAAACCACTGGACTAAACATGGGCCCCTCTCAAGATGGGCAGATCTGAACTGTCCATCCCTCATCCTCCCTCTGGGCCCTTTCTCCAATCGGTACACGAGGGGAGCATATTCCCATTTCTGTCAGGCCTGGACCTGGGTTCCCGTAATCAGCTTATTCTGTGCCTCCACACACGGTTCAGCTTGGCCCACCACAGACAGGTGCAAGTCCCCATGTGTAATAGGAAGACGTTGGGTTGCGGTGTGTGTGGGGGTCACGGTAGGCCTCATTCTGCATCCTAGCTGCACCGCTTCCTGGCTGTGAAACCTGGAGTCATTCCTTTAGCCCAGGTGGTAAGCATGGTGGTATTAATAGTCTTCAGGCAGGTAGCCACACTGTACTTTAAACCATATGAAATTACATTTTCACCGAAACTGCATCCAAACATCTCCTTGAAGGAGAGAGACTGAAGTTGAGGCAGAGAACTAAGCCCTGATCTCTCCCAGCCCCATCCCTCCGTCAGCAAGAGCGAGTCCTAAACACAAGAGGCAGATGTGACTTCTCGAGAGATCACAAGGATCCCCACCTCCTTGCATAGGCCCCTAGGACAATGAGTTTCGAACTCTGTAAGCAGCAATCTATTTTTTTAAAAATCTTACACAGAAGCATAGTATGTAAGATGATTTGTAAAAGTAGGCATTTGTTTTTATTTATTTTTTTTATGATAGTCACACACACACACACACACACACACACAGAGAGAGAAAGAGAGAGAGAGGGGCAGAGACACAGGCAGAGGGAGAAGCAGGCTCCACGCACCGGGAGCCTGACGTGGGATTCGATCCCGGGTCTCCAGGACCGCACCCTGGTCCAAAGGCAGGCGATAAACCGCTGTGCCACCCAGGGATCCCGGCATTTGTTTATAAACATATGCCTAGGTTGAAATTTATAACGAAGCCAGTAAGGATCGTGGAGCAGTTGTGATCAACCCAGAAATTTGAAACATTTGAAATTTGAAAAATTCTCCTTCCAATCAAGGGGATGCCAGTCAATTAAAGAGAAAAGACAGAGGCTTCTTATGCCAGAGCTGCCCAGATATATAGGCCATGAGCATTTCTGTGTTCACATGTAACAGATGGGAATGAACTTCTAAATTATTGCATTTTTTCCCCAAATACTGTACATTTAAAAAATAAATTTGAAGTAAATGTCAAAACATCCAAAACATGTCCATAGACTCCTAAGGTTTGACAGAAGGATGAACGAAATACACTCCCTTAGATCTTGGGGACACTCTCATCCCTGTCTACTGTTTCCCGTTCGGTTGTGGCAAATGTGCATTGACTTATGGACATTGATGCAGTTTTCAATACTGAAAGCCATTTTATAGAAAAAAATTTGAATGAGGCCTGCAGCCTGACGATATTTCATCAGTGTCAGTGGCTTGTTTCGATACTATACTGTAGGTATGTAAAATAATACTGCTGGGGGAAGGGTGCATGAAGCTTTCTGTACTGTTTTTGCAATTTACTGAGTCTGTAATTATTTCAGAATTGAAAAGTTAAAAAAAAAATATTTGGAAAGGATTATCTTCTACTTAGGAGGGAGTACAGCCTGATTGATCAGAGTGGTGTCACATCACACCGAGCGTGGATTTCCAGCTGTCTCACCTAAAAAGAAAGCATCTTTTCTTTCTCTGCCACTGCGTTCTGGACCCTCCCCGCACACACTCATTCTGTCATCTACTGTGACACTGTTGAGGTTTTGAAAAGAAAACACAGCCAATGGCAAATTAAAGAAAGCGCTCTTTTGGGAAATCTATTTTAGCTGCTAATTAATTACTTAGTAAGAAAATGATACTGAAACCCAAGAGGTCAGCCTGCAGTCACCCGATACAGGAAAGGCATATGAATGATGTGGCATGTTCTTCTAATGCAGTCCTATGCCTGAAACATTTAGTAATTAGGCCAAAGCACTATCCACATGCTAGAGTATCCTGTGCCCACACGTCCAAGTCAGAGTGCCCCGTAGCCTAATGTAATGGTGTCATGTGACGAGTATTGTCATACAGGAGAAAGAATGAAGGATTAAAGATAATTTAAAAAGAATACACCTTTGATCCACTCACTTCTCTGTGTGTGAAGTCAAAGTGGACATGGCGGTAGTGAAATGTGGTTCTCTGTTCTCGTGGATTTTACAGTGTGCTGTAAATTACTGTACTGCCTTGTTCTTTGATAAGATTGATGGTGGGTTTTGCTCTTTGTCACTTGGAGAAACACAACAGAATCCCCCCAGCCTGCCCGTCGATCTTTATCGTAATTGCCAAAAGAGTGATTGTCTCCTGTGTTTTGACCAAAATGGATTGATGGGGTTGCTCACAGTGGTCAGACACCTGGGAAGCTGAGCTGGGCCCGAAACAGTGCCTTGGTAAATGTTTTAACGTGTGCTGATATAATTTCATTTTGGAAAAATTAATTTACCGGGGAACATAAAATACCAAGGCCAGAGGGTCCTGCGTGCTAGGTTGGGCTTTAGTTTTGTGCCACTTGTGGAGACTGGCTCGGCTGACCCTTGAGACTGAGCTCTGAGCTTTCCAGAAATCACTGCCTGACCCCTCTTCTGGCTTTTTCTGCAGGGTTATTAATGCCGGGAAGAGCACGCACAACGAAGACCAAGCCAGCTGTGAGGTACTCACTGTGAAGAAGAAGGCAGGGGCCATTACCTCAACCCCGAACAGGAACTCGGCTAAGAGGCGGTCGTCCCTTCCCAATGGGGAGGGGCTGCAACTGAAGGAGAACTCGGTAAGACCGCCCCCCCTTGGCCCCCAGTTCTCGGTGAGAGGAACAGGGGCACTTTGGCCCCACTGTGAGGAGCTAGAGCTGAATCCCAGTGTCGCCAGAGTTAGTGGAGCAGTGGGGCTGTACACGGGGTATCACACAGTCACAGCTTAAGGTGACACGTGTGTGAAGAGCTGGTGTTTATTAGGCTCTTCATACCTAGAGTAAATAAAACACCCACATCGTATATAGGCTTTATGGCAAAATACAGTGTTTATAACGTCAGGTGGTTGTAAAGGAGCCCGTTTAAGATTTTTGTGAAGGGGATGGTCTCCGGAAGCTTCTTGTGAGGGACGGACATAACGCTAGCCATTGGCTGACAGCCCTGCCATGGCTTTGCCCCTTTCTTCCCCTCTGCCCGATGCTCTTGCAAATTAAATACTGTTTCAGTTGGCCCATAGCCCTTGCATCCCATGGGGCAGCCCTGCAGACTCCATGCCCTGTTGACAAACCACAGAGCACTTCTCCTCTCTTCGGCTTCTGGAGAATAAAGCAGATGCCCTCAGAAAGTTCTGAAGAAACACTCAGAAAGGTATAGGGAAGAATCGGTACTCTGTCCACCACATTTTATTCAGCTTACAGAAAGGAAACCTTGAATGAGATGACCCAAATGTGACTCTTTATTCTAATAATCTTGAGGCTATTTTTGTATATACATTTTAATAGGATTATACAGGATCCAGGAACCTTTTCTTGGTGTAAGAAATAGTATCTCACTGCATTTATTTTTTTTAAGATTTTATTTATTTATTTATTTATTTATTTATTTATTTATTTATTTATTTATTTATGAGAGACACAGAGAGAGAGAGAGAGAGAGAGAGAGAGGCAGAGACACAGGCAGAGGAAGAAGCAGGCTCCATGCAGGGAGCCCGACATGGGACTCAATCCCGGGTCTCCAGGATCAGGCCCTGGGCTCAAGGCGGCGCTAAACCAATGAGCCACCAGGGCTGCACCCTCTCTGCATTTATGCGTAGGGATAAGACTCCTGATTTATTTTGTTATACTAGTTCAGCTTTGAGTTAGAAACACAGTGACCTATGGAGACTCATCGGTTGGACTTGTGTTCAAGGCTGCAGGAAGCATTGACAGGGCTTTTCCCAAAGAGCCAGAGTCAGAGCTCAGATGGGCAGTACAGAATAATAACAGTAAAGTACCCAGGCTCTGGAGCAGTGGGTTCCAGAGCAATCCATCACAGTCCATCATTTATTAAACTATTTAATATTAGGATAGTCATTTATTCTTTGAGCTTTATTTTCCTATAAAAAGAGTAATAGTAATTATTACCAAGTATGGTAGAAAAAGACTGGTTGGAAGTGTGCAATCCGTTGTCAGTGGGAATGTTGAGCCAGTGTCTTATTTAATAAATCCGTGATAAATGTGAGCAAATTCTTATCCTAGAGTTAGTCTCACTCAAGGGATTCTCTGTGAATAATGTCCATTGAATTTTGTTTATCCATTTATAAATCGGAGATCACACAATTTTCCTTCATACCTATCTGACAGGATTGTTTTGAGGATGGAGTTACTATGAAAAAGGGCTCAGAAAATGTGACATACTAAGGATGATTAGATCTGGGCACAGTGACCTACTATTGCTCTTTCCCCTGCCACTGGGATATGAAGTGATTTCTGTAAAAATTAGTCAGCATTGACATTTGGCCCAAGGCCAGCTGATGATGTCATTTTTCCTTGTTTCTAAATTCCTCCAAGAAATGGAGCCAGGCGTAACTTTTTAACTTCCTTTCCTTAAGAACAATGAAACCGGGGGCACCTGGGTGGTTCTGTCAGTTAAGGGTCCGCTCCTGGTTTCTGCTCAGGTCCTGATCTCAGGGTCCTGGGGTCGGGCCCCGTGTTGGGCTCCCCACTGACCATAGAGCCTGTTAAAGATTCTCCCTCTCCCTCTGTATATACACTTTTATAGGATTATAAAGGATCCCTTTTCATCCTCTCATAAATAAATAAATCTTTTAAAAAAGAGAGAAAGAAAAAGAACCGTGAAACCAGTGCATAAGTACTTCAGGATGGAGCCTTGAACCTCCCCTGTGCTGGTTCTGAAACCCTGTGGGCTCCTGGCTCCAGGAGGTAGCAACCGTGCCAAGCAGCATGGACGCATCCCATCCCACCATTTGCTGCTTCAGCCGCAGCCACCTCACTTCTATCTGCCTTACATATTTGGCTTTTTATGAGAGTTTAAGGCAAGACCTGTGCTGCCTTTTTTTAATTGTGGGAAATTAGATATAACATAAAACTTGCCATTTTAACCAATTTTTAGGTGTATAGTTTAGTGGCATCAGACACATTCTTACTGTAACTCCATCCATCTCCTGGGACTTTTTCTGAAATTGAAACTCTGTACCCATTAAACCCCTAACCCTCCCCTCCGTTCCTCCCTACTCCCAGCTCCTGGCAGCTACTATTCTACTTTTTCTCTAAATTTGACTACTCTAGGCACCTCATATGAATGGAATCATATAATATTTGTCATTTTGTGTCAGGTTTATTTGACTTACATTATGCCTTCAAGGTTCATCCATGTTGTAGAATGTATCAAAATTTCATTCTTTATTAAGACTGAATAATATTCCGTTCTGTATACACACCATTTTGTTTATCAGTTTGTCCATCGGTGGACACTTGCTTTTCTATCTTCTGGCTCTTTGGGTATTGTGAATAATACTGCTATAAACATGGGTCTGCAGATACCTGTCTCTGATTTAAATTTTTTTGGATTTATGTATGGCCAGAGTGGAAGTGTGCTGGATGATACAGTAATTCTGTTTAATTTTTTGAGGAGCTACCATACTGTTTTCTACAGCAGCTGCACCATCTTACATTACAACCAGCAATGCACTTAAAATATATATAGCTTCTTAAAAGAAACATCAGGTGTTCTTTATTCAGTATTTATTTATTCTATATTTGACTCCTTTGCCTGTTTTTAAATTAGGATGCTGTTTTGTTGTTTGCACTGCTTTTTAAAAGCTCGAAAACCATGACTTGCTGTGCCAGGTAAACCACTGAGCGCTTGCTGTGTATCAGGAACTAGATGCCAAGGATTCAGGGAATAAAATTGACAAAAGTCCTTATGTACAGAGAACTTGTATCCCTTGAGGGAGACAAACAATTAAAATGTATCCCGCGGCGGATAATAAATGCCATGGAGAAGAAAAAGCAGAGATGCAGGAATGTAGGAAATGTGAGATGCATGGGTATTAAAGAAAGTGCCACTGAGAAGATGGTGTTTGGGCACAGACTGGAAAGTGCAGCTATTTGGAAGAACTTTTCTGACATCCTAGACAACTGCAAGGATCCTGAGGCAGGAACAGGCCCGGTGTTTTCCGAATCAGCCAAGAGGCCCGTGTGGCTGGAGCAGAGAGTGAAGTGTGAATCGCAGGAGATGTTGTCAGAAAGGCAGTGAGAGTGGGGTAGGGTCATCTGGCAGGACCTGGAGGGCTGTTATCAGGACTCCGGCTTCTGCTCTGAATGAGCAATTTGCCAGCAGGGCATACTGGATGTACTGCTTAAAAGGAGCCATTGACTTTTCCCATTTAGAAGACATCCCTTAATTCAAAGATGGTGGTGCTTAGAAAGGGGAGTGACAGTCTAGGGCGCAGCACAAACCTGTCACCTGCAGGAGACAAGGTAGATCTGCCCCTCCTCTCTCTGTGAGTCTGATCCTTCACTGCCTTGAGGGTAAGGAGATGAACTCAGTACAGTTCCAGTCCTCCTAGAGCTGAGTTGACAAGAGACAAAGAGCCAATAACCAGCAGCAAAACAATGGAGTGAGTTTTGAGAGAAAAATTTTATTTTATTTTTTAGTTTTTAAAGTTTTATTTATTTGAGAGAACGCGCTCATGCGAAAGATAGACGTTTAACCGACTGAGCCACCCATGCCTCTAGGAGAAAGATTTTTAAAATCCAGGTTGTTTATAAGCTTAACTCAGATGAGTTAAGAGAGGTGAGGGAATGGGTCAGATTAGGGAATGCTTCCTGGAGAAAGCAACATTAAAGCCATCATTTAAAAAAAAAAAGTGAATGGGGGGGGGGGCACCTGGTTGATTCCCATCGGTTAGGCACCCAACTCCCCATCTCAGCTCAAGTAGGGAATGCTTCCTGGAGAAAGCAACATTAAAGCCATCATTAAAAAAAAAAAAAAAAAGTGAATGGGGGGGGGCACCTGGTTGATTCCCATCGGTTAGGCACCCAACTCCCCATCTCAGCTCAAGTCTTGATCTCAGGATCATGAGTTCAGGCCCTGCACTGGGCTTCATGCTGGGTGTGGAGCCTACTTAAAAATAAAGCAAAGGAAAAAGTTAATAGAAATTAACCAAGCAAATAAGAAAAAGAGGAGATCCTGACATAAGGAACATGCATATGCGAAGCCAGGTTAGTGTGAAAGCACATGACGCGTGTCTTCTAGTGTCTTGGGGCACCTGTAGTCACTTGGAGGGTGATAAGACAAAAATAAGCAAGCAGGTTTCATACACAAGAGCCATTTAATGCCCTAATAAGATGGAACTTTAACCAAATGATATTAGGGTATAATGAAATCCAGATCTGCTGAAATCCAGCAGGGAGGCTGACTTGGAAAGGCTTGGGGGGCAAACCTAGAGATTGGACACCTCAGAAGGAGACTGGCTCATGCAGAAATATAAGTGAGAAATGATGAAAGCTTGAAATAAGACTGATTGGAGCAAGAGGCAGGCTCAGGAGAGATGAGGTGAGATGAGGTCCCCTCACTGTTGAGGGGACCAGATGACGACCTGCATGGGAGGAAGAGGTTAAAAGGGCAGGTTTCAGCCTTTGGGTGCTGGTCTCTGAAAGTGGACCACTGGCTCAGGCATAGGTTGAAAGGTGAGAGGATGGGCAGAAACGGTGAGGATTCTGACCTTCCAGGTGGAAGTGTTTCGTAGGAAGTTAGAAATAAGGGTTCGGAGCTCAGGAGCACATGTTAGGGAGGATTAGATTTAAGGAGCTTTCAACCCAAAGACATTTCAAGGAGGGAGCTGCAAGGAGGGGAAATAGTTATGCCAGGGGCCACAGAGAGATGAGGTCAAGAAAGATAATGATAAAAATGGCAAATACCATCAGAGGCCAGAAATGGGACAAAAGGATAAATTACAGCATCATTATTTGCACACGTAGAGTTGATAGGCATGAAGGTTGGCACAAAGGAAGTACATGGGCTTTCTCCAGCATGTGATGTATGTGATTAATTTCTCCCTCCTTGGGGCACCTGGATGGCCCAGTCAGACATCTGACTCTTGATTCTGACTCAGGTCATGGTCTCCGGGTCATGGAATGGAGCCCCATGTCGGGCTCTGTGCTCAGCACATAGTCGGCTTGTCCCTCTCCCTCTTCTCCTCCCCTTGCTCATGCATGCTCTTTCTCTCTCAAATAAATAAAATCTTTTTTTTTTAATTTATTTATGATAGTCACACACACACAGAGAGAGAGAGAGGCAGAGACACAGGCAGAGGGAGAAGCAGGCTCCATGCACCGGGAGCCCGACGTGGGATTCGATCTCAGGTCTCCAGGATCGCACGTTGGGCCAAAGGCAGGCGCCAAAACGCTGCGCCACCCAGGGATCCCTAAATAAAATCTTTTTTAAAAAAAATTTCTCCCTCCTTTCTTGACCTCTCATTCCCAGTCAACTTAGTAAACACAAGTATTTCCAGAAAACCCCTTCCATGTATAATAATCACCTTCATCTTACTTGAAGATGGAAGAAAACCTAAAACGTCCTGAAGTTTTTATATGTGATGGCATTTCTTATAACCAGGGGCATCTGGGTAGCAAAAAAGATGGGATTTTTCTTCCTGTGGAAAATTATTAGTTGGTACAGAGATTCTAAGGCAACTTTTATCCATCTCTCATGCCAGCTCCTAGAGAATTATCCTATTAGGACAAGTAATCTTTTTAGCCAAAAGAGTCAAATTAATCCTCCTGTTTTAGGGCAGCCCCGGTGGCGCAGCGGTTTGGCGCCGCCTGCAGCCTGGGGTGTGATCCTGGAGATCCCAGGATCGAGTCGCACATCGGGCTTCCTGCATGGAGCCTGCGTCTCCCTCTCCCTGTGTCTCTGCCTCTCTCTCTGTGTCTATGAATAAATAAATAAAATCTTTAAAGAAAAAAAATCCTCCTGTTTTAAAACAAACTCTTTAAAAAAAAATTAGTGGGTAAAAATAATATAAACTGTTCTGTCTTCCTGGCTCTGTGAGGCATTTACTGAAGGAGTGTTCTTGTGTTCTTTCCTGTAGTACTTGCTGAGTTCTGACCAAAAAAATAAATAAATCAATCACAAGCTAATTTCAGATTCCATCTACATATAAAAGGAAAACATCAGGGGCTAAAGAAGCAATGTTTGAAGGAAGTCATAAAACTTAAAAGAGATACAAATAAAAATTTCGAAGTGTTCGGCACCATAGTATTTTAGCCTAAAGAAATGGAAAAGGAAAGGAAAATGAATTGCTGTGTTCTCCCTTATGAAAATAGTAACAGATCTAGGTGGTGGTTGGTTTTTTTTAATTAGAATTTAGTGATCTAGTGAAATGAATATTTTTTTGAGAAGTAAGGAAGAGAAATTTTGATGTCGCTGGTGAGGAGGATATAAAGGAGGAAATGTTCTATGTCAAGTTCAGGGTGGAATGTTCCCGTGTCTGCCTCCCATCAGCCGGTTTACATGTGAGGAGCCGTGATCCCTCAAGCAGGCTGGCATGAAACAGGTACTCTGCGGCAACGTGCACGGCTCCTGACATTTCCTGTGCCTCGGATTATTTGGGGACACCAGATGGGTGGCTAGGAAAGAGGGGTTGTAAAACGCTAGCACTTCCCAAAGGTACTCCCAAGCACTTTCTCTTAGGAAAGATGCTATAAGCTTGTTGAGGGCAACACCCTATCCAGCAGCCTCCTACCTGCCTCCCACTTAAAGCATTTTATTTAATTAAAGAAAAAAAATTTTAATTTTATTTATTCATGAGAGACCCAGAGAGAGAGACAGAGACTCAGGCAGAGGGAGAAGCAGGCTCCATGCAGGGAGCCCGACGTGGGACTCAGTCCCAGACCCAGGATCACGCCCTGGGCCGAAAGCAGACGCTCAACCGCTGAGCCACCCAGGCATCCCTGAAAGCATTTTAATTAAAGACATCAAGATTTATAGGAACCTAGTCACCGTTGTTAGGTTTTCTCTGCTTTGGGAGATTTGAAGTAGCCTTTATCCACCACACCGAGTGTCCTCTGTAAGGGAAAACCTCACTTTTCCAAAGCCTTTGGCTTTTCAGTTCCCATGTACCTGGTCCCTCTGGGAGTGAGGTAAACAGAGGACAACACCAGCTGACTTTTCAGCGGAGGAGAAAACGTCCCCCTCCAAAGGGCACCGCAGAGCCTTTGTATTAAGAGCAGGTGCTCCTGTCTCTAGGTTGCGTGGCTGAGGGGTGGGAGGTGGGCCGTGGAGGCCAGCACCCGGACGTTCCCCCCGCATCTGACTGCCTTTCCCGGCTTGGGAACAGATTGTTTCTGGCCTAAGACTAGACGTGGCCACCTGCCTCCCAGGCCTTTTTCCTTAGGAGCACAGCACCCTTCTGTTGTCTGATTTAGTCAAAACACATCAAAGTATGTGGTTGCAGTGTCCGTTGGTTCAGTGTCTGGTTACGGTAACAGGAGGCGGCTGTGTCCACACGTGGCCGGGCGCAGCAGGCGCCGAAGGCTGACGGCCTTCCTCAGAGGAGGGTAGCGCGGCCCTGGGCCTCCGCCTCCGGCCTCCCGAGTGCGAGTGCGAGGGGAGCAGGGGAGCGGGAGCAGACGGCTGGGGAGAGGTGAAAGGGAAACGGGAAGCGCTCTTTCTACTCTTTGAACAGAAGATGTGCCATTCTTTTCAGCTGTTTCCTCTCAGAAGGGCTCGCCCCCCGCCCCTCACTCCTGAACATTAAATGAAGGTCGCTCTTGGTTCCACAGTGGCAGCCCTTCTGGAATGTTCGGCCTTCATTAGGCAGTCTGCTTCCCGCAGTCATGTCAGCTATGAAAACAAGAGGGGGAGCCTTTTATTTTTCTCATTGTATGTGTCCCTCTAAATCCTCCCTCTAGTTAAGGTCTTTGTTTTGTGCAAGAATCCATAACCTTTCTATTTATTTCCTTAGATTTTCTGAAGCAAGAGTGCAGTGGTTTCTCTCAAAACTCGCGTCCCTTGGTTCCAGGGCCTCGGACTCTTGCGAGTGATGACGAAGGGTGACTTGAGAACCAGGCCGATGCCAGAGTGACTTTGCAGTGCCCTCCTCAGTGGCGTTGGCTTTCTCGGTGGGCACCGGGCTGGACGGAGGTGTCCGCAGTAGCAGGGCGTGCAGCTCCAGCTTGGCTTCACAATCGGTTTTTCCCACTGGGGCACACCCTAAGGCTAAAGGAAAAGAAGCGGTGCTAAGATGGAACTTTTTCCTTGTTTCCCTTGTAATCTGATTTCCCCACAGCTTAGACACGGAGAACATTGTCGAGAGTGATAGCCTCTAGAGACTTTGTCTTCTTCCTTTTTAAATATAATACTCAGCCTTCACGTGCCAGACACAATACGGATCTGTCCGTCACCCAGTATTGATTCACTTAACCTGACACTGTATGGAAGAATGTCCCATCATTATCTTTATTTTACTGACGAGATTGAGGCACGTGCCTGTGAAGTGTGGAGCTTGGGATCAACCGAGGCAGTCTGGCCTCTTGTGACATGCTGCCTCTTTACCCATTAGCTGCAGGGAAATGTGGCAGACAAATGTGTTTGGAAAAGGCTGAAATAAAGGAGGAATAACTCCTCTTTGTGCTGCCGAAGCAGGCACAAAGGAGGAATAACTCCTAATGTAATTTCAGTATGATTTGATGCTAAATAGTATCTCATTTCTATTATGATTTCTCTTTTGACTTAGGAATTGTTTTTTTTTTTTTTAAGATTTTATTTATTTGAGAGATTGGCAGGGAGAGGAAGAAGCAGACCCCACCCCCACCCCCAGCTGAGCAGGGAGCCCGACAGGGGGCTCCATCCCAGGACCCTGGGGTCATGACCTTGAGCCTAAGGCAGATGCTTAACCGACTGAGCCACCGAGGCGCCCCTGATTCAGGAGTTATTAGGCACTTTGTCCTGTCGGCTCAGAAACTGGACTCAGGTGAAGAACAGAATGGAAATGAAATTGTTTATCACCTTAGTGTTCTCAGAGTCCACTTTTTCTTGCTAACTTATCGAAAAACTTGTTTGCATTGAAACCAAGGCAAGAAGAAAAAGCCTTCTGATTGAATAATACTGTGTGTCTAAGTTTAAATCCTCTCACCGCCACTTACTAGATATTAGTTACCTTGTGCAAATGAGTCCAAATCTCAATGCCTCAGTTTCATCATCTCTGAATTGGGGATAATAGCTCCTAGCTCATAGCGCTGTTTGGACTAAATGAGTTAAAAATACAACAGTGCTTAAAATAGTGCCTCTCATGTCGTAAGTGTTCAATTAATATTATCTGTTGCTGTTCTAATAGTGTTGCAGTTGCATTTCAGTATTATTTCACATGCTTTTACTGTAACCTCCTTTTTTTTTTTTTTTTGAGAAAGAATGGGGGTGGAGAGGGATAGAGAGAATCTCTATTCAGTGCAGAGCCCAACATCACAACCCTGAGAGCATGACCTGAGCCAAAATCAAGAGTTGAATGCTCAATCACTGAGCTACTCAGGCACTCCTTATTGTAATCTAATTTAGGGGGAGTTTTTGATATGTAAAGTAATAGTTTGAGAACACCCCTGAGCTAATTTTTGAGTCTAGAATAAACCACACGCAATTTAGCCCAAACTGTCACAAACATTATATTTCCTCTCTCTCAGAAATTAGAATTTATTTAATAATGTTTTTAAGATGAGATAGAATGAAAAAAATAAAATGGGGCAGAACGACTGAAATACAAAAAGAAATAGGAAGTGTTTGTGAGGATGTGGAAAAGGAAAAAAAAAACCTTATGTACTGTTGGTAGGAATGAAAATTGGCGCAGTCACTCTGGAAGACAGTGTAGAGGTTCCTCAAAAAATTAAAAATTAAATTACCATATGATCCAATAATTTCACTTTATTTACTCCGAGAAAATGAAGTCATGAATTTGAAAAGATGTATGTACCCCTGTGTTTATTGCAGTTTATTTACAATAGCCAAGTTATGGAAGCAGCCCAAGTATTTATCAATAAGAATAGAAAAAGAAGATGTAGTATGTGTGCGTGTATATATATATATGTGTGTGTGTGTGTGAATATTACTCAGTCTTACCATTTGCAACAGCATGGATGAACCTAGAGGGTATAATGCTAAGTGAAATAAGTCAGAGCAAGACAAATATCCTATGATTTCACTCATATGGAATTTAAGAACCCAAACAAATGAACAACCAAAAAAGACAGACTCTTAAGTACAGAGAACAAACTGGTGGTTGCCAGGGGATAGGTGAGAGAGATAAAGGGGACTAAGAGTACACTTATCATGATGAGCACTGAGTAATGTATAGGATTGTTGCATCACTACATTGTGCACCTGAAATGAATATAACACTGTACATTAATTATACATGAATACATTTTTTAAAAGATTTTATTTATTAATGAGAGAGAGAGAGGCAGAGACACAGGCAGAGGGAGAAGTAGGCTCCATGCAGGGAGCCCAACGTGGGACTCGATCCTGGATCTCCAGGATCACGCCCAGGGCAAAGGCACGCTAAACCGCTGAGCCACCCGGGCTGCCCCGAATAAATTTTTTTAATGAAAAAATTTTTTAAATAAAAATTTAATAAGGAAACTAAATTGCCATCTAAAAACAAAAACCAAACTACTAAATGTGCCCCACATCTTATTATTTCATAAAGCAGAGGAATTGAAACAAAAAATTCTGCATTTCATATAGTCAGATCCTGAGAAGGAAGCAGTCCTCATTTTTATGCCTATGAAATTAAGCATTCTTTTCTACTGGAGAACAAAACATCTTAATAATTTATTTAAAAAGAGATATGGTGGGATCCCTGGGTGGCGCAGCGGTTTAGCGCCTGCCTTTGGCCCAGGGTGTGATCCTGGAGACCCGGGATCAAATCCCACATCGGGCTCCTGGTGCATGGAGCCTGCTTCTCCCTCTGCCTATGTCTCCGCCTCTCTCTCTCTCTCTCTCTCTCTCTCTCTCTCTCTGTGTGACTATCATAAATAAATAAAAAATTTAAATAAATAAAAATAAATAAAAATAAAAAGAGATATGGTAAAAAAAAAAAAAAAAAAGTACACTGCAAGGGCATTGATGCCAAGTGCACAGCATTGGGGATGGGCCCTAGGGATGACTTTAATGAAGTTACTCAAATTTCCTGCGTCTGCTTTGTCATTGCCTTACTTTTCTCCCCATTCTGTGTTACCCTGAGGATCAGAGCTGGAGATTTCAATCAAGTGCTGTGGATGAAATGCCTAAAACAGATCCTCCAGATTCTGAATTATCATCTTCATTGTGTGGTACCTTGAAAACTGGCCAGAAACTATGGAAATCAAGCGGTATAGTAGCTTAGAGTGGGGAGTCAGAAGACTGGCAACTGTGTCATTGCCTAATGGGAAATCAGTGGTTCTTTTTCTTTGGCAGTGAGGAAGGAGGGAGGCAAGAACATCCTGTGCTCATAGGAAGCCTTTTGTAAAAACAACCATGGAACTTAACTCAAAGTAAAATTTCCACCTTTGTGGTACTCTCTTTGTGTTACTGAAAACGAAATCCCCTCCGTAGATTTCTAAATTCCAGCACCATTTGGTGTATGATAAGGGAAGATGAGTGTCAAATGAGCTGAATTACCTGTATCTTCAGGGAACACAGCTAAGAGGACAACCACTTATTTCCATTTTTCTATGAGTAGCAATCTCCAAACCATGTGTATGAGTACGTACCCTCAACGTATTTGTTCATTTCATAATATACAACTCTACTACTATATGGCCATATTTTTTATGTGTATTTAGTGATTATAAAAATATATTAGTTTAAAAATAATTTGAAGGCAATAAAGATGAAAAGGAAACATTTTAAAATAATCACCACTTAACAGTCATGCGATTTTTATTATATGTCAGGCATTGTTCTAAATATTTTTCCCACAGTAACTCATTTTTTGTCTTGCCAACTGCAGAGACTTCATGTTCCCATCAGCTAATACCTCAAGGCAGAAGTCATCATTCACAGTAGCAGCTCCAGTTCCATATTTCAGCTGTCCCTTTTAGCATTTCTGCTACTTTTGATTAGAACGATTATTCCTGTTGTCAGGTATGACTAGATTGTCATTACTTGGAGTCGGATGTGCCCGCTGTGATGTATTCTCATTTGCTCACGTGTGTTCTATCAGCAGTTTCAGTGCATGGATTTTTTAAACACCTGTTGTCCACGTTGTAAGGGATGATCTAGTTAAAAATTTAGTAGTGTGATGCACAAGACCACTTAGTTGGGGACACACGTTATGGAGCAAAGAGTTGCACAATGTGCCAAAGCCAGCGGGTGCATCAGAACATCAGGGTTCCCTGCTTGACGTGGAGCCGGCTGGCTTACATACCACGTGAGGGCGCCAGTGTCAGTTCCTAAGAGAAACAACTAGCAAAGCTTCATTTCTTCTCCAGCTCTAGAAGAAACGTGAAAGAATTTATCATTTTCCTCTTATGTGCTGATGGATCATTTTTTAACTCACCACCACCCCCACCCCACCCCAAGCTTTGTGTGCTTTCTGGTGGAGGATGGGGTGACCAAGGGGGCTTGCACACCCATAGAGCTCTGTGCAGTGAGAGAACAGAGAGGCCTGGCCTCTTGACACTGGCACAGATGTGTCAGGCCTCACTCCCTGGTCTTCTTTGTGTTTCCTGCCTCTCATATCCCAGCACTTCTGTCAAGCTCCACAGGAAACATCTGAGGTTTTGTCTAGAATCTCCCTTTTTTTTTTTTTTTTTTGGTCAGCACGCCATAAGAGGGGCTACCTCACTGCCTCCCAGATGGCTCACAAAGGCTCTTGCCTGTGGGTTCCCCAGAGTTGAGGTGCACATAATGTGGCTCCTTTTTTTGACAGAGCGCAGCGTAGGCTACCGATTTTTGATGCCCCTGATTAGCTGTGCTGTAATTATAGCAGAAGCTGGATGGATGCAAGCCGCTTGTATCAAGAATTATGTCAGGAGCTGGTTCAGGGGATAAATCTCTGTTTGGAGCAGTTTTATATTTGTTAAAAGGCCCAAGGGACCCTTCCCAGTCCAAAGCTCTTATTTAAGTTCTGGCATTAGAGATGATCATGGAAATGGGAAAAAGAAAATAAGCAAATATTATTAAAAATTAGGCTCTACGACTTTTGAAAAAGAAAGATGTAATATCGGGCCTACTTCAGAGAAATCCTGAAAGAGAAACTATGAACTTTAAGTTCCCAACCTGTCACCCTCTGAAATCTTCTTTTATCTGGCTGCAGATGTATTCCTGAAAAGGGATGGCCGTGTGTGTATTGTAAGGTACACACAGGTCTGTCTGTCTGTCTTTCTCTTTATCTCTTTCTTTCAAATCAGAATGCAATAAGAAAACTGCTTCAGCATTATTCTTTTTGTAAGACATAAGTGATGGCTGCCAAATTGAAGTGTGCGGTAAGTCAGGAAAGGGTTCAGTATTGCTTTTCCTAAAACAGAGTGCATGTTTAACTCCTGTTCGTCTGGAGCAAAAACAAGGTAAACATTTGTTAAAATATAACAGTAATGTGAAATTCATTATGTCAAGAGCATGTTACTCCAGATTTGAGGGGGTTGATTTTTCAGGTTTAGAACTTTGCATCCTGGGATGGTTGCCCCAGCAATGTTTTCTGATCCTACCAGAGATTAATGCAGGGCCAGTGTCAGAAGTTTTGTTGATCAGCTGGTGGCCCAAGATACGATGCAGTCATGAATCAGCGACAAGGTGAAATAAGGCTGGAGTGCTAAAGGCTACAGGGTGACAGAAGCCAGGGAGGCAATGACACAGAGTTGTATGTATTGGGAAATTGGAAAGATCTCTTAACTTGGAATCTGAAGGACCAGGTTCAAATCCTGGTGTCACCACATAGCGGGAGTTACTTAACTGTGCCCTGGTTAAATCACGGGCAAAATGGGATGGTGATGCCCATTTTGTGGCGGTGTGGCGGAGAGTAAACCCGGTAGGTGATCAGTAGGTGTCCTTAGACGTCTCCTAGGGGAAGTGATTCAGGAAGAAGAGACATAAAGGGAGCTGGACAGTGGAGGAACGTGAGCACCCCGTCTGGCAGGGTCAAAAGTAGGGAGCCGCCGTGGATGGCTTGCTCTCCCTGCCTGCTCATCGTTCCCCCGGACCATTTAACAGTGAGTGTGAGTAATTGCTCTCCTAGTTTTTTTGTTCTTTGGTATGCTGGACACTGCTACCCATTTTATTATATAAAAAATTAATATGTCTCATTAACCTTTTGAATGTGCACTGTTATGAATTTCAGCATATGTATAGATTCGTGTAATCCCACCAGTCAGGATACAACATTCCCATCACTAAGACCCCTTCCTCATGGCATCTCTTGATGGCCCCACTCTTTCCCTGTCCACCCGCCCCGCCTCCTATAACCCACGATGGCCTGAACATTTAATACATGTTACCTGCTCCTGTGGCACCACACACGTCCCCTCTCTAGCACACCTGTTCACGTTCCGGATTCTTAGGCTCAAGAGTTGGGAACATGGTTTTTTTCTTCCTCTCTCCCACCTCCCCAGTACCCAGCATGAGCCTGGCACATAGCAGACTCTGAGACGTGTGTTAAAAGAATGAATCGTTACTCTCTGTGTCCTAGTCTCATCTTGGTCTGTAAATAAGGAAACAGGTGAGAGGAGTTAGGAAAGGTGCCCAAGATCACATCATAGTAAGTTCACGAACCCAGGTTGCTCTCGATTTGACGGCTGTGCTCTTCCTCTGCCAAGACCTATCACCACAGATAGGATTTGTGTTAACTCATTTGCAGGTGCATACATGAATTATCCAACTTTTCAAAGCACCATTGTATGTTGGTATATTTGCACCAGTGACAAAGTTAGCCTTGGACTGTTAGTGTAAACCGCAAAACCCTGTGTATTTACCATATAAGCTCAGAATGCTGTTCTCTGAGCTGATACCAAACTAAGGAGGCATTCCTTCCTTCTAACGTGACTAACCACGTGGGGGGTGTGCGGTGGCTTCGGCTGTGGGAGGATGTGTGTGGTGGGGTGGGCAGAGGATGTTGAAAGGAGCCACAGCCTTCTCTTCCCTCTTTTGGGGCCTTGGCTTGAGCCAAGCAGGTGGAGAACACAGCTCTCCACGTTCCCACGTGCGTGTCTAGCCTTTCGGGCACTGGTTCAAAGGATAGAGCGATAGCAGATTGTACAACCAATCCAGCAGCGCATGGGGGCTGAAGAAACTGTGTGGTTTCCAGCAGTTCAGTCCGCCAGAGAGAGGAATATGGTGCCTGTTGGGGTTTTTTGTTTTTTAATCTTCCTGGGAGGGCGGGGGCGGGGAGGAGTCTCCATAGCTTAGAAGAGAATAGTATGTGTTTCAAACTGGTCCTGTAGGGCCACAAGGCTCAGCTGGTCCCTTTGGTTTCCTTGAAGCAACTGTGAGGTTCCCACAGCCCTGCATCCAGGCTGCCTAGGTCAGGAGCACTGACAAAGAGCGAGAGAGGGCACAGGGGAAGGAGTAGCAACTAGAGCATGCAGGACCCGTAAGCCACGTGAGGATCCAGGAGACCCAGGGCAGTAGGGAGTCCTTGAAGGTCCTCTTCTGTGCAGTGATGAAATAGATGTGTGTTTGCGATTAAATTGAAGATGTGAGACACTTTAAAAGCATCCTGTTTATACTCCTTGGGATCTTTCAGACCTCCCCCGACATGATTGTAGGCCCTTGATCCTGGTGTGACGTTCAGGAATTCGTTCTTTCCTCCAGGTTCTCAGATCCAACTTTATACATCAAACCAGACATTCCTACCTGATGGCATTTGATGGCATTGTTTTGAATAGAGAATGGGGTCCTTGGGTCTTTTTCGAAAGGAGTGTATGGCACATCCTGTTTGCTCATGCCACTTTCAGAAGTAGATTTGTATTCTTTGTTATGCTCTTGGTTCCATTTCTTTTTTTTTTTTATTTTTTTTTAAAGATTTTATTTATTTATTCATGAGAGACAGAGAAAGAGAGAGAGAGAGGCAGAGACACAGGCAGAGGGAGAAGCAGGCTCCATGCAGGGAGCTCGACGTGGGACTTGATCCCGGGACTCCAGGATCGCGCCCTGGGCTGCATGTGGTGCTAAACTACTGGGCCACCGGGGCCGCCCCTCTTGGTTCCATTTCAAGCACCATATGGCCCATTCCAGCCTCATGCCGTTCTTTGAAATGTGTTGTGAGGTTGTTAGTCTCCTCTCTAGGCCCACGAATCCCATCCTGACCGAGGCCCTCTTCGCCTCAGGACACTTCTCTGCAAGCCTCTCAAATTCTAGTGCTTCCTTCTTGCAGCACAGTGCGTGATGCCATGGGATTGGCACTTCTTAAGCCTGGCCGTCACCTTGTTCTTCTGTGCAGAGGCGTTTCAAATTCAAGAGCCCAGAATCTCACTCCAAGCTGACTTAGCCCTCGAGGTTGGTCTTCCTCAGGCCACCGTCCACAGGGGCCATATACAATCCCCTTTTCACCTGCACTGCCTATTAGTTGCCCACCCCTTTTCCAAAATATTCTTTCAGTTTACCACTGCCCAACCAGGTCACCAGACACGCACAATTTGATGAGTGCTGCAGTAGGAGTGGGGGCCTCCAGGAGGAGGTGATATTTAAGACGAGGGCTAGGTGAGGGGGTAGTAGTGCTCTGTGATGAGCTACAAGTGCCACCCATGGTTTGGTGAGTGGGATTTGGAGGGACGGGCTGTGAGGGGAGAGTCGGAGACTACTTCAGAGATTACAAACGTAGCCCAGGCTATGAAGGAGGAGGAGGTTAAGCTGGTAAAGGAAATAGGGTCAGATTTTGTGTTTTAGAAAAAAATCACTCTGGTAACAACTCCGGTGGCCGAGAGGAGAAGCAGAGGTGAGTGGCACGTGGGCAAGAGAGCAACGTTCCCTCCTGGGCCGGCGCAAGGGTACTGAGCTCGGCAGGGTTGGGCGGCCCGAGCATGGAGCCTGCTCCCAGCTCCCAGCTGCATCCCTCAGTAGGTGCTAACCTCCAGCAGTTGGACTCTCTGGTCCTCCCCTATAGGGTGCGCGTCGTAGCCGTACCTCATAGGGTGGCTCTTCTCAGGATGGACTGTTGTGGGACCAACCGAGCTAATGTTTACAAAGCATTTTGGATACCGCCTGGCTCTGCAAGGCTTATTAAGTGACGGGAAGGGTGCCGTAGCCCCGTAACTCGATGTCTCTGTGACTTTATGGTCCCTTAGACCTTAAGAGCTGAGTGGCCATCTAAAGCCTGAGGGAGGGCCCCCTTGGTGGTTGCAGTTTCCCCAATAACACATCACTCACCCCAAGTTCCCTGCCATAGGAGGACACTCAAGATTCTGAAATCTCTTGATGAATTTGGTTTTACCTAGTTCAAAAGCTGTCAAAATGTGTTAGAAACAGTTGAAGTAATAGTCAAAGGGACTTATTAATCATTCAAACACCGCCCCCCCCCCCCCCCCCCCCGTCCTCTTTTCTAAGGTACCACTTCGGAAACAAGAAACAGTTTGGACACTGCTGTTCTGGTCAAGTCAGGGAGATGTAAGTGACTCACCCAAGGTCACACAGAGAGCTGATGGCAGATTTTTTTTTTTAAAGATTTATTTATTTATTTATTTATTCGTGAGAGAGAGAGAGAGGGCGGGGGGGGGGGCAGAGACAGAAGCAGGCTCCATGCAGGGAGCCCAACGCGGGACTTCATCCCGGGACTCCAGGATCATGCCCTGGGCGGAAGGCAGGTGCTAAACTGCTGAGCCACCCAGGGATCCCCCCTGATGGCAGATTTGAGGCTGGAACTGCTTAGTGGCTCCGTCCCTCCCTATTAGATCAGAGGCTCTCAATTTTGGCAGCTCTTGAGACTCCCCTGCGGAGCTTAAAATAGATCAGTGATAGGACCCCACCTTTAGAGATAGTGACTGATGGTGTGACAGTGAAGCCCTGCATCAGACGGCGCTAGATTTATTCAGTCTTTAGTGACAAACTTTCTTTATGTAAAAACTCTTACACATTTGAGCTGTGAAAATTATTAATTGCATTTTTAAAAATAACTGTACCAGCGTTTCTAGCATAGCCATGCAAAGGTGTTCTCAAAAGCAGGGTGTTAATAAAAACCATTTCATTTCCAAAAAAAAAAAGGCAGGGTGTTGCCCCTCTGGGCTCTGCTTCACTAGTCCCCCACCCCCCTTCCCGCCCCCAGGTTTTCTCTTGACTGCTTAAAAATTGCCCAGATATTTTATCAGAGGATTGTTGCAGTGCCTTCAGAATGCTTTGCCTCATTGAAGGAAATGGTTGGATTGCTCGTCAGAAAAATGCCAGAGTTGCTTTTTAAAAAAATGTAGTAGCATCGCGTTGCAGTGAGGCTCCTTATTTCACGGGGTTTGATCTTCTTTGATTCAAATCATGGTTCTGGAAACAAGATACGTTAGGTGTAACAGAATCTGTGCCCAGACACGGACACAGCCGCACAATTGCTCCTATTCCATCCCTCACCTGCCCCTGCCACAGCTTCCTTAAAGGTGTTTACTGGGTTTCCATTTAAATCAACTGCAGAAGGACTGGGTGTGCGGGTTTTATTCAGGCAGCCTTGGGGCCTTTGGGGAATTGGATGTTGTAAGCAAGAAATCCTTTTCTGTTGCCCCTTTTCCCTAGTTGTAGGAATGTAATACGGCAACGCGTGCTTCACTAATGGGGCAAGTAACCAGAGCTAGTGGTGAGTAAAAATCACGCTATCATTGCAAAGTAATGATGAGCATAAACAATCCTGCAGGCTGTGTGGAATGACAGTGCATCATTTCCATTTGTGAGCAAGTCAGAGGAACTGCTAATCCCACTGTGCTTGGTTGCCTTGCATTGATAATAATAGGAAATGCTAAATTTCAGAGGTTGGTGAAAATAGAGATTCCTAGATTCAGCGAGTTCGATCCACAGATGCCCTAAATTAAGAACATTTTCCAAGGGGTTCAGTTTTATTTCTGGTTGATAACCACTTGTACCTACTTCTAATTCTTTGTGTGTGTGTGTGCATGCGCTCTTGCATTCCTTATCTCACACTCCTCCTTCCCTCCACGCATGCCCCAAGTCCCAGAATACTAGATAAACCGGTACGTCCTTTCATCGCCTTGTGCCCAGTCCTGTTACAGAGGCTAGCAACAGTGGCTTCTCAAAATGTCATGAGGCCCACGTGGCAGGGAGCCCCGAGGGCAGGCTGTTCAGGGCCTGTGCAGCACCCCAAGCAAGACAGCAGGGGCCCGGGCTCCTTCAGACTTCCCGACCCACTACACTGAGCTCTTAGCCCTTTTTGCAAGAGATTCATTACCTAGCGACTCCCTGGGTATAAATCACCATTTGAACCTCGTGAAACACCCCCATAAGGAGCCCTCGCCCGCTGTTTACTTAGTAGGCAACCGTGGCCCAGGGATGTCCCACTCCGGAGTGACCCACCCAGGGTCTAACGCCTGCACCACCTCCCTGATCTGGGCCCACCAAGATCACTCCCATGATCGGCAGTGAAGATGCCACTAGAACTAAACTCTTGTACCTTTGAAGTTCTTGTTTTTTCTACTGTCCTCTGAGTTCGAGTGCTTTTAGCTGTTCATAAGTGCTTGTTACTGTCTGAATTTGAATGTCTTTTTAGCGTGTTATTCAACACCTGGCAGACATCCTAACTTTTACTCTGTCCTAATCCCCACAGCATAGCCTGAGTGATCATTTAAAAACATAAATTAAGTTTGTCACCCCCACCTCAGTCAATAGCTTTTTGTTACTCTTAGGCTAAAGCCAAGATCCTTCATGTGTCCTGGAAGGATGGGGTACTCTGGCTCCCACATCCCTGCACAGCCTCATCTCTCCCCCCAACCCCACCTTTCCTGCATCACCCCTCTATTCAGTCATGTGGTTCAGTCTCCACTAACACATCATGCACCTTTCTACCACAGGGCCTTGGCATCTGCTCTTTCTACTGCCTGGTGGTCTCTCCTCATTATCTTGTGAACTTCCAAACAGCTACTAGGTTGCCTGCGTGTCCCCAGGTAAACTCCTCCAAGTGCCCCTCTGCAAGCTGGCCTTCTGGCATCAAGAACCTCTCCTTATAGCCCTGACCAGAATTGTGATCTTATGTTTGTTTGTGTGATTATTTCATCAGTATGTGTCTTCTCCACTGGATTAAGGTCAGACCATATTGGGGATGCCTGGGTGGTTCAGCGGTTGACGTCTGCCTTCAGCCCAGGGTGTGATCCCAGAGTCTTGGGACCGAGTCCTGCATCAGGCTCCCTGCATGGAGCCTGCTTCTCCCTCTGCCTTGTCTCTGCCTCTCTGTGTGTCTCTCATGAATAAATAAATAAAATCCTAAAAAATCAGACCATATCTGTTATCTCTTCCAGCCATTTTTTTTTATCCCCAGGATCCACTTTGCACCTGTCATATAGGGAATGCTCAGTATTTGTTCACTGAAAATCAACTTTTTTTCTCAGCACATGGCACAGAATTGAATAAAAGTGAAATTTAAAGGGCACAAATGGAGTAATGGCGTAGGTCACCATAACTGTACAGTACTTTCCAGCATCATTCTAAGGTAGAATAAAAGAATTTTATATAATGGCTTTTGCTAGCAAAGGATTCAGTATTCATTGCTGTGGGGTAGATATGCCAATAGTCAGAGGTGGGTGTTCTATGCACCCTACCTGTTTAACTACCTATGCATCTTACCTATGTAATTAATTAATGCAATTAATTTAAGCTCACAAGAGCTTAATGTGTATTTCAAACATAGTTCTTAAAAACATTGATTTGAAACAGTCTAGAAATAATTCAGAGACTAAATCCATACTAGATGAGGGTACACGGGAATGCGGAACTTTAGGGTAGGAAGAGGAAACAAAGATGCTGAGTACCAGCTGGGAAAGTGAGGGAGGCAGGAAATAAGAGAAAGAGATTTGAATTGGCTGCATCTTAGACTGGGTGTCGAAGGAAAACATGCTCTAAAAATACAGGATGTAGACCAAAGAGAGCGAAAGGGCTCTAAAGGGGGGAAATGGGCCTGCCGGTTTCCCCATGAAGAGCCTGCAGAAAGAGCGTAGCTTTCCCCAAGGACTCCAGGCCCCACGTGCTCTGGGGCTGCAGGAGGGAAGTGACCAGTTGGACGGCAAAGCTGGGCTCGGGAGGACTTAGCTGGTGGCACGGGGCCCTACCTCACCCCTCCACACAGCGAATCCCGGTAGATCTCGCCACCAGGGAGCAGCTGGGCTTGCAGGGCATCGTGGGCTCCTGGCCTGGGCTGAGAAGCACAGAGCGCTGCACCGCTGGGCCGGTGCGGGCAGCAGGGTCACTTCCCCTGGACTGGTGCAGGCAGCAGGGTCACCTCCCCGGGCAGGTGCGGACAGCAGGAACACCTCCCCGGGCTGGTGCGGACAGCAGGAACACCTCCCCGGGCTGGTGCAGATAGCAGGGTCACCTCCCCGGGCTGGTGCGGACAGCAGGGACACCTCCCCGGGCTGGTGCGGACAGCAGGGTCACCTCCCCGGGCTGGTGCGGACAGCAGGGTCACCTCCCCGGGCTGGTGCAGGCAGCAGGGTCACCTCCTTGGGCTGGTGCGGACAGCAGGGTCACCTCCCCGGGCTGGTATGGGCAGCAGGGACACCTCCCCCAGGCTGGCGGGAACAGCAGGGACACCTCCCCCCAGGCAGGTATAGGCAGCAGGGATACCTCTCTGGGCTGGTGTGGGCATCAGGGTCACCTCCCTGGGCTGGTGGGGACAGCAGGGACACAGCCTGAGCACCTGTGCCATGTTTGGACTCCACTGTTTGCCAGCCTGAGACCGGCCACCAAGCAGATGCGCTGAGCGCCCTGCCTCGCGGGGTGCATGGGACCCTGGGAAGTAACCAGCACGGTTCTCACCCCTTGTCGCCTCTCCCCCACCCCCAGGAATCGGAAGGCGTTTCCTGTCACTACTGGTCGCTGTTCGACGGTCACGCGGGCTCCGGGGCTGCCGTGGTGGCCTCCCGCCTGCTGCAGCAGCACGTCGCCGAGCAGCTGCAGGACATCGTGGAGATCCTCAAGAACTCTGCCGTCCTGCCACCCACCTGCCTGGGCGAGGAGCCCGAGGGCACCCCGGCCCACAGCCGTGCCCTGACCCGCGCCGCCTCGCTCCGCGGAGGGGTGGGCGCCCCCGGCTCCCCCGGCACCCCTCCCACACGCTTCTTCACCGAGAAGAAGATCCCGCACGAAAGCCTGGTCATCGGGGCCCTGGAGAGTGCCTTCAAGGAGATGGTAGGTGGGCGGGGGGGGGGAGACCCAGGGGTGGGAGGCCTCACCCAGGCCAGACCCGGGTCCCCTGCACTTGGGTGGCTGCGCTTGGCCTTCTCCCCTTGATAGCAGGCCTTCCGGCCTCAGCACAGGTTGGCCCAGAGTCCCCGGCCTGGGGCGCTGGCAAAAGTTAAAAAGATGAAAGTGGGGGGCGGGGGGCAGCCTTGAGGTACCAGGCCGTTTACACGTAGGCAGTCGTGCTTCCCCTTCTGCGGACTCTGATGCCAGCTGGTAGGCTGCCACTGCATCAAAAGGCGAGCGTCCTTGCCATCTGCACATGTGTACCATTCCAGGTGTTTGGGGGGAACAGAGCTTTGACCAAAGGGCCCAGAAATACCTTTCCTGCACAAATGTGCTCTGAGAACAGCTCTTACCACGATTGGCCATGTGGTTCTTAATGCTTGTTGCGGGGTGGGGGTGGGTACCTGCTGGAGGAGAATCGAGGGGCCAGTACCCGAAACCAATTGCTTTACTGGGGAGCAGGGATTTGTGTGTACATCGAGATTTGGACGTGTCTGGTCAAAGAACTGAGCCTCACCCCCTCTCAGCCTCCGCCCCGAGAACACGCATGCGATCAACGGCGCGCAGCTGCTCTCACCGCGTGCCCTGTCGCGCGGCCTGGCGAGGGCCACCCCCATACTACCCACTTCCCTCTCCGAGCTCCCACTCTGCTGAGGCAATTATTTTGGGTCGAGAGATCTTTTCCTTCCTGAGCACCAGCCTGCGCCCAAGTCATCGAGCAGGAGATATTTAAAGGTGTCACAAGGATGTGAGTAAAGCGAGCGTGCTGTATTGTTCTTAAAACCTGGGGATGCAGAAGTGACGAGCTGTTGTTAAAGGATCGAGTGGCTCGGAGCGGCCAGGAGCACCTCGGAGCACCTCCCCAGAGCGCAGTGTACACGGTGCCCGCTCCGGGATTAGGTTGCGTGCCCAGGGGACGGGAAGAGTGAATACTGTGGCTCGGCGCCCCACACCGTCTGATTAGCTTACGAGGCCAAATAGGTCATGTATTCGCACCTCGTATTTGCACCGTGCCCTCACCTTCACCCATCCCTTCTTAGGTCACCTTGTGTCTCTCCTTGTCACGTAGGTATTTACCCTTTGATGAGCCGGTGGTTTACAATGCACCTGTCTCAGGAGTGTTTGGTAGCCTTCAGTCCCAGGAAGAGCACCAGGAGGCTAGAGAAGAGCATTTAGGGAAAAAAAGGAATCAAGGCAGTAAAGTTGACTCCTACTCAGGATTCGTATAAAATCTCATTCTCCAGCTGTCCTAGAAGCTCTGAGGGGAGTGTTTCTCCACGCCGACGTTCAGAATGCTAAGTATTTAACTGAGGTAAAAACGTGGCAGCAGGCTATTCTTCTAATGGGAGAAAAAAAATCAGCTTCCACAGCAGGAGTGAGAAACAAAGGAAATTTTGGGTTTTTCGTTTCCTTCTGTGATTGCTTCTGCCCTGGGACATCTTTTACTTGGCCCTGCTGTATTCTCCGTTCTGTCCACTAGAGGCCAATGTCACCCTGAGGCAGGCAGGCCTCCACCGTGGTCGCCGGCTGTCCCCGCCCCTTAATGGCTGGGGCTCCCAACAACCACTATACTTGAAATGGAGGCTCATTCAGAAAAATACTTAGTAAGGGGCCTCATTCCTGTCTTTCAAATTTTCCCAGCTTTTAACAAGTCAATTCATTACCTGGCATTTTTACTTTGGAAACTTAGCAAAAAGATCATTTCACTTTCCTGTGTTTTTCGTTCAGTTGATGAATATTTGATCAGAACTAGCTCTACACCAGGTCTAATTGGGCAAAGAACATTGAGCAAACTAGGCAAAGACGAGTATTAAATGAGTAAAATACAAGCAGAAAGGGCCTTGAGTGGAGAAATGCAGGATGAGGTAGGAGCCCGATAAAGACACGAAGCCAGGGTTCCCTTGGGGAAGTGATGCTGGAGGAGATTATTTAGGAAGAAAGGAATCAAGGTAATAAAATTGACTCCTACTCAGGCTTCGTATAAAATCTCATTCCCTAGCTGTCAGAGACGCTCTGATGGGAATAAGTGTTTCTAGACATCAGTGTTCAGAATGCTAAATTTTTAATTCAGGTAAAAATGAGGCAATAAAAATAAAAAATTGTGGTAAAAATGAAGCAGACAAAACACAGGAGGCCATTTCCACGGACAGCTATATCAGAGAACCCAGATGGGCCTGAGGCAACAAGCTGATGTCGAGGGTAGGAATGATGGATGTAAGTTGAATTGGAGAGGTGTTCTGGAACCGGCCTGTGGATGACCTGGTGTGACATATTATGAAATTTTGGCTTTAAGCCATATCTAGTCTCCAGTTCATCCCAGCCTGCAGCTTCCTCTTTGACCAAAGGGCCCAGAAATACCTTTCCTGCACAAATCTGCTCTGAGAACAGCTCACTTCAGTTTTTCCCAGATTGTCTGGCTAGCCACCAGCACTCCAGAGGCCTACGTGGACTTTACACCGTGGGCCTGGCCTTATTAAATGAGAAGGTTCATCGTTCTTTGGTCCACGTGGTGCATGGTAGGGTGGCCCTGCCTTCTGCTCTGCTAGAGACTGAGCCAGTTGATGCCTGTTGGCCCAGAATAATTATTAATACGCGTCCCCTTTTACTCTCATAAATGTCCATATTTGGATAATGTCTTATGCTTACCCTAGTTACAGAGAGATGCTCTTTTTTTCTTTGCTTCATCAGAGACTTCGGGAGAAATCTACTCAGTGTCATAGAAATGTGCCTGCCTTAGACATTGAGTTATGGAGGGTGGGCTTTAGAACCCACAGCACAGAAATCATACAGTGCACCTTCAACTTAAGGCCATTGCCAACTCGTATAAGATACTTTTTCTCTGGACACCTGGTGGCTCAGTCGGTTAAGCATCTGCCTTCGGCTCGGGTCATAATCCCAGGGTCCTAGGATCGGGCCCCCACATCGGGCTCAGTGGGGAGCCTGCTTCTCCCTGTCCTCCCCACTTGTGTTTTTTCTATCTCTGTCTCTCTCTGTCAAATAAATATATAAAATCTTAAAAAAAAAAAACTTTTTATTTCCCCTTGCATTATTATATTTTTGAGAGTCAGTGCTTGGAAGCAAACTTTGGGGGGTTTTTTTGAAATGCCCACCCTACAGCTGATTTCCTTGTTGGCCCGGTCTTGCCGGTTTCTCCTCCTGCCTTTCAGAGTGGGGCACGTTTGGAATTTCCTGAGTATTCCTGAAGTTTTTCCTCACAGGAGCCAGCCACTTTCTGGCTTTCCTGTTTCTAGGTGTTCTTTAGGTATTGCAGGTTTGGGCTTATTCTGATCCTCTCTAGTAGAAAAATTCGGTGGTAAATGAGATTCCATTATTTCGGCTTTGCGGCTTTCTTACTTTCTCTCACACTTTTCGTGCCTAAGAATTCCCCAAGCCCAGCACCTAAAACTGAAATTTGCCTCCCTGATGACATCTTGGCAGCTACCCTCCCTGAGATGCAGAAGTAGCTTACAGTATCCTTAAAGGCGAAGCTTGCCTTTCCCTTGGGCTTTTGCTTTACGTACAGCAGCTTAGCATCCTCAGAATCACAGGTCTTGGGTCTCTCTCTCTCTCTCTCCCCCACAGTGTCCTCTATCACTAGTATTTATTGAGCCTCTGTTTTATGGCTAGCATTCTCCTAGGCACCATGGGGTCTAGAAATAAAGGGTTGGATTTTATGTCGGGGCGGGGGGACATTTGGAGTCACACGTTGTATGCATATTGAGATAGAGTATCTCCTTTATTTTGATATTCTAAGTCATGTTAAGCGGGGTAGAGAGAGATGCAGGTAGCTATCTGAAAGGGAGCATTGGTTAAAATGACGGAGAAACCCCACAGCAGAATAAACAGTACTTATTTCCAGGAAAAAGTAGGTACTGGTAGCAAAACACAGACTACCAGAAGCGGAGAAAAGGCTTTGAACCAGTGAGATGAGAGCAGTTTCATCAAACACTGTGAGGTTCTTTGAGGTCACTGCTTTTCCTTTCCTCTTTGATCCTCCAGTGCCTGCCACAGTGTGTGGCTTGTGGTGAAGGTGACCCCTGACCCCCGGCCTCTAATCCTGCCTGTGCTTTCTGTTGGGCCCCCTTTATTGTATCTCGTCTTGGATCTGCCTTCCCACTGAGCACCTGCATAGTCCTGTGTCCACCATGGAAAGGGAGCCACGGTTTCCTAAAGGACCAGGATCTCAGGAACTCCTGAACTGGTATCAGTTCTGCTTCCTCACGCGCTTTGTCACAGTGGCCACCTAGTTCAGCGGCTGGGTTTGTGTCCCCTGCGGTGTTAGGCTGTTGCTGGGCCTGGGATGATAGATGCGAAAGCGATAAATGTCCTCTCGGTCCTGGTGTCACGCGGCTCCTTGCCTCCCCACCCTCCCACGGCAGGGTCTCCTCGCCAGCATCTCCCGCTCTTGAGGGGGCTCGTGTCCACGGATGGACACAGGAGACCTCCTGGCTGCAGGAGACCGTTGCCTCCCTCGGAATTCCAGCCCAGTCTGCCCTGATTCGCCTCGTCACCTACCTCCTGTAGGATCTGAGTTCTGGACAAAGGCGGGAGAAATTTCAAACTTGTCTTTCCTTTTCAGCGTGGGTATAGGGTCATCACCACAGTGAAGAATATCTTAGAGGTCTGGTTGTTACGAAGGAAGAAGACAGCAGTGTTTTCACTCATTAAACTACCATACATCTTCTTGTTACTGAGCTAATGACTGGAAATAGCACTCAGCGTGGATTTATTGGTTAAAAAAATGTATGGTGACACTTCGGTGAAAAAGAGGATAAATGCAAAGCTTATTTGTAGTGCATGAATCCCAGTGTTTTCAAAAATCAGCATATTCATGGGACACTATGGACCTGCATGTCGGTCTGTGTTTAATGAAGCTAGTTTTGTTTTGTTTTCAGTGGAAGGGGGGGGTTCCCCCAAGAAGGAAGGAGCATGTGATTTTGCCAACAGCCGGCAGGTGGCAACACGAGGCAGGCCTGGTTTTCCTCCTTCCCCCGTTGCCTGGCTGACGGATTGGCTCGTTCTCAGAATAAACCAAAATCCGACCAAGGTACTGAAACCATGCAGAATCTTATTATCTGTGACTGACACTATTAGCAGAGTGCTCAGAGCCGTGTTTTAACTCATCTACGGCGAGCTGCCGAGCCCCGTGGACACTCCCCAGTGCTCACTCCCTTTCGTTGTCTCCTGCTGCTGCCTTTCTGCAACCTGACATTGGTAGGAAACAAAGAATGATTCTGGAGTTGCGTCATCTCTAGGGCTTTCCAACCAAATCACAACCCTCCTGAGCAGTATGTTTTCTTTCTTGCAGGCCTTTCCTGCTGAATTAGTCTCCTTTCACCTCTCTCTCTTCTTTCCCTTCATTGCCTTCCTTGAAACAAAAAGGAGCAAAATAAAAATCCCAAGTCTTTAAAAATTGGGTCCATTCTTAGGATTTAGAGATAAAAATCTGGCTTCAATGTAGTATTTAGACACACAGTACAGGATAAATCAGTGCTGCTAAATAGAAGATGGCCTTGAGAGACCTCAGAGGACTCTTGACTGAGCAGATAAAACAATTACCTTGTTAATATTATGAGGTGTTGGTCCTTTTAGATCATACTTGAAAAGGAATGACAGTAAATGCATGTGTTTTGCTGTACGTTACTCTAGACTTATGTCTTGGGGTTTGTTGACAGATAAAATGGGCAAATTTTCCAAATTAGTCCTTGGTTAGTACAAAGCAGGGAGCAGTTTTTCCTGTTATTTCATTTATTTTTTGGAAATATACCCAAACTTGAGGGTTTATAAAATAATAATAACTATACATTTATATATATGTGTGTATGTGTATATGTGTGTGTGAGTGTAAAGTGTGAGAAGCTTAAGCTAATTGGAAAAGTTGAGGGTTTGAAGAAAACGAGTAGTTAATTCAGCAGTAAATATCTTTATTGACTTCATTTATCATGTTTGATCTGATAGTAAAAGAACCATGCAGATGGTCCTTTAATGTTCCTTTCAGTACTAAGATTTTGTGAAACATCTTTTAAAGAGGAGTAGGTGGTGTAGGAAAAAATAAATGTGCTATTTTGGCTTCTAGGGAGGGGAAGCAATTATTTTTAGACTATGTTCTAGTTACACCCAGTTTTAGAAGAAATGGAAGAGTGTATTTTAATGTCAGTGAATCCTTCAGGGGGATGAAGTCTATGGAAACACATCTTTCAAATCCTAGTCACTGTGATCCCAGAGAGCACATGTGTAATTAAAGTGCGTGTGCACACATACGGATCTGCACACACGTGCACGCACACACGCATATTGCCACACAAATGGTGGGGGGGTGAAAGCATGAGCATATTAGAGTTTCCCCAATAAAAAGTAGCTAGACGTTAGTCCACTGTTTAAGTGACAGTACTGCCAAATTTAGCACTCCTTCTGCTGAGGAAAGTACAGGGGGGACGTAGTTGGAATACAGGAAAAGATGAAAGAAATGATGAAATCAGAAAAAAATATTGAATCGCACTATTAATGTAATAGCAAGGGATTAATTGGGTGAGCTAACTGGAGCATCTCCCCCCAGACGAAAGGCAAATAGGAACTCTGCTGTAGCAGAAAATCATAGTGTCGTACGTACATTCTTACCTCGATTCTTCTTAAGAATTAAATAATCTTATAATCAGATTTCCTTGTGACGTTAGCCATGATACATAATGCACCTGTGATGCAGAATAGACTTGCCCGTCTGAGTCCCACCGGAAAGTCCTGCCACGGATGGTGCTTTCACGTGGATTCTGTGTATCACGGCATTTTCTTTTGGATCTCACCAGTGATTTAAGTCATTGAAGCATTGTTCACACGCCAGTCCATGTATAGCATGCAAGCCGTTGGATGCTCAAGGGATTTTTTTTTTTTTTAATAAAAATTGTCTTCCATTCAGACATTAGGTATTCAAACAAATGTTGATTGTGGCTATGAAAGGATACTTGCTGTTATCCCCAGCAATTCCTTCCAGTATATTCAGAAGAGTAGTGTAGTAGTAGCATGGAGCGTGGACTTGATGTACCGGTTTCTATATTAATTTGATGAAATATGTGTCTATCACGATATCAGCTTTATATTATTTAGATGCAACAGGAAGGGGATATATCCATCCACAAACTGCTTTGTGAATTGGGTTGTTGATCCTGGTTTTTGCACATTGTTTGGAGCTCGAACAGACCAAACTTCTGACAGCTTGACGTTTTCTTTCCACTTCCTCATGACAGTCTTTTTGGCTGATCTCCATGGCTCTCCTTCCGCCCCTCGAGGCTCCTGCCATCCCTGCACAGGTTCTGCTAACCAACCATTCATTGTTCTCAGTTGACTGCATCTGAAGCGAGACATGGGTTCCTACTTAATCATCATCTCCATGAGCATTTATTTGCATTGCAATCTTTTCCTTTGTGAATTACGAACAGGGGTCAGGGGTGAGGACATAATTTGGAAACTTGGGCCTTCTCTTCATCTGCCCAGTTAACAGGCATTTCTTCAGCTGTCTTTTTTTTTTTTTAACCTAGCCTGGTATTGGTGTTAAGGGTCGAGCAGGAGAGGTGTCTATTCTCAGTCATGAAGCTTCTGGGGCCTGGGAAGGATCTGGATGGGCAGCTAAGCCCCTCACACATAGCATCCAATTTAATCCTGACAATAGTCCTTTATGAAACTAACTGATACAGGGTTTGAGTCCAGTTTTTAAGTCCAGTGTAGTCTTCGAAGGCGGTCCTCACACTTGGCTCTGCAGGCCTTCGGTGTTCTTGCCTGCTCGCTCCCTTAATGCAGTTTTTCTTCACTTCCAAACTCCCGCACCCCGCATACACAGGTTCTTACCCCCGCCCCTCGCCCTTACCCAGTTGATCCCCCCGTCAGTTAGTTTCTCCCAGATCTTGTACTTTTTATCTACTGACTTTTTAACAGCACGCTGATCTTCATCTGTCTCCTTGGCTTAGGCTCTTCTCCTGTTGCCAGTTTCTCATTGGTGATTCATCTGACCTTGTATGACCACCTCCGGAGCCAAGCATTTGCTGATAAACGCTGGGCTACTTGGATTATCTCCTCCCTTCTCCAGGAGGAGGCTGGTTGAAGCAGCAGAGTGCTAACTCCGTGGGTTTCTAAGAACCACGAAGTGCCCTGGCCCTCGGGAGCATCCTGAGAATCAGCCAGGGCACCACTTCCTCACCAGCTTCCTTCTCCCTCCCTCCACCCTACCTGGCCTTTACTATGGAACATTTGGCATTATTTCAGCCAACATTCAGTGTCTTTTCCTAGCTCAGCTCACATTTTTCTGAGGTCACGGAACCTGTGCGTCTGTCACTGACACAGAATTTTGCAAAGACCTCTGTCTTGGATGATACATATCTGTCAGTGGAAGTCTTGGTCTGGTTTTAGTTTTCTTGGGAAGGCCTCATTAGGCGGCAGGTAATAATAAAGCTTTGGAGGAGGAGAATGAGCTTGAAATCCAAACTCCGGGGATCCCTGGGTGGCTCAGTGGTTTGGCGCCTGCCTTTGGCCCAGGGCGCAATCCTGGAGACCCGGGATCGAATCCCACATCGGGCTCCCTGCATGGAGCCTGCTTCTCCCTCTGCCTGTGTCTCTGCCTCAATCTCTCTCTCTTTCTCTCTCTCTCTCTCTCTCTCTCATGAATAAATAAATAAATCTTAAAAAAAAAAAAAAAAAGAAATCCAAACTCCAACCAGGTAAATAGGGGCAAGTTACCGCCCCCTCTTCTGCGTCCGAACGTTGAGGTTAATAACAGGATCGTAGGATCAGCTCAGATCTCTATGTACAGTGCTTCACGCCCTGCCTGACACAGAAGACGTGCTCAGTGAATATTGGATGCTGCTGTGATTGTGTCACTGTTGTGAATCAGTGGCTGTCGGAAGATGAAGTCAGATCAGAGCTTGGGAGCTTCTATCTTTGATTAATAAGACCCGGAGTTGACTCCCACCTGCTTTGAATAGAGGACACTGTCCTCCAAGTCACTCCTCTTAGCTCACTGTAAAAGTAACTGTTTATTGGAGACTTTAGGGTTAAAAACATTGCTCGGGTTCAAGTAGTTGTCATTTTCAGCCTATCGTAGTTCTCCTGTGGCAGCTCAAGCAGTCCACACAAAGACTAAATTTCCCACGAGTTATAATATTTATTGAACACAGTTGGCTTCCTTTTTCTCGCTTTTGTTCTGATTAGATCTGTTTGCCATCCCTTGTTCCCTATCTCTGGTCTGCAGATGGTCTAATAGACGACAGTTTTCTCTCGGTGTCCTCAGTGAGAAATGATCTTCAGGTGGTAGGAGAGCACTAAAGATTTTCTTGTCCCATCTTTGAAGCGCATTCAGACTCTGAGAGCTGTGTCAGGGGAGTGAGGCTAAGAAAGTCTTTGATACGAGTTCCTGTACAATCCAGCACTGACTTTGTTTTCTTCTCCAGGACCTACAAATAGAACGAGAGAGGAGTTCATATAATATATCTGGTGGCTGCACGGCGCTCATCGTGGTTTGCCTTTTGGGGAAGCTGTATGTGGCAAATGCTGGGGACAGCAGGTAAGCAGATTGTCTCTGACTCTTGCTGGTTTCATATGCCTTCAATAATTTTTTTTCTTTTTTCAAAGAATTAAATGATTGGCAATAAAATAATTCTGCTTGGGATGGGATATGGGAAAATATGATCGATCCTTCTACATCTGTATAAAATGCATTTAAGATGAATTATCAGGCTGGTATGAAAAGGTAAAGGCTGTCTTCTACTTGTCCCTGATAGCAGTTCACGTATAGACCTGTGATTAATACCTGTGGCGATCTAAACAGGTAGCATCCAAATGTTTTTTGACCCCAGAAAGCTTAGCAGAGACACACAACATGAGCATGAGAGGAGGGAGGAGAGGGATTTGAATGAAGTGGGTGTTTGGAAGGGACCCAGGAGGACTCCACAGCTGGTTCCACTTCTGCTCAGTGACTTTGCTCTGTCCCCTCCCAGAAGTCCAGGAGTTTCTCCTTTTATGCACAAGCCCTCTGAGGCTATATTCTCCTCTTTTCTGGGCTCAGCTGCAAGGAATTTTGGCCAAGAGATTATGGTTAACCCCTACTCTATCCAGCATTACTGAGAATAAGATAAACTTGGGTTTTATTTTAAATAACTGCTGCGTCCTCGCTTTAAATTCACGTGCAGGGAATTTAAAAATTACAGACTTTGTGGAAAGTGTTCTTATATGTATCACGTACTTCTCTGCCCCTTCAGTAATAACATATGTTAGCTTCTTGCTAAAGACTGACTCTTTGTGTTGAAAGCAATCAGAGTACTAGACTCTGTGCAAGATGTCCTCGGAGGACGAGTGATTTCCCTGTGCAGTCTTTGGTCTCAGGATGCCCCCATTCCTCAGTCATGTGCCCTCTTCCAACATCCCTGCTTGCCCAAGCCCGACCCCACTGCCCCCCCCCCCCCCCCCCCCCCCCCCCCGCTACCCTGTCAACATCAGGTCCTGGTGAAGAGGGACTCCCTCCAGCAGCAGAGGAATTTACCTTACTTTTACTTCCATTTACAAAGCTGGAGAGCTTCAGGACTCTTCATTTCCTCTAGTTTCATCATCCTCTCCTAGTCTTTCCACTGAATATTCCAGAGAGTAAGGGAGACTGGACTTCCAAGACAGCAGTATTTGGGGGTTTGACAATTGATGGTTTCTGAAGGTCTGTTTATTTTTAATATGCATGTGGGTTTCCATTAAACTCTATAAGATAATCTCCATTTCATCATAGCATTGTGCTGGGTAAATGGAAATATCTATAGGATACCATATGTATCTCATGGCTTCCATTCCTTAGTGTCCTGTCAGATTCCTAGCAGGGGACAGACTCCTGCTCAGGTGGGTCAACTGGATGAAGGAGTGAAAGGGAGCCCGCTAGGAGCACTGTGGCTCAGAAAGACATTTACTGCCTAAGGCCTGCAGGATGCAGGGAGGAATTGCTGCATCAGAGCCCAGGAGACGGGGTCACTGATGAGAGCCCTCACCAGAAATGGCAGGAGATGGGAGAGGTACTTTGACTTCTTTCTCTTCCCCCCCGCCAACCCCCGTCTGGCCAGGGCTTCCCATTGGACAAGCCCAGCTGGGAGCCAGGTGACAAGTAGCCCAGGGAGTAGTGGTCCCAGACGTCAGCCAGCCAGGGCACTTACACAGACCGAGACAGCATCTCTGGGGTCAGGTCGAGTGGAGGATGCTCAGCACATCTGCTGCTTCTCCTTTCCTTCTCCACCCCAGGGGTTGAGCGTCTCAAAAATGGAAATTCTCAATCTTCGGGCCTTTTAAGACAACATGCTGAGGAGCTGGCCTCGGCTTGTTGTTCTGTTCTGGATGCTGTTTGTTTGGAAATGGATGAGCAGATAAAGAAGTGATGGCCTTCCGCTCTGGGGGAGACTGAGTCAGTGATTGAGCTGTTGCACTCGTGTTCACCTTTGTCTTTATGTCTAGCTCCACGCCCTTTGAAATGAGTTTGCTTTGCCAGCCCTTCCAGTGATGAGGGAGGTAACAGAATGCCCTCGTCCCTGGGGACGGGGCCCACCCCTCATCCCAGGGAAGCACCTCTCACCAGATGATCTCAGACTCAGAAGGTGGCCCAGCTCCTGGGCCCAGAGTATCTTCATGTTGGATTATTCTTTTCATGGCTGCAAGTCCTCCCCCAGACCTTCTCCTCATTTTGAACATAGTTTTCTTCCAAGCTCTTTAACAGAGCCGCTTACCCAGCCAGCGCCTCCGTCCTACTTCCCAGAAGCTCCAGTGCCCTGTCCAGGACCTGCCAATCCTTTTCTGGGCTCTTACTCTCCTGTGCCCCACCCCCACCCCTCAACCCCTTCTGTTTCTAGACCAGATCTTGACCTCCTCATCTATAAAAATGGTGGTGGTGAAGTAAATAATTCCTGAAGTTTCTAGCATCCTATAGGTTATCCCATGAGGAGTGACACTTTTGGAACGTAAAGTGATGCTATACGTGTTGTTTTTTTTTTTTTTTTTTGGTAATTTTTATCCTCCTTCGAGTTTTTGAAATATTACTGTGACACAGGTTCCTGTGTTTCTTTTTTTTTTTTTTTTTTTTTAAAGATTTTATTTATTTATTCATGAGAGATACAGAGAGAGAGAGGGGGGCAGAGACACAGGCAGAGAGAGAAACAGGCTCCATGCACTGGGAGCCCGATGTGGGATTCGATCCCGGGTCTCCAGGATCGCGCCCTGGGCCAAATGCAGGCGCCAAACCGCTGCGCCACCCAGGGATCCCGGGTTCCTGTGTTTCTAAATGTTCATAAAAGTATGGTGTTTTACAAGGTTCTTCCCAATAACTTGAAATGCCTAATAAGTACTTTTATCCTTCTTGAACCTGTAAAGTGTGCACACACACAAATTATTCTATGATAAAATGGTATCTTTAAAAAACTAATAAGCTTAACTACATGTGTAGTGTTCCAGCTCTCGTGTCCAGATCTGAATTTGGGGTTTTATGGCTGATTGTTTGGGTTTGCTGTTCGTGTATGGGTCATGCGTCATATAGAAACCTAAGAGCACTAGGAGTTATTATTTGTATACATGATCTAAAGGATGGCTTATAGGGCACTTACTACGGTTCTGTTTTCGGCTCTTGTATGAACAACAGATTTTCAATATCCTCTTAAGTAGGCTCACTGCCTCGTTTATGTGCTAATACCATTTTATAGGTTATTTGAATTTACAAAAATAGTTACTCCCAAGAAATAGCAACAAAGTGAACTCTGATCAGACTTACATAAATGTAAGTCCATTATCACTTGTGGGCAAGTAGTTACCAATCTGAGGGTTGAATTTAACCAGATGATTAGAACTGATAGAGGTTTCTAGCAACAAGTCCCTGATTAATTAGATGCTGGGTTGGTTTATTATTATTATTATTATTATTGCCAGATACGGCTGCTGTATGTTTACTTTAAATCTTGACGATTTGGGGAGTGAAAGCAAATCTTTGTCTTGGGTCCACTGCCCCAGAATTACACTCAAGAGAGGCTTTGCAGTGGTTTGATTCAGAAGCTGCTGGCGATCGGGAACTAGTTGCTGGGCTGTACAGTGAGCTACGAACGATCTGATTCACCATCAGGCATGTGCCTGTTGGAAGTTGTATTCAGGAAGAGGTGCCTCAGGTTGTCTGTGGCTCAGTGGTTTTTGAGACAGTGGCTACCCTTGGTGTAGGATGGTCCACATTGATACCAGGTGCACAGTCCGGGACCGAGTTACCCTTCTCTCTTCAGCAGAGGTAATGACCCAAAGAGGAACATGCAATAACTACTTGACGCATGGCAGTTGCTTTATTTTTCCTAGGCAAAGGCAGCCAACTGAACACCTAGGGGATCTTAAGGGACCAGGAAAGAAGCAGATGGATGGGCGGGTTTTCATTTCAAGCAAAAAAGAACTGGTAGTATGCAAATATAATGCAAAGCAATATGCAAACTATCACCCATTGTGTTTGAGTCATTGGCTCCTTAGGGCTCTGAGCGATTCTTCAGTTGAGGAAGATGCTTTGACTTCATTTAGAAGATGATTTCATTTTATTTCTAGAGAGCTAAGACACTGAGGGAAGCAAAGCCGTTACCACTCATTTCAAACAGTGTCTCAAAGTTTGGCAACTGAGGCTACATGAACTCATTCAGATTAAAGAAAACCAATTAAGATTTGTTAACCTGATGATTCCACTCTTGCCAAATTTATAGTAAGAGAAGCAGTAAGACATCTAATAAACGCTCGGCACACATTTAATACTGTAACCTCACAGGGAGTCCTAATTTCTCTTAGTAATGGGGTGAGAAGTAGGCATTGTGAGTAGCAGGTAAGTACACTGAAGCACGGTGAGGCAAAGAGATTGGCCCAAGGTCCCACATCCCCCAAGGAGCGGGGCTGCCTGCCATCCAGCCCAAGACTCGAGTCAGAGCACTGTTTTCTTAATGAATGCACTGTACCCTGGGATTTCCCATCCCTGCTAATACTCACAAGGGTTTTTGTTTTTTTTGTTGTTGTTATTTTTCACATTTTCACATCTCTAAAATCAAGGGTTTCTAATTCACATTTTTTTCTTTGCTATTTGGATATAAAACGATGACATACTTTATGATCAGTGGCATCTTTGATTTCACCTAAAATGGTTTATGGGGCATAGCTGAGGGGATGGCTGCACTTAAAGCTATTTTAAATGCATCGCAGTAGTCAGGCAGATAAGCTTTGGGTGGTCCCATTCATTCATTCATTCATTAATACATGATACAAGGAATATTTTCTCAAAATGAGGGCTGCTACCCACTTCCAAAGGTCCCAGAGACCACTGTAAATTTTGTATTTTCATTTTGATGATAATCTATTGAAAGTAAGCATTTTCTGGATTGCCCGGCGGACCATCTTATAAAAGATGACTGCCATGAATTCAGACCCCCATTTTGTCATGTTGACGGTCCTCCTAGGAGATCAGGAAGGTCAGATGTGTTCATGATGTAGCTCTCTCTGCGGGAGTGAACAGGCATTCCACTAATTGTCCAGCCAGGATGTTTTTCTTTCATTTCTCTTTCCCTCATTTTCAAATATCCAGAATTACCACGCACCCCCGCCCCCCCCACCCCGCCATGTAACTTAAAGCTTTCCATACCCATTCTGAAGTGAATTCTTCTGGCAAGTCTGAGTTTTCTTGAGGATAGGAAGTATCAGTATTAGACAAGCCTGATATTTCTAAATTCAAAACTAGTTACAGGGCAGCCCAGGTGGCTCAGCGGTTTAGCGCCACCTTCAGCCCAGGGCGTGATCCTGGAGACCCCGGATCGAGTCCCACATCAGGTTCCCTGCATGGAGCCTGCTTCTCCCTCTACCTCTGTCTCTGCCTCTCTCTGTGTGTGTGTATTTAAGTAAATTAAAAAAAAAATCTTTAAAAAAAAATTAACAATTACACCTCGGTAGTGTTTCCTCTCGCAGCCTTCCCCCCTTTACTGGTGGTAAGACAATGAAACATTACCTAGCTTCCTCCAACCCTAGGGAACGTAAAGAACTATTTGTTCCTTTTTATGTTCATGGCCATAAATGCCCAGTACAGAACCTTCCTGAAACTACTTATTTTTTTATTATTTTTTATTTTTTTAAAGATGAAACTACTTATTAATAAGTGGTTCATCTATCCATACCTGCCAGTGACCTGCTACTTTGATGGTGGCCTTCCTCTGAGTTCAGAAATATATTTGATCTTCTTCCATTGACTACATTCAGTTCACCACACCTCTTCCTGTTTCACAGGTATATGAAAAACAGTATAGAGAGAAATGAAAATTAACCACCATTCTCTACTATGAAAGTTGAATTGTCATGTCTACCTTTTTACTACACAGCCCCCATCTTTTTAGTATATATTTACATTATCCCTTATCTATACCATAACCTGTAGAAGGTAATAGCAGAAAGAAAACGTTACTGTCAGATGTTCACAAATACACAGAGACTGGGGTGGCTCAAAACAGTCTCTACTTTTCCTATCAAGCCACTTACTGTCTACACAGAGGGTACCCAAGAGGCCCTTCTCCCTCTGGGTTTTCTTCCTGTCTCCTCCCTTTGGATTTTTTTTTAACCTGTCCCTGACATCCTTTGCCCCAAATCAGTGGTTCTCAAAGTATGGTGGTGCCCAAGCCAGCAGCAGCAGGTGGAACCTGACCTACTAAATCAGAACCCCAGTGGATGGGGCCCAGCAGTCTATTTTAGCAAGCCCTCCAGGTGATTCTGAAATACAGAGGAATCCCTGCTCTGAAGTCTACCGTTGGGCATCTGAGAGAGCTGGGAGGGAGTCACTGTGTCCTCAGGGTTTAAACATTATAGCTCTTCTGGCCTGAGGCTAAAGTGTCAACTCTGAAGGCCTCGAGACATCGTGCCATCCCTTGCTGCAGCCAGACCCGACCTGCAGGGATCTTCTATGGTGATGTTGCCCCTAATGCTCCTCGATGCTGCTGCCTGAGGGGAAGGGGCCTTGCCTGCCCCTCCGTTAGCTGGCTGCCATTTCCTTTTGCCAGCCTGATACCCTGGAACACAGGTCCTCTTCCTTGAAAAGTGCAAGTGAGAGGAAGGATTTCTTGCTTGATCCAGCTCCTGATTTCAGACTCCTGCTGACTGTTGGGTAGTTCTGAAGCCCCCGTCCCATCGTGCACCAGGCTAGGATTCCTGTCTCTGCACTGGGGCAGGCATGCCCCAGTGTGGAATTTTGGACTCTTACGGTTGGGCCCCTGGATGAGTGTACTTCTGGCTGTGGCTGCACCATCCCACCCATCAACTTTCCTCTACTCCCAGCACAAGGAGGTGCTGGGCGGGAAAGGCTCACGGTATTTGTAGAAATGGGATATTTGCACTTAGAAACACTAGAGTGGGGGCAGCCCGGGGGGGTCAGCAGTTTAGCGCCACCTTCGGCCCAAGACCTGATGCTGGAGACCCAGGATCGAGTCCCACATCGGGCTCCCTGCATGGAGCCTGCTTCTCCTTCTGCCTGTGTCTCTGCCTCTCTCTCTCTTTCATGAATAAATAAATAATATATTTAAAACAAACAAACAAAAAAAACACTAGCATGAAACAGTTGTGGTCAAGATGTGACTTTATGTATCCCTGATTGCTGGGAATGAAACAGTAGGTCACTGTCACCAGGGAACTTGCCACCATAGAATCCCAAGGCTGCATCTTTGGGCCACTTCAGCCATCACCAAGAGTCTTAGGGTTCAATCAGCTAAGTTACTGATCATGTAAAATCAGGAAAGATGAGCTAGCATGGTACAAAAAGACCTTTAGTACCTGGGAAAGTGGGCTAAAACTAACCAGTTGAAGTTGAACAACAGTGAAGGTAAAGTATGCTACCAGCTGAAGGAGGGAAAAAACTACCAGGATCCAAGAGCCCAAGCTTACCAGTGGCTCACATTTTTAAAAAATGTACTTAAGTGAACAATAAATTTAGTCTGGTCAGTAGTGTGGTGTAGACACCAGAACCTCATGTAATCCTGGGATGATGCCTTTGAGGTAGAAGGCAAAATAATACCTAATGGTTTTTGTTGGCTTATTTTGTCTCAGGCACTCTTTCTGGTTTCTAGGGCTTTCCGTGAATAACCTGATTAATCCTTACACCAACTCTTTTGGGGGAAGAACTATTATGAATCTTATTTTACACATGAAGTCTCTGAGTGACACAATTCAATATGCGCACGAATGAACAGGAACATTCCAAAGAGAGACCAGAGTGGTGAAGGGATTCAGAACCACATTTGAAGGGATGAGAGAAACCGAGATGAATGAGAGTTTTTTAGTCATGTGGAAAAGTAATTTGTGTTGGTGCAAGAGCTCCTTGGGTATTTGTGAGACATGGGGGAGAGCAGTGAGGGTTGTTCTCCGTGACTGGGGACAGCAGTGACAACCACAGGAGGACAGGGCAGTGGTTAGAAACAGGCTGGGACTGGCTGAGTTGAAATCTTGGCTCTGCCGCTTTTCATCGTCTGTGACATCGGGCCCATCTCCTGCTTCCCGTGCCTCAGTTTCGCTGCCTGTAAATGGAGATGATGGTCGCACCCACTTCCCAGGGAGTATTAGATGAGCAGATGCGAAGGAAGCGCTCACCTCGGAGACCGGTCCATGGTAGCCCCTCGGTAATATGAACTGCTTTATTGTCTTCGTGCTTGGTACACACTCGGCGAAAGCTGTACGCAGATGCAGCTGCCGTGGAAAATACTGGGTTCTCTCTTAGGGGAAATATTTGTGCATCAACTGTATCTCCACCTAGTAAAAATGTTGTACTAAGTAATTTGATTTTTCAGGGTCCCCGTTAAGCACCATGTTTTAGTGGCTTTGGGGGAATCTTTAAAATATTGTGATGTTTCCTTTTTCCTTTTCTATTAGAGAGAGGGAGGAGGCAAAGGGAGAGGGAGAGAGAGAATCTTAAGCAGGCTCCACACTCAGCGCAGACCCTGACACAGTGCTCGACCTCACAACCCCTGAGATCATGACCTGAGCCAAAATCAAGAGTTGGATGCTTAACTGACAGAGACCACCTAGGTGCCCCTCATTTTTCCGTCTCTTAAGAGATTAATGATCTCGTGATTCGTATAAGGAAAAGTACAGCTGTTCCCTGCTGTACAATGGTGTATCAGGTGGGCTAAGTGTGGAAACACAGATCTTCAAATTCACTAGTTTATAGAAGCAGTAGCTTTGTTTCTTGCAGGCATCTGGGGACCCGGGTGTAGGAGGCCCTGTCCTCTTTAACACTTGGCTTCCATGGTTTCTGGGGGCGCGTCTCCATCCAGTCAGCTGGAAAGGGACAAGTGTGTGGAGGGGGAGCAGCTTCTATTTCTATGGCCCTGGCTCAGAAGAGGCACCTATCAAATGTGCATGCTTGCCACTGGCTACGATTCAGATGTGTGCCACGCCAAGAAAACAAGGCTACTGGGACATGTAGTCTAAGTTGTTTTCCCAGGACCAAGGGAATTTACTCCGATGAACATCTGGCAGCTTCAGCCACCACTGGACATTGAGAACGGAACTCATGTTAGGTTCACGTAGTGACGGTGTCTTTGTTTTTGATACGTTTCCCCCATTGAGCTGGTGAAGCTGCAACTTGGATGTCATCATCTTTAATGCCCAAACACCAGTGATCTCTTCTGTTACTTTAATTTTGTCACTGTTAGTCTTAGAAGAGATGCAGTAAGTTCAGCTTAAATTGTCAGATAGCAAAGAACTAGCAGTCGCCCCGTGATCCACTTTCATCTCTGAGAGCATATTTGAATAATGAAAAAGCCTGCAAGTAAATGGCATACCGCGTATGTTTGTCTTTAGAAAGTTCGTCACAGGAAGCAATACTCATTTCGTGCTAAAGAAGAAAGATGACATTAACCAGGCAAGGGTAGGACTACCTGGTGTTTTAGCAAAACATGTTCTGTTTTTTTGAGATCATTTTTTAATTATCATAGTTATGTTGTAGAGATTTTTAAATGGCATACCAGTTCAGGTCCATAGTGCCACGAAGGAGGCTATTAATTTATCAGATGACTAACCCACGTCTTAGAGAGATCCCGTCCCTTGCCCAAAGTCAATCTGTTCATTGTGCGGCTAGAATTCAAACTCCAGCCCGTGAGTCCCAAGTGCGTGCACTTACCCACTACCCCGTTCTGAGTCCTGAATCATCCTCCCCTCAGATCCACCTGCACTTTAGCTGTGGGTCTCCTTTAGCCACTCCTTGAAAATGTTATTTTAGATTTATGTCTAATTTTTTATTTCACATTTTCTTTTTTCTTTTTCTTTTAATAACCCTCCTCCCTTTTATGTCACTAAGACAAATGAATGTTGAGTCAAACATCAGGGCCCCCAGTCTGAGGTATGAAGCTGAGTTGAATCAAGACCATAGCAGATCATGACCTGAGAAGAAACTCCTCCTCCTCCCTCCAGAGGAAGTGGGGCCGGCTGCTACTCTAGATCTCTGATGCACTGCAACCCTCTGTGAGGGGTTCTGGAAGAGGCATGAGTCAAAGAGAACCTGGAAGTGTGGAGCCAGTTGAGGGTAGAAACATGAAACTGGGGCAGCCTGGGTGGCTCAGTGGTTTAAGCACCTGCCTTTGGCCCAGGGCGTGATCCTGGAGTCCCGGGATCAAGTCCCATGTTGGGTTCCCTGCATGGAGCCTGCTTCTCCCTCTGCCTGTCTCTGCCTGTGTGTGTGTGTGTGTGTGTGTGTGTGTGTATCATGAATAGATAAATAAAAATCTTTAAAAAAAGAAACAAAAGAAACATGAAACTGATCCCAGGCAGTTTCCTTGGCCCCACCAACCAAGTGGCAGGAGTGCTGGTGGTGGCAGTGATGACAGCCGCAGGTGTCCTACCAACAGTGGTAGTGGTTACGGTAGCATTAGTGGGCATCGTGCTGGGGGACAGTGTTTAAAAACAGAGAGTGTATGGGCAGCCCGGGTGGCTCAGCAGTTTAGTGCCGCCTTCAGCTCAGGGCCTGATTCTGGAGACCCGGGATCAAGTCCCACGTCGGGCTCCCTGCATGGAGCCTGCTTCTCCCTCTGCCTATGTCTCTGCCTCTCTCTCTCTCTCTCTCTCTCTCTGTCATGAATAAATAAATAAAATCTTTAAAAATTAAAAAAAAAAAAAAACAGAGAGTGTACTCCTCAACTGGAGAGCAGTATGTGATACTGTGGGATAGGTGGTGCCCAGTGCCCAGGCCCCCAGGCAGCCACTAGCCTGTGAGCTGCTAGGTCAGTAGAGTAAGAAAGGAGTTAAGCTTTGAGAAACGCTCAGCCTTACTGCTCACTGGTACACAAAGTGCTGGGGTCCCTGAGTCAGGGCCTCTGAGGGCCTGAAGGTCAGCACTGAGCAGGAAACTCCCAGGAGCCCAGGTCATGGCCTCCCAGGAGGCTCAGAGCTGGGGAAGCCTCTGGAACAGGTTCTCAGGGGGCCGAGCCTCATCAGGGGTGGCAACTGAAAAGCTGCTCTGGGCTTGTGGTTTGAGGCATCTCATCTGTCTCTTGGCATCTAAGCTGATAAGACGGGGTTGGAAAATGGAGCCGGGCAGGGCAGCCTCTAGCCGGATGTGACTGGCTGGCCACAGAATATCCAAGCTGTGGACGACATCTCTGAGATCCATCAGTAAGATCTTTTTCAGCTCTACTTGCTTCCAAAGCCAGGGACCTGAGGCTCAGAGAGTGATGTGAATTTTGGACCATATCACAGTTTGGGACAAGCTTAGAGTTTACCTCCTGGTCTCCAGGCTCCCAACCCAGTGCTCTTTTTGCTACCGTCTCAGGGGGGCAACCAAGGGCGACGCCAAGCATCCGCACTCCAGAAACCTTGGTTTCTTCATTGCTTCGGGATTCTGTACTTAGACTTTTTTTATCTCAATAACATTAAAAAAAAAAATTCAACCAAGGAGAAAATGAAATATTCTTCAGAATGCCCTAAGGCAGGTGGTGGCTCAGCAGACTGTTAGTGGACAGGAATAGTGGGGCAGGAAGATTGTTCCCTGCTAGAAACAGCCCATGCCACTGAGCACACACCAAGCAAAATCTCGGAAGAGGAAGGAGGAGAAGGGAACCCGGGTTCTCCTTTCAGCTCTGCCGCTGGCTATCAGTGGGAACGTGAGAAAGGCAACTTCCGGTTCCTGATCAGTAAAAAGGGGATTGGGGCTAGGCCAGTGGTTCCCAGAGTGGTGACCTAAGAATCACCCGGAGGGCTTTCAGAAGAAAGGCTTCCAGAACACCTTCAACAATGCAGATTCGGTAAGCCTAAGAGAAGCCTGACAGTTTTTAGTTTTTTAGAAAGTCCCCCCAGGTGGGTATTAAATGAGAGTGTATATTAGGTGTTTATCTTCTGGGGCCGGTACAGAGTAAGCACTGAGTGCATCTTAGCTGTTGTCTGTATTAAAATAGCCAGAAATACTCAGTATTGGTTAAAAGTGCAGTTTCAAGCCAGGAGGCCCCGGGCTCGAATCCCAGGTCTCCATCACTGACTGTGTGACCTTGAGCAAGCCATTTAGCCCTTCTGTGTATCAGTTCCCACATCCACATAATAGAAACTTGAGGGGCACACGGGCGGCTCAGTGGTTGAGCATCTGCCTTTGGCTCGAGTCGTGATGATCCCGGGGTCCCGAGATCGAGTCCTGCATGTTCCCTGCAGGGAGCCTGCTTCTCCCTCTGCCTGTGTCTCTGCCTCTTTCTCTGTGTCTCTCATGAATAAATAAATAAAAATCTAAAAAAAAAAAAAAAGAAAGAAAAGAAACTTGAACCATCCCTATATCATAGAGTCACTGTGGGGATTAAATGAGTTAATTCAATTCAGAAAATACCTGCATGTCCCCGGTGTGCCAGACAGTATTGTGGGAACTAGATACACAGTTAATAATGGAAACAAAAAAAAAAAACAACCCTGTCCTCCCAGAGCCTGCATGTTCCTGGGGGGAGGCTGGCAATCAGTAAAATAAAGAAATAAAACACACAGTGTATGTAAAAGCATTCCTACATGCTGACTGAATGCATCTGAAGAATTCAGACGAGTGCCTTTCTGCCATATGGAAAGCATTTAATAAATGTTAGTTATTAATATTGATTATCAGTATATTATGATTACTGCTATTACTACTAGCACTATAAATAGAGTTTACCACTTTAGTATGTCTTAGATTATCACAAAAATATGCAAGGTAAAATACACTTTGCATTACAGTACAGATGACTTGAGTATGAAAGGGTACATTACCTCTGGGACTGATGCAAAAGCATGTGTTACGAACTTTTCAGATCACATTCCTGAGTACAATTCAGCTTACCCAACACTGCTGCCAGATGTTAGCTCTGGAGTCTAAAACTATATTCTTACCAGATTGGATCTGAACAACATGCTGAATTCAAGTCAGCACAAACTATAAGACCAGGGTGAGATGTGTGTTGAGGGGGTGTCTGCATGTTGTTTATAATTGTACTTTAGGTGCACTGGAGGCACGCTAGGCAGCTTCTAATATTCTTTCCAGCTCTCAAGCTTTGTGATTTTTTTTTTTTAACCTAGTATTTTGGCAAGCAGTGGTTGTCTCCAAGTAACACAGAAAAAGTCTTTTTTACTTTTTTTTTTTTTTTCTTCCCCCTCCCCAGCAAAGCCCTTTAAAAAGCCTCCAGGCTCTCAGGCATTCAACAAACAAAAAAGTAGTTTTTTTTCCTTGCAAGACTTAGCTGTGAAGTCAAGGTCATGCTTCCCAGGGAGCCAAGCAGCACAAGAAGCCCTCAATCATGCTGCTGGGCCCCCAGCCTGCCTGACCCTGGACGCTGGGCTGAGCTTGACCACCCAGCTCTTGGATCCTCGCTTCTCTCTTCCAGTGGCGTGCCAGGCAGTAAGGAGCCTTTCACGGTTGGAGCGTGGGACCTTCTTCCCTATCAGGTGCCATCAGACCTGCCTGCAGGAATTGGATTCATGCAGTAGATTTTCACACTGATTCATCTCTCTCCTTACCCCCTGCCCCCCACCAGAGTTTGGTTCTTTTCTGTGTCAAGGTTTATGTAGTCCCCCTCTCCCCCACGCCCTCAATCATGTGCTTTGTAAATCTGAGCCGCCGCGTCAGAGCCATAATTGCCACCAGCGACATAGGGTCGCCCTTCCAAACAGGCTGCTCCAGTTCTCAATTTCAGTCTTTCAAAAAAAAATGGCTAGATTGTATTCACTTTTTAGACCCTTCCTTTAAATGAAATCGTATAGCAAAGTCTCAGTTTGTGAAACCGGTAAGAGCACTCTGCAGACAGCTTAGCTGGGTTCTGGTCCTGGCTCTACCCTGGATAGGGCTGTGTGACCTTAACGTACCCAACCTCTCTGTGCCTTTGAGTCTTTATCAGTGAAATGGGGAGAATAAGATGCCTTATCTATAATAATGTTGGTAGGGGATTGTAAGTGTGTAAAATGCTAAGGGCAGTTCCTGGCATCTAGTAATTGTTCAATAAGCGTTTTTATTACTATAATAATGATAATTATTAACGCTATTATTATTCTTCATCTCAGTCACCTTGGGTTTTCTATGAAGTTTTTAAAAACCCCCGTACGTGCTTTCAGCACCATATTTTCACATAAGTGCTTTTGTCTATAGATGACATTGAATAAATGTCAAATAAAAAGACCTAACGAGCCAGCCTTCACGCTGGGCTCCAGAGTCGCTGAACTCAGTGATTCAGATGATGAGCAGTCTCTCAGGCGGGTGCAGTTTGTTCAAGCCATAAGACTGGCTTCTGGGTGGCTGCACAGCTGTACCCCTTGCCCTGCGCTTGAGCAGCAGGTGCTGCCTCACGAGGTACTGCCTTAGGCCCCGTCGGCACGTCGTGGCCGTTGTGATGCTGCCTCTCAGAAGGCTCAAGCGGTGTTCCACGGAAGAACACCCGCACGCACATATTTTCTCTTTTCCTGAACTTAGGCTCCTGTAGAGAACCTCCTCATTCCCATATAGTGTGGACTTAACGGCCGGAACCTTTGAGGCCACGTCAGAAAGAGCTAGACGCTGTCCTGTCGCAGGTCGCTGTGCTTTCTGTAGCGAACGTGTAATTAGGTGATGCGAAGGCATTCCTAACTATTTTCCTGCATTGTCAGCAGGCAGTCTTCTGGTCGACCTTTCTCTTCTCTTTTCTTCTCTCCTCTCCTCTTTTTAAGATTTATTTATTTATTAGAGAGAATGCAAGAGAGCCGGGGAGGCGGCCAGGGCCATAGGGAGAGAGTATCTCAAGCAGACTGCATACGGAGCTTGGAGCCTGACGTGGGGTTCGATCTCATGACCTGAGCCAAAACCAAGCGTTAGAGGCTTAACCGACTGTACCACCCCGGGGTCTTGACCTAATATTTCTATAAGAACTCTCAGGCCAGGGGATCCCTGGGTGGCTCAGCAGTTTTGCCGCCTGCCTTTGGCCCAGGGCATGATCCTGGAGTCCCGGGATCGGGTCCCGCGTCGTGATCCCGGCATGGAGCCTGCTTCTCCCTCTGCCTGTGTCTCTGCCCCCCCCCCCCCCGTGTCTATCATAAATAAATAAAAATAAATCTTTTTTAAAAAAAAAAAAAAAAAGAACTCTCAGGCCAACCACGCTGGGAACGTCCAGCGGTGCTTGGAAGAGAAACAGCACTCATGACTTTCCCAACATATCTGTGCGTGACATATGCAGTGTGGGCCCATGAGAACATGGGATGAGCTGCGCAAGGTAAGTATGTTCCAGGGCAGGCCTCTATGAAATCAGACTAGTGGGTTGACAGAGCCAGACAAACCCCAGCCACCTTTTCTTTTAGCATTTGGCATTTCACACAAGTTTACATGCTGCGTCTAGCATTGGGGGTACACTGGTTACTTCCACCACTGTTCTGGGTCCCATCTCCTCTCCAAACCAGACCCAGGGCTACGTTTCTGTCCTCCCCCACGGCCTTGACCCTGTCTCCACCACTTCCTTGGAATACAGTTCACTTCCCTACCTTACTCTACTTTTGGAAGAGCTGGCTGGCTTGCTCTCTAAACACTTTCCCCCTTCCTCCTGGGCACGGGGACTTACCTCGCCAGCCTTCTGCGTAGTTCGGTCTGGCTGCATGGTGATGTTTCCGTGGTAGTGGTGGCGGGGGCGGGGGGGTGGGGGAGGCGGTTGTGAGCAGAAGTGATGTGTGCCACTTCTCAGACCTGACCCACAAAAACCTCCTATATGCTGTAATGATTTAATTGCATCCCCTAAAAACGTACATCTGAGTCCTAAACCTGGAATCTATAAAGGTGACCTTATTTGAAAATGGGGTCTTCTCAGATGCAGTTAAGATACAAATTAAGATGAGATCATATTGGATGAGGGCAGGCCTTAAATCCAACGACTGGTTTTTCTTATAAGGCAATGAGAGGTTAGGGAGACACAGGGAAGATGACACATGAAGGGGGAGGCCAAGACTAGAGTTAAGGGCCACGAGTCAGGGAACGCCAAGGATTGCCAGGACCCACCAAAAGCTAGAAGAGGCAGTGAAGGATTCTCTTCTAGAGCCTTCAGAGGGAGCACGACCCTGCTGATACTTGCTTTCAGACTTTTAGCCTCTACAGTCGTAAGAGAGCCAATTTCTGTTACTTTAGGCCCCTGAGTCTGTGGTAGTTTATGCCAGTCCTAGGAAACTATTATGCACACCATCCTCTGTTTCTCCCCGTTCTGCCGATGAGGGGTTGGTCAACAAGGTTGGCCTGGGAAACGCGTGCTGAGGCAGGTGGGACACCTGGCCACCTAATTCCCTAGGACTCCCTCCCCCAACCTCCAGGTTTGCCAAGTGCACTTTTTGTTTCATATGTGAAGTAAGCATGTATCCCGCTAGGCCCCTGGGATCTGTAGGGTTCATCTGTTAGAGCAGCTGGTAGTGAGACCTTAACTAGAGCTCCTCCTTACAGACGGGGACTCAAGGCAGCTGCCCTAAACACCACTCAGTCTTCACCCCCTGGAAGCCACGTCTCCGTTGGCTTCCAGGATTTCACTCTCCGAGCCATGCTCTCTCTCCGGCCCCTGAAATGCAGCCCACACCACGGGGCGCCCTTCAGCCAGCCTCTGCACACCCCACACTCCGCCGGCCACCTCCTGCGCCTCCGTCTCCCGCTTCGCCCGGACGGGCCCAAAGCAGACTGTTCTCGAAGCACACCTATGAGAGCCTCCGTCTGGTCACCTCACCGTCCCTCGTCTCTGCAGGACGCCAGGGTCAGCCTTCTGACTTTGCTGAGACTTGGCGCCTCCTCTCCCCCCGTGTCCCCGAGCCTAGGCCGCTTTCCAGGCCCGCAGCTTGGCACGCGGCCTGTTGCTCTCCGTGTACTTGCTGGACGGCGTAACCAGGAACCGGTTGCCTTTCGGTGCTTTTGAAAGATCCTGCTGTGAGGAACGCTACAGGGAGGACTTGGAGTTCTCAGTTCCTCCAGGAATTCCCGGGTGCACCCCTGGATTGGGGCTGCCCCCACCCCCGGGACTCCCTTCAGTGCTTTTCTGTCTGAACTTCTGTCCTAAGGCTCGGAGCTGCCCTTGGTGCAGGTTCCTGGGCCCCGCTCTGGGCCGTGGGTGCTGCGGTTACCGCCGGGACCACCCCAACAGCCCGAGTCCTCTTTCCTAGCGCCGCGGGGAGCGTCTCCCTTCTGCGGGCATGTCAGGGAAAGGCCGGGGCGCAAGTGGAGCAGGGCGGTGTTTGCATGTTGGGCCCTGAGATGAGTAAACCGATTGGGGGGCGGGGGTTGTCTCTGCTGTTAGGAAGCATTTGTGACCCCTTCTAGGAACGTGGAGAGCCTTAACAGCACATGTTTTTTTGTATTAACTTAATTCCTAGGCGCCTCTGATCTTCCCTAGTTTTATTCTCCATGTGTATTTTATTTTTTATTTTATCTTCTCTTTGTGTCATGGCTCTTCAAATCCTTTCTGGAAGCAGGTAAGGTCTAAACACATCAGATATCCTGCAACCGTGTTCACACTTAAAATGTCCAAAATTAAAGGACTTTTCCCAGCCGATGCCTTTGTTTGTGTTCCCGGTTTCGAGGGGCCACTAGAGCACCCTGTGACCGTGGCTAGGAGCCTAGGCTACAGGGACGGCTCTTTCTCCTCTCCATCCCTGTGCGTCAGCAGCACTCGTGGCGGCCTCCGTCCAGGAGCCCCACGACGGCTCTCTGTGGGGATGGGCCCTCACTGGCTCCCATGCACTCAGGCCCCAGGCCTGCTGAAACTCGGGGGACCACGCTGCTGCCCCCCTGTTGAAAGCCTTTCTCGGACTTCTCCACAGAATCCAGTGCAGACTGTAACCTTTTTTGTCAGCCTGCCTTTGCCTCTGGCTCCCATCACTCCCTGCCCGCATACCGCCCGCCCTGGCAATTCCAGCCCATAAATACTCAACGCCCCCCACCAGAACTAAACTGTCCTCGGCCCCTTGTCTTTGCAGCAGACTATGCCCCCTTCCCTGTCTGTCCACCAACCCCCTGGCATGTCTTCTAGAAGACTCAACTTAGGTGTCACTGCTTGCCTGATGTCTTTCCTTGTGTCCCTTGTCCTTTTGCAGGCCAGAGACCCGTTCCCGGTGCCCTTCTGTGTCCCGGAGACCCCCCCCGAGACCTCCTCCTCTGTGCTGCTGCTTCACTTCTCATATTGCAGCATAATTGAGTGTCCCTCCTTCCCTCTCCTAACAAGCCAGAGCTCATTTGTGGCAGGAATCAAATCTTAGCTTCGTATCCCTTCAAAGCTCTTCCAGAAGCGGGCTCAAGTCTGCTTGGGCTCTCCGAAAAATTGCTTATAAATAGCATTGTCGTTTGAAAAGACCATAACCTCACTGAAACCCTTGTGGGCTTTATAATATTCTTTAAGGGAGCCAAGGCCAGTAGGTGCACCTGGGCTGGTTGGTGCACACGACATGGCACGTGCACAGGGACCCGGAATATGAAGGAGACAGTTAATTGCGGGGAAACGGTCCCTGGAACGTGGAGGCACCAGCTAAACCTGGCCTCAGCCCCACCGCCCCGGCTTCCCATCCAGCCTGACCCAAGTCCTGTCGGGTTCCCGACGACACTGCGAATACATCATTTCTCGTGATCTCCGTCACCCAACCCTCAGTCAGGACCAGCACCTTTCTCCCTTGAACTTCAGCGACAGGCTGCCGTGGACCCCCAGCAGCTCTGTCCTGCACCAGTCTGCCTTCCACACCCAGCCAGCGTGATCTGCTGTGTACAAGACGCATCCTCTGCTTTAAGCCTTAGGGCTCATCTCTGATCTTATATGACCTCCTCTGTACCCCCGCACCCTGTCAGGTCCTCCAACTGGCCCTGCACCCCCCTCTGGCACCCCCGCCCCATCTGGTCTTCCTCATGCATGCCCATCACACCCCTACCCTGAAGGCATGGCCCCCACGGTCGCTCCTGCCTGCACTGCTCCCCCGCTGCCTACCCCTGGCCACTTTCCACTTTCCACGTGGCTCCCCACAGCCAGTCCCTCCCAGCCTCGCCCTCCGGCGTGCCCCATCCCCTTCCTGCATGACCACTGCCCCTCCCCAGGCTGTAAGCTCTGTGCAGCAGACGGTTCCCTTGGGTGCCCTGCGGTCTGGGCCTGGCACAGGGGAAGCACTCAGGGAGTATCTGTTGAAAGAGAACAAGGGAGAGGAAGAAAGGTCTTAGAAGTTCTAATTTGATCAGTAAAAGTGTGGTGTTACTGGGGCTCTCATTCTGCTCCAGGTCACATGGGTTTAATTTCAGTCCATTGTTTATGGCTTAAAAAAAAAAATTCAAGCTTCTTTAGAGGCTGAGCCCTCCCTGTGTTCAGAATGTTTTGTTCAGTACAGCTATTACCCAAAGTTGAGACAGCTTTGCTTCAGATTGGTGGTTCAGCTCTGTCGAGCATCTGCAGCCATGGTCTCCTCTTCCTAATTTAGGGCATACCTAGATTTTCAGCACATGGTTTCCCCTCTCGGCAATATAGGACATAAGCCAGGGGACTTTGCTGTCCCCAGATGGTACCTCTCAACACACTGGCTCCAGAGTAAGTGATCTCTCTGGGTGCACACTCTCTCTTTTCTTCTGGGTCACTCCCATTTGTTCTCATTTCACTATTTTTGTCCCTGGTAATTGTCTGGAGGGAAATTCACCAGAGTTAGCATTTTTAATATTATTGGATTTTACAAAGGAAAGAAGGGAGAGGGTGGTCATTACTGGCATGGGGCAGAAACCCAGTGTAGGTAGGAAAGAAAGAAAGAGAGAGAGAGAGAAAGAGAAGAAAAGAAAAAGAAGGAAGAAAGAGAGATGCTGGATTAAGGTAGGAATTCACGATTGGGAAAAATCGTGGCCTTTCTTCGAGGGGAGCAGAATGCATCAGCGAGTGTCCCTAAATGTTCAAAAACAAACCGGAGTTTAGCTAGGAAGCGATGGTCCGACGAGGAGGGAGAAGCATAGCCTATCAAAGAAGGAACCTGAGGTGAAAGGTGGGATGGGTTCCAGTTTTGCCAAAGCCCCAACCTCCCTAGATCTCGCTCTCTTCGGCCCTAAAATGAAGGGATCAACCCGATAGGATTTCTAAGCCCAAAGACTTCATGAAGAAATGGCCTTCACTGCATCCCTGGCATGGTGTGCCCCTCTAGTTAATGGGTAACGATCTGCAGTAAGTTCTAGCATCACGTTAGTGACTTCAACTTCCTGTGTTCGACAAGCGTTCTCCCTAATGATCCCCCGAGAGAGCAGCTGAGGAGGCAGCGAGCTGGGGACTCGCAAGAGGCTGTGGCAGTTCCTGTCGTGCTTCCACCCGCTTTGTCGGGTGCACGGTTAGACTCCCAGCCTGGGAGCCGTCCAGCGCCGACGCTTGCTCTACATGGACGCGGGGCACCTCGGCAGGTGCACAGGCCTGGTCGCCCAGGCTACCCGGCGGCACTGCTTGAAGGGTTTGCATGGCAGGTCTGGCTGACATGCTGGGCTTCGAGCATAATCTCCAATCTGAGATTCCGCACTTACCCCTAGAACGATCACCTTTTTTTTTTTTTAAGATTTTATTTATTTATTCATGAGAGAGACAGAGAGAGAGAGAGAGAGAGGCAGAGACACAGGCAGAGGGAGAAGCAGGCTCCACGCAGGGAGCCCGACGTGGGACTCGATCCCAGGACTCCAGGACCACACCCTGGGCAGAAGGCAGGCACTAAACCGCTGAGCCACCCAGGAATCCCCGAACGATCACCTTTTTAATAAGAATTTTTTTAAGTCATTCCTGGACGTGGCCTGGCCCCACACAACCTTTCACAGGAGAGAGAACCCCACTTAGCTGCCAGATGGCTAAAGCTCTCTGGCGTCAGATACCCTTCTCTTTTCTCCACAGTTTAAAGGTATCAGTAACATCGAGCCAGCAAGGGAACAGAGATGGCACTTGTGTACACAGAAAGGTGAGAAGTTCAAAGCTTTGGCAAAGTGGCCGGTGCCCGGCTGCTCAAGGAGAAGGAACACCGGTGCGGGCAGGGAGCTGGGTTTGGGGTTAAGTGTCCCAGTAGGTTCCCTCACAGTCAGTCTCTGATGAACACGCATCATACATCATCATCTTCAGATTCCTGATGAGGACAATTTTAACTGCAAATAAATAAGCCACATAGATGGAGAAACCCCCACACGCGGGGGGTCCTCCCTTTGGTGAGAACACTGTAGGCCCCGATGAAATCACACTCAGATAGTTTTCATCTGTGGGCTTCATGGGGACGTCTGACGCCACCAGACCTCAAGGCAAAAAATAGATGCTCTTCAAAGACTCCGTAGCTCCCGAGAGTTACTCATGTGGAAAGCAAATGAATGATGTTGATGCTCATGAAAGCGATCTCACAGCTACAGCGGATGACTCTAAGTGGTCCCAGCCAAACATGAGAAAGTGTGAACTTTTTCATCTGTGATTGAAGGAACGTGATTGTAATTAGGATATAGAACTCTCGGATCCCAGGGCAGTTTGAAGCACTTAGCTTCAAGCACTGCAGTTAGCCTTTTGAACAGCAAACTCATGTTTCGAATTATAACAAATGGCTCTATTAATGCTCTCCCTAATTGCTTCTGAACCTCACTCTTGAATTGCACCAGGCAGAGGCTGTAAAGGTTTGCTTGCGGAAAGCTTCCATCTGCGTTTCTCCTTTGAGAGGTAGTTGTGAATGGGAGCAGCCAATGGGACTAGGGTGCCTGCGCTCTAAGAGCCTCTTGTTCCGAGGAGTGTGGGGCTTGGTGACCGATGCCAGACATTCGAAATGTAAATCTGAATAAGTCCATAGAAATCGAGACACGGAAGCATGGGATTTGATGGATTGTGTTTCTCCCGAGTGCTTTGTGGAGCAGCGTTGCAGTAGGAAGTGCCTCTCCAACAGGGTTATTGAAAGAACAAGCTTACAGCTTGAACCTTGCCCCCAGAAGAACACTCGACAATAGTGTCTCTATGATGACACGTTCCTGGTGGATTTTCTCAAGTGTGTTTTTCTTCCATTGAATTTACCTCTTATTATTTTTTTTTCCTTCTTCATTCCTGTGAGATATAGGAGCGTGACTATAGGTGTGTTTTTCTCTTACAGTTTGAGGGGAAGAGTTGCACTCTAAGTAACTAGTTTGTATAGAGCTGAAGATTTTTCTTTTCTTTTTTTCTTACCTGAAGATTTTTATTTTTTTTAATGCACTAGCCCGTAGTATAAATATTATTGTCTGTACATTCTGCTGTCAAAAATGGGAATGGTATTCCCACTCTTTCATGGAGGCTAAGTGGCTGAGTTTCTCCTTTTGACACTACGAATCCCAATGAAAACGTGAAGTGGTTTATCTGTTGAAAATGATGCTCCTTACTTTGTTGGTGACGTTGTTCCTCTTTTCCTTTACCCTCCCATCCACACTCTGAGAATTCACACTGGTAACTGAACTTTACCAGAGTGCGAGGGAGAGAGGGGAATACAGGCCTCATGGCAGAGGCACCTCACATGGATGGAATGATGCCGTTGTCAACACACTTAACCAAATGGTGCCCGTCAGCCCCTGTTTGGCCATCAGTCCCTCCTCTGGGCCTCCCTCCTGGGGTTGCTTTTTCTGATCATCCACCCTCTCCCTGACATCATTTTCCAGCTGGACCATCACAGCATCCAGTGTTCCTTGCAAACTCTGAAAGAGGAGATTGTTCTCCTTTGACCTCTTGGAGATACTCTTGGGCTTTGGCTAAGTCCTTACTGACATCCCAGCCATCTCTCCAGTTAGCTTACCTTGGTCCACCTGCTTCATGGTTCGATGTCCTGGTTTCTCTCTCCCTCTCACTTCTGCTGTTCCTGGAAGAGACTGTCCCATAGGTTTTTAGCTTTTCATGCGCCATCATCTCTTGTCCTACTGTCAGTCAGCTTCTCTGAAACTTGGTTGCCCACCCTCTTCTCATCTCCCCTCTCCTTTTTCCTTCTATTTCTCAGTAGATACTCTTCAGTGTCACCCAACCCAGCAGTGTCTCTGCATTCCCTGGCCTGGACTTCCTCTTTGTTATGACAGTCTTCTCCTTCAGGCATTTATTGTATATACATTTACCTCTTGAAACTTTTGTAAAAAACAAAAACCCAAGCAAAACTTTCTAGTATTACATAAGCAGCGTATGTCACTTGTGTCATTTTTAAAAGTAAGAATAAATAAGATGAAGAAAAGAGAGGCATATGCCGACCACCCAGGTATGATCCCTTAGTCTTCTACTTGTTGGTCCTTCAGGTATTAGGAGGCACCTATTGCAATCCGCCACAAATCTTGTTCAGAACAGACATCCCTGGTTTCCTTCATACATTCTTCAGGGAGCTAGTGGGGCGCCCCTCATCACCACTCTGGCCCTGCTCGTGTGATATTTCCCTATTCACATGTGACACCACCAGAACTGAGCTGACTTGTGCCCTGTGGAGCTGCTGGCTACCCCCCAATCAAGAGGGCATCCTTAAGCCCTCCCTACCCTTCCTGCCTGCAGAGCTGTGGTATGGTGATTCTCTAATGGACTGAAACTCTTTAAATTATGTGGACATTCCAATCATTTTTAATTTTCTTATTTTTATTTATACTACTTTCTGTTCTTCGTTGTCAACCAAAAGTATCAATTTGGATCTGAAGTCCAAATGGATACTCTGCCTGGAGCATTTCTTCTACTTGGACCAAAAAAGGGATGGGAAAGGGTTGGGAGTGACATGCTTTACTCTCTTAGAGGACCCAGGCAGACTACCAGTGGTCTGGGCTTTCCTTTATTAGCCCTCACAAGTCATTTCCTTATGGGCCTGCTCTAGAATCTTACTCCAGATTGATACCAAGCCACTCCTCCGCGGGTGACTGAATCCGTCGTCTCACTGAAAATCGGTCTTGATTTGCCTTGATTTGTCCAATCTCTAGGCACATTTCTTCACTGTACTTCCTCCCAGATCCCTAACAGAATTATGACAGCCTCATTTTTGAGAACTTTTGGGCTCAACATGTAATCTGTTGAAGCCAGAGGACTTGATCCCATTTATTGTGGCCAAGTCCCCATATGAAATGATTTCATCTATCTTGGGCTTTATTTTTGTTTGTTTGTTTGTTTGTTTGTGCTTTGTTTTTCTCAAGGCGATTTTCCCCTTCTCAGTCTGACAGGTAAAATAGCAATAAAATAGTACTTCTTCTGCTTTGTCATCTGTCAGCATCACACCCTTGCTCTCAAGCAGCCAATTAGCCTCTTCCTCAATTGCCTCCATTTTTCACATATAACTAAGGCCAGTTCTGTTGTCTTCACCATGTTCCATAAATATAAATTTTTCCGAGCTTTAGCTTTGTGAACACTTTTGATAGGTTAGTGGTACTGTCTACCCTTGGCCTTCGCATCAAAAGTAATGGCATCTTAAATTAACTCCATACCATTGGTCCAAATGTTTGCAAAGTGGCAAAAATGTAAAGTCCAGTATAGACTTCTTCACCTATAAATGTCTGAGAGATCTCCTGTTTGTGCAACGAGCACCATCAGGGTAGCTGTAGAGGGGCAACAGCATTCTACAGAGGTGCATTAAAACTCAATCTGGTTTTTGGGAAGCCCAGTGAGGAAGAAGAAGCTGCATGACCAAAACCTGGAAACTCTTAATTCTCAAGTTCTATCCTGGACCCTGCCTACCAATCCCAAAAAGGTGAATAAATAAATCTATGGACCGAGGATAAGATAGAGGAGCACATTCTATAAGTAATGAATGTTGGCCATAGGTCCCAGTGCAATCATGCCAAAGTCTTCTCTTGTTGAAGCTCGAGTCTGGTGTAGGGCTTAGGACTGGAGCAGCCTGTGTGCCTCTCTCCCCTGATCCTAGTGATAAGGGAAAGTCATTCCGGAAAGGCAGCAAATACAGAAATAAAACAAGAGCCAGAACAAGAAAACCCTCAAGCGTCCCGTCAGAACCAGCTGAAGGTAGCAGGAACACCGAGTTCTCTTGCCTGGAACACTATTTAGAGAAGAGGCAGGATGGAGAAAGCCAGAGAGCAGGGAACGGGAGAGAGCTTAGCTTTCCTCAAGGCCGCTTCCCCCCCCCCCCCCCCCCCGTGTCCACCCCCTTAATTGCTGCACTGTTGTGAATGAATGAGTGCATTTCAGGAAAGAAAATGGAGTCAGAGAGAGAGATGCACTATGTGGCTTTTTCCCCAAGAGTCTCAAATTTTACCTGACAAGACTTCTGGGAGTCGGGCACGAGGCTACCAAGAGCGAAGGCTACTGTGTCCCCAGGCTCAGTCAAGGACATCTATCCCTGGATCTAAATCGCACCTGATAGAAAAGTGAGGCGACATTAAGATACAATGGAATATTACTCAGCTATTAGAAATGACAAATACCCACCATTTGCTTCAACGTGGATGGAACTGGAGGGTATTATGCTGAGTGAAGTAAGTCAGTCGGAGAAGGACAAACATTATATGTTCTCATTCATTTGGGGAATATAAATAATAGTGAAAGGGAATAGAAGGGAAGGGAGAAGAAATGTGTGGGAAATATCAGAAAGGGAGACAGAACGTAAAGACTGCTAACTCTGGGAAACGAACTAGGGGTGGTGGAAGGGGAGGAGGGCGGGGAGTGGGGGTGAACGGGTGACGGGCACTGGGGGTTATTCTGTATGTTAGTAAATTGAACACCAATAAAAAATAAATTAAAAAAAAAAAGAGCTCTTCCTTCCCTGGTCCCATTTGAGAATTATTGCACAGATGTCCACTCTTGAAGAACAACAATCCATGTTGATATATAAAAGTTCAGAAAAGTCGTGTAACAAAGAAAGGTGTTTCCCAGACTCTTCAGAGCGTGAATTTTTTGGGTGATTCCTTACCATCATTCATAAGAGCGTTCGTTGCGTGGAGAACACTGTGGAGGCCAACTTCAGTTCATGGACTTATTCTGTGAAGAGTTCACTAGGTAAATGAGGGAATCGGCCTAACTTTGTATGTTCTCACTTCATATTTACACCCACCTTTTCTCTCTACATTCCCTGGAGCACCCGTTTTATTCCATAGTTTTGACTGCCATGTTAATATAACTGTTCCCAAGTGTGTTTTTCTAACGCTGACCTCATTCTTGACCACCACACCCACATTTCCAGCTGTGTACTTCCTAGTCCCTCTATCTGGGTATCAGGCACGTGCCCCGAGTTCAGCATGGAAAGTCAAAATGAAGTATCCTCTCAACCACAGTGACTTTTTTCCGGTCTCCCTCTCATTAATAATATCCTCACTCTCCAGTGACGAAGTTGGGAACCCCAGTGGATTTCCAGACCTTCTGTTTCCTTTACCCAGGAGAATGTACTCAAAAATTATGTCCATATGATAAATACAGATAGAATTTAAAAACTTAATGTATTTTGTCTCTGAGACTTCTATCTATTCCCATGGACATAGTCCAGACTCTCATTTTTCATTTGAACAATTGCAATAGCTTCAGGTAAATTATGGGGTAAGCAGAATTCTTGTAAGGAAAGGGAATTTGGCATGAGAACCTTTTATCTGTCTTTGTCAAGATAAAATCTTAAGTTACAGATATGCTTAGAAAAATGTTAAGGAGATTATGGCATTAATATTAATGAACAGGATGGGGTTTTAAAGCTAGTGATCAAGAGAAGTGGGAATGTTCCAGTGGTACTCTATCAATCTCCCTTGTTTGTTATGGAATTCTGGAGGTACCTGAGCACGTGCCTGGAAATTACAATGGGAAGTCAGCATACCACTCTACCACTAAAGCCTGAGTGAGGCCACCTAAGTCCAATTTGTTTTTTCATTTATACAGTTTCTTACAGTCACAACTGTGGACAGTTATTGTACAGAATAACGAAGTGCCAAGTAACGGTTTTAGTTTGTCTTGAGATATGCGAGTTTCCTTTAATGATTCAATCAGCATCATTAATAAACTATACTTAAGCAAAAAACCCAAAACCAAAAAAATTCCAAACTAAAAGTCTTTTGCACATAAACTCATCTAACCTGAAGAAAGTAGTATGGCCCCATTTTTCAAAGGGAGGAAGTGCAGTCACAGAGTGGCTGATTTTCCCAGCATAGCTAGTTCATAGCTTGAACTAGACTTTGGACTCCAAGCCCTGGGTTACTTTCCACTACCTTTCCACTGGCTCCCCAAACTTAACTGACGGTCACGTTCAGTGAATGGGAGATGGGCTTCCCAAGCCTCTGTTGTGTAAGGAACTGACATGGGGTAACTGTGAGCAAGTAGAACCAGAGAGGCCTTACAGGGAAGGCATCTAGCCTCTGTCCTAACCACAGGCCACCAGTAAGCCCACCTGCCCTGTGAGGTGAAGTCATGCAGCTTAATTTTGAATATGATCGATGGCAACAAGGGTGCCCCATTTATTTACACAGTATAGGTTGCAGGACCTTCTCAATACATTACATAGTGTAGAATGAATTGTTCACGGATCTGACTTTATCCTTACAGAGCCGATGCAGTTCTTAATTTATAGCACCATAAAGAAAAACAGTGAAGGATGCCTCAAGACTCTTGGCAGGCAAATATAGACAAAGCTCCCTCATGTCCTTTTGAATTCCAGGACTGGAGACTCATGGGCTTCGATCAGTGCATAACATGAAGATCTGAAAGCTCCTTTTCCTGTTTCCAACCATAGAATCTTACTGATTTGATTTAAATAGAATTTCCTCTTGTTTGCTTTATTCTGAGCATGAAGAACTGGTCACCCACCATTCTTTGAATAAAACCATTTCAAATTGTGTGAAGGAGAGTATGATCAAATCATTTCTCATTCTTTCCTTCAGGCTGAAATACCACAGTTGCTTTAATTTCCTTCAAAGCATCTATTTTCCACCCCTTGAGTTGTTTTTATTTCTCTTTTTGGGATTCTGTTCATTTGCTCCATTGCATTGCCTTTTTTAAGCAAAGAGGTCAGAACTGGACACAGCTCTAACCTGAGTGTGACTAATGCAGAGCATTTTGTAAGAAAGAGATTGCTTCCCGGACTCTACATGTCCTACCTGCCTTGGCACTTGAACAGTGAGCTATTGTTGTCATCGTTTATTTTTAAAAAAGGGAAGGGGATCCATCCTACTCCAAAAATGGCTACAATGGAGAAAAAAAATACATGCCTTTGGTGGCCTCACCCAGTCTCTAGCTACTTGCTATGGGGAGAAAAATGTGCTCATTTTGAGGCTTGAGAAGTGTTTATATACATTTGTACTGGGGGGCTGTTGCTGTTGATTATAGGTACTGACCCTGCACTTGAGAAGGATCATGTATATATATACCCTCTGATGCAAATGGAAAAAAGAACCATCAAATGTCCGACATGGGCTCTGAAATCCAAGCACAGAGGCAAAACTTTTCCAGCAAAGTGTTTTTTAAAACTGTGTAAAATGAGAAATGACTGTGGGATTTTTCACAAATAAGTTTAGTTTGAATCCTGTGGTCCTTGAAGAGAAAATTTTAAAAACCACCATCGGCAGCGTAAAATGGTGTAGCCACTTTGGAAAACCAATTGGCAGTTCCTCAAAAAACTAAACAGAGTTACAGTGTGACTCAGCAGTTCCACTCCTAGGCATGTAGCCAAGAGAATTAAAAGGATAATCCCACAAAAACTTGTAAATGAATGTTCATAGCAGTGTTAATCACAATAGCCAGGGTGGAAACCAACCAAATGTCTATCAGCTGACGAAGGCATAGACAAAATGTGGTCTATCTATACAGTGGAATAGTCATTTAGCCACAGAAAGGAATACAGTACTGATGCGTGCCACAAGGACAAACCTTGACAACATTAAGAGAAAGAAACTAGGCACGAGAGGCTGTATATTCTGATCCCATTAATATGACGTATCCAGAATAGGCAAATCTGTAGGAACAAAGTAGATTAGTGGTTGCCAGGGGTTGAGGGGAGGTGGGGGAGTGGGGAGTGACTGCTAATGGGTGCTGGTAGGGTAAGAGGTTCTTTCTGATGTGATGAGAATGTTCTGGAATTGGTTACAGTGATGGTTGAACAACCTGGTGAATTTACTAAAAATCACAGAATTGCACTCTAATTCGATGAATTTTTTTTGAAATGTGGATTATAGTTTTTAAAAAACAAAAGCAGAACAAATAATCCCATTTATAAATTCATTTATAAATTGACCCCTTGTCATATTTTTTTTTCCTTTTTAGAAATAATAAGCAGGGATCCCTGGGTGGCGCAGCGGTTTAGCGCCTGCCTTTGGCCCAGGGTGTGATCCTGGAGACCCGGGATCGAATCCCACGTCGGGCTCCCGGTACATGGAGCCTGCTTCTCCCTCTGCCTATGTCTCTGCCTCTCTCTCTCTCTCTCTGTGTGACTATCATAAATAAATAAAAATTAAAAAAAAAGAAATAAGCACCTCAGAAAGTTCTCTTTAATGACTATGAGGCTTTTACTTGGGAAAACGTGCTAGTGCCTTGGGTTTCTTGAATGTCGGTAGTAAAGCAAGATGTTTGCATACAGTGGCAGAATAAGGACACTGAGAAACTCTTCTGGGCAGTAGGAGTAGCGACTGGGCTGCTTGTGAGAAACCGGGAGCATCCGACTCATTTATTGCTCAGCAAATGGTCACTTATTTGTGCTGCTGCTTAACGATCAGTATTTTTTTTCTCTCCTGTCCATTTTTTTTTTTTTTTTTTTTTGGTGAATATTTTTGCTGAGAAACTGAACCATGTGCTTGAGCCTCTGTTAGACGAATCATCAGTATTTGCAGCCTTTTTCTGTAGCGTCCATTCTGGAAACGGAATGGCTAGAAGCACACCCCAACTAATTCCAGGCTCGTGGGATTATTATTTTTCCCCCTTCAGCTACTTTCTGGCACCTCTAATTAGCCTCGACAGCCTGACTGTCCTCTGACGGTGGTGGCCCCTGCCTGTCCCATCAGCTACTCTGCTTTCTTTCCCATCGACACATTTCTGATACTTTTGAAGGAGACAGACGCTTCTGCTGCATCTGAACAGGACTCCCAAGGTCTGATGCTTTTTGACAAAATGGGTACCTCCTCCCTGTACTTGGGAATTGATATACACTGTCAAAAAGGGTTTTCCGAATGGTTTCTCTTTGTCACCTTGGATCAGATTTTCTCCTCCATCCTGGAAATGTGCAGTTTAATGTTGCGTTTCGAATCACTTTCAGCTGAAAAAGTGCGTAATGGAATCAGGGCATCCCATGAATACCCTTAGCAGCGTGGAAGATGCCTTTTGTTTGCAGCTCGTTGCTCCAACCATGCCTTTTGTTGCACTGGTGACAACAGTGGAATTACATTGGGGGGCTCGCTCGATAATGGGCTCCTTGTCCTTTATGATTTAAGAGATGCCCTAAGGGTGACTTCTCCCATCCTGGCACTTCGGAATTGGTTTATATTTATTAGAATCTGAACTCTGGCGGTTGCTACCTCCTGAGAAGAAAAGCAGTAACTGTACCAGTTTGTCCCTATTTCTCAGCCCCACGTACCTGAGGCTTATTTTCAGAATCGTTTAAATTTAGTTTTGAAAGGTGCCTGCGAATGGATCTGGTCCCATCTCTTCTTTTTATAGGCAAGGACACCAAGGCCTGGAGCCCAAGACGGGCATGAGGTGGGGGCTGGCACCTACAGATTCTGATTCCCAGGACGGTCCCAGCTTCCCGCCATACCACGTGGCCCCACTGCCACTGCTGATGCCCCTATGTGTGCATCCCTCCAACGCCATGGACTTCTCGGACGTGGGAGAGGGGTCAGCAATCAGCCACCGCCCCAGTATTTGTCATTTAGTGCTTTGGCTTTCACAGGATCACCTCCTGGGCAAACTGTCAGAACTTACAACAACCCGAGAGGCTAGGTGACAGTGCACCTATCTATGTGCCATTCAGTTAGCCGTAGTTGATAACACGCATGGGGCGTCCGTGCTGCAGGGCTGACCGACCTCTCAACCACGAGAGATTGGAACGAAGCTCTGTGCTATTGGGACTCTTCCAGACATGGGCCTCGGAGCCCTTTCTTTGCTGGCCTGCTGTTCCCAAGGCCCAGGGAGAGCAAGATGAGGCAACTTAGTGTCCGCTCTGGCTCCAGGAGTGAGCCTGACCCCTAACTTTTGGTTTGCTCGGAAGACTTTCCATGGCTCTTATTTCATGGAAACTGGACTGCTGGACACCGTTACCTGCTTTCTAAGTGCAGCAGCCCGGCAATTTTGTATTTTTTTTTCCATTTCTGCCCTGCAGAGTGTGCCGGTGTTCAGCTTAAAGGTGTGTGGGTGTGTGTGCACGTGTGTGCGCCCGCATATATGTGTACTCACGTATGGGTACATATATGTAAAGTCTGTATTTATAAATATAAACCTGTATGTATATATACATTTTTTCCCACTCTTCGAGCCACTTGCATAAAGCCTTCAATTGGGGCTATTTCATACTTATTAGTTGTCCTCCTACCATGTCTCCATGGCATCTGTTTGCAAAATCACTTACCTACGAGTTTGGGGGTTTTGATGGGCTTTGAGGCCAGAGGTTTTTACCTTGGGGAGGTAATCTCCCTGCCTGGCACAGCATGCACTCTTAGGCTTCCTGAGGGTTTCAGAAAGGGAGTGCTGACCAGGTTTCCTGCACCTGCCCTGCGATTCTCCAAACGTCATCTTCTTCTTAAAGTCATTTTTAAACAACGTTTTTATTTTATTTTATTTTTTTTTTTAAGATTTTATTTATTCGTTCATAAGACACAGAGGCAGAGAGACACAGGCAGAGCGAGAAGCAGGCTCCATGCGGGGAGCCCGACATGGGACTCGATCCCAGGTCTCCAGGATCACGCCCTGGGCCGAAGGCGGTGCTGAACCACTGAGCCACGTGGGCTGCCCCTAAACAACGTTTTTAAATGTCTTAAAGACATCTTGGGGCTTAACCAGTTCTTATTTTTATAACAAAAGCCAGCCACTGGTTCCTCAGTTAGCGGCTCCTGACATGGCTACAGGATCCCTCTACAGTCGTGCCTGAGCTCTGTGACCTCTGACGTGCGACTGCGCCACTGGGCAGGGGTCTGTGGACCAGTGCTTGGGGCATACGGGGTTCACAAAAATTGGTAGTGGAACAAAGATGAATCTGTAGGACTTTAGGTCTTCTCTGAATATGTGGCCAAATCTGGGCAAACCAATTCCTCTTCAGACTTGACAAAAAGAACATCCATCCCCCGTAGCCGTCAAATAACGAAAAGCTATGTGAAGAAACGTGAACTCTCCCACTCGCATGCCCCTCCTCCTGCTTAATCAAACACGTGTTTACACTGCTGAGCAGCCAGGGGTCCTGTGGGCCCCTGTGGGTCCAGGTGGGCCAGTGAGGGCCTGAGCCTGACGGAAGGTAGCAGTCCACCTTGATTCACTTCCTGTGAACCTGCAGGCAAGAGGCAAAGAAAAAGCAAAGGGCCAGCTTCCCCGTGTTCCATTTCCACCCTCCCACCCCCGAAGGGCCCCTGCACCGTCAAGGGTCCATTGACAGGGAGCACAGACAGGAGGGAATCTTCTTACTGCTAAGGAGCTCTGGACAAAAGGCCTCTGCCTCTTAAACCAGGGGACGGGTCGTGGGGGGTGGGGGTGGAAAGGGGAGAGATTCTAGGCCAAAAAGCCCTTAGTGAGAATGGAGAGGACTGCCTTTGTATTGCCCCCACCCCCACCCCCGCCATGGCCGTGAGGGAGCACACCTGGCTTGGGCCTGGGGTCACAGTCCTCCCATATGGTGTATCCGTGTATGGCTTTCCTTTTTCAAAAATGGGATTATACTGCATATTCCTCAGAAACTTGCTTTTCTCACTTAGCAATCCATCATGGATATCTCTAGGTCAAGAAACGTACTTATCTCTCTCTCTCTCTCTCTCTCTCTCTCTCTTTTTTTAATGACCATATAATACCTTATGGATTACAAACCAATCTATTCAGTATCTCACCTTTTGATAGACGTTGAGACTGTTTCCAATCTTTGCTGCAACGAAGAATGTCAAGCACGATTTCTTGTTTGTATGTCCGAGGCTTCTGAGTTTTCTGTGTTTTTAGGTGGTAGTCCCAAAAGTAGGAGGACTGGACCATCGAACGCATCATTATAATAGATTTAAAAGGTATAACGGTTTACGCTCCCATTAATTATGAGATTGGCCTTTTTTCTTGCCCTATGAGAACTACTACCCGTTGTTAATTTTTTCAACAAACGTTTGCCAATCTGATGAGCAAAAGTTATATGTTATTTTTACTTTAATTTGCATTTTCCTGGACTAGTGAGATCGAGCATCTTTTCATGTGTTTATTGAACATTTGCATTTTCCCTTCTGTCAGTTGCCTAATCATATCTTTTACCCATTTTTTTTTTCCCTTTGCTTGTTTGTCAGATGTCTCTTGGAGAGTGTCAATCTTGCTTCTGAGGTGGGATTTCACAGGAGTTGGTGTGATCTCCTTAAGAGAAGTTGTGAAATCAAGCGAATATTTGAAACGAGCATCTCATTTGACCCCTTATTTTTCTCTTGACCGGTTAATGATTTGACTCACTTGGGGGACGCATGTAGGTCTTTTTGACGCCAAATTGTGATATTAGAGGATAGAAGTAGCAAGGTTTTCAAGAAATTGCTCTCTGAACTCAAAATTCTCATCAGTTAGCAATAAATTGCTTTTATCCTCTCATGTGGCTAATGTTTGGGGAGGGTGGGAGGCCATTTGAGAAACAATGAATGTCTTTGCTTTACCTTCTCTTCTCCCATCCTTGCAGTTGACTCCTAAGACCATCTTAGACCCTACCATTCACCTTAGTACAAATCAGGCTCCATCTTTTACGCTGGGCAAGAAATTCAAGTATGCAGATTTCATTTTTAGTCTCTGTGAACGAAAGGCTAGCCTTAACTTGGGGGAATATGCTCAGGAGCCACCTTTCTGGGGTAAGGGATATCAAGTAGGAAGTGGTGGCCAGTTGATTAAATTGCCCCAAGCCTAGGAACCTCCTCGCTTTATCTCTGGCTAATCTCTGAGTAAGTAAGTGGAATGACATCCAAAATCTGACCGTAGTCCTATCGACAGGTCCAGATCCAAAGGCCTAGCCGAAAGACCAGGGCGTATGCCTAATTCTCCTTGCTTCTTACTGCTGCCACAGCTTTTTTTGGGTTTTGTTTTAAATAATTTTCCTTTGGAAAAACAGCTCATAAAATAACAAAGTAGAAGATATGAAGTACACAAGAATCCCATGATGACAGAATGTAGCTTGAAAGCATTTCTCTAGTTTATTGGTTGTTTAGTGCAAGATTTGTCAGCCTTCACACGCACTCTATTCCCTTTGAAACCCATTCCCTCTCACTGCCCCACTCCAGATTGGAGACCAGCGCTCTGACACATTGATCCCAAGATCAGAGGGATGAAAGAGCGAAAGATCAAAAAGAAGCCAGGAAGCACATAGGAAGAGGCATCATGATTTAGGGACTGGAAAGTCTGACTGCCAAGCATGCTGTCATCTTTAATCCATGGGTGTCTCATAAAGGAAGAACTTGGTAGTTCAAACAGAAATGAAGACTGTTCTGTACATAGATGGATTTGATATAAATATCTGTTTAAGAAAGTAATTAGCTAGGGTTAGCCCAGCAGCGAATATTGGAATTGAATGCTGGTACCTCGTCACTGTGTGTGAATTTGAAATTTAAAAAAAACGAGAGTAAACACAGTGGTGGCTGCTGCCTTGGCTGTGTCCCCTCTCTCCTGCCCACTAAGGACAAGGGTTCTGCCTCAGTTGACTAAATCTCTCAAGTCACTTTGTTAGTGGCGACTTAGCCAGAATGACATCCTTTTACATTCATTGACTTTTTATAAAACCGATGAAAGGCGTGCAGGTGTTTGAGGGTCCAGACTCTTTACAGTTAAATAATTACAGGTAATAATGTTGTTACTAGGAAAAGTTTTATTCGAGGCCTTCACTCTGGGTGTATCTATTCATCCACCCAAGTGTGGCTTGCTCACTCTTTATCCATATAGTCATTTATCCATCAGCAGTTACTGTGTGTCTGTCACAGGCCTGAGATAAGGATTCAGGCTCTGGCTGGGAAATATCCTCAGGGAGTTAGAGAAGCCATGGGAGCAGTGGTGAGGGTTGGTAAGGACAATGCTGTGCAACACCATGGTATCACAGGGGCCTCACAGGTAACCCAGGAAGACAAGAGAAGGCACTCTCGGGGGGGGGGGGGGGGGGGCTGACGGCCTTGTCACTAGGAATAGCTTGTCCAGAGGAAAGGAGAGGGAGATGTGCAAGAATAACAAAAGTGAGGCGAAAGCCAGAAATAGAGGCAAAACACAGATAACAATGGATTTTGGAAATGCTGGGGAGCCATGAGGGAGCTTTCAAAAGGGAATATGACTTGGTGAGAGTCACACTTTATTTTTTTATTATTTTTTTATGAGAGTCACACTTTAAAATCACCGTGGTGGGGCACCTGGGTGGCTCAGGCTTAAGCATCTGCCTTCGGCTCAGGTCACGAATCTAGGGTCCTGGGTCAGAGTCCCCACATCCAGCTCTCTGCTCAGTGGGGAGTCGGCTTCTCCCTCTCCCTCTGCTCCCCTCCTCTGCGTCAAATAAATAAATAAAATCTTTTAAAAATTAAGATAAAAAATCCACCATGGTGATCATGTACAGAGTCAGAGGAGGACAGAAGTGGGAGCAGCACAGAGCTCCTGAGTCATGTGGACAAGCTCTGATGGGGACTTGAACCAAGGCACAAAATGGTGAGAATCAAAGAAAGGAACAGATTCACATGCTGTTGAAGAAGTAGAATTTATAGGGTGTGGTGCCTTTTTGGATGGTAGGGTGAGAAACAGGAGCAGTCTGAGAAGATTCCCTGGTGTAGGATAGGTGAGTAGGTGGGAAGGAGTGCTTTTCCCTGAGATGGAGAATGCTAGAAGGGCAGATCTGGGGAGGGGGTAGATAAGATCATTAATTAAGTTTGAAACATGCTGAATCTCAGATGATGGTGATTATTCATGTGGAGATATCTGTTGGCGGTTGAGTGCCCCAGGCTGGAGCACAGCAGAGATGTATGGGCTGGAAAGGATATTTGGAGTCATTGGTATATGTAGTTGTTGAAGCCATTTATTCATTTAGAAAATATTAAGGGCATAGAGTGGGGCCAGCTTCATGGATGTGCAATTTATGGGTCACACAGGCCTCACTCTTGGAAGGGCCCCACATTGAGTCTAAAGCTTTGTTGTCACCATCTTAAAATTCTCATTAATTTCTAAACAAGAGGCCTTGCATTTTTATTTGGCACTGGGCCCTGGAAATTAGGTACCCAGTCCTGCTTATCGTACCTTGGCCCTGTGTACAGTAGCTACAGGGCTACAATGTTGACTAAGGCAGCCATGGTTCTTGCCTTAAGAACTCACAGGCAAGGATGTTAAGCCATCAATAGCAAAATGGGATGTGTTCTATATTAGGAGTGCCAGGCTAAAGGAGCATGTGGGGAGGCTGCTAAAGCTAATCTTGGAGCTTAAGGAGTTAGGACATGAGACTCCCCGGGAAGAAGAGTAGAGAGACAAAATGGTAGCCCATAACACCAAAGGAAGAATAGAGAAGGGAGCCTCCAGGACATAGGGAATCTAGGAGGAGGAGTGTCCCAGAAGCCAGGATCAGGAGAGACTGTTAAATGATGCCAAGCAGACTAGGAATGAGGTCATATCCAGTGGATATAGTAACAAAGAGGCCATTGGGTGATTCTTGACACAGTTGGATAGAGAGGGGGGCAAGAATGAATTTACTTTAAGGGATCAGTGGGAGGTGGGAAAGTACAGCCCCTAACTGTAGATTATTATCTTAATAGGAAAGCAAAGAAAACAGGCCCTGAAAGGTGGGTTTTGGATTAGGAGAGTATCCTTTTTGTTTGTCTGTTTGGTTTGGTTTGGTTTTAAACAAAGTGTTTTGAGCATAGGTCGGAACTATGGGCAGAGAGCCATAGGAAGGAGAAGTTGAGGATACAGAGGGGGAATAACTGACAGAGGGAAGCCCTGAAGTGGGGAGTGATGGATGGACTTACCCTGGTCAGGAAGAGAAGAGAACAAGGTAGCAGAGGGAGCAGGTGAATTTCTAGGTGAGGACCCTCTTGGCTCTCCGAAGTCAACGTCACTTCACTTACCCAAGTGAGCATCCGCTGCCTCTCACTTCCTGCCTCAATTTCAAGGGGAAAGCATCTCCTGAGTTACCTCTTCTCATATTCAACAAATATTTATGGAGCTCCTGCTGTGTGGCAGGCTAAGCATTTGGAATAGAAGAGCAAACTAATAGGACAAGGCCCTGATCTCACACGTAGGTCCCACAAGTGGATCTTCCACAGCCTGATGGTGCGGTGTTGGCTCCTCCCCGCACACCCTCCTCCTCTGTGGTCTCCAACACTGTCTTCTGTCCTCCTTACCTTCTTCCTTGGACTCATTTTCTTCCGCTTCCCTCTGAGATAGCCAGCGTTCCTAGTTGGAGCCTAGAAGCTGGAATTCAGGGACCATGTAGAAAAGGGGAAGGAGTTAAAACTAGCTTTAAGCAAAATTTTGAAATAGAAGGTTGCCTTTGGAATTTATTGCCTAATGGCTTTTGATCTTATTCCCCTGGTTCTCAGAGCCCTTCTTGCTACTTTGAGATTAAGCTCTAACCTAAACCTTCCTCTGAAGCTCTCTCTCTCCATCCTCCATCAAAACCCTACTCCCTTATTCTGGAGTTAGTTGTACCTGATAAGTTAGGACAAAGACCATTTGAATGAACACACTGATCTGTGAAAGGTGGGTATCACCTTTCTTGGGAGGGGGGATTGCATTTTACAAGTGACACTGGATTTTTAAGAAGGAGCTTTTAATCTGTCCTATTTTGGGCATCGTAATAAAAGAAACAATGTGAATATTACATCTTCTTCCCAGTCGGCTTCCCTCAAGTTTTCCATTTTCTCATAGCTTCCACTGGTTTCTTTTAGACCCATTAATTCTCTAAAGCCCCTGTGACTTTTTGTTGCCATCCCCTCCCTTACCTGCCCTCCCATTGGGCACAGGGTTAGGGCTTGGGGGAGAGGTTGGGACAACTGCAGCTACTTATAGGGACTGCTTCTGAGTTGGAGATCACCTCTGTGGTGGGGAGGGGTGCCTGGGGCCTCCTGGCACAAAGAATGCAGCTGACCCTGGAGTCAGTGAGGCATCCACCCAGAGCTGAGCTCATCGAGTATAGGTGTTTCCTATCCTCCTGGCTCTTCACAGAGAAGTGTGTTGGGTTCCAGGCCTCTGGCTCTCTGGTACCTGAGAGCTCTTGGGTTCCTATAGAATGCGTTTTGCAAGCCACTTCACCAGTTGATAGCTAGAAAGTGGTTGTCACGAACCACTTCAGAACAAGAAGATCTAGGAGTAGGAGGCTCCGTCTGGCATAGGCCTAGGGAAGGTCGCTCCATGGTTATCCATGCTGTGGTGTCTCCCTTAGGTATCTCCCTTAGGGAACTCTGTTCTCTCAAGTCCTGGAGTCAGTAGTAGCTCTTGGGCACATTTTTTGGAAGTGTGTGAATTTCCTAACCTTCAGGATGAGATGAGAGGCTTTTTTTTTTTTTTTCCTGGACCCAGGATAGTACCCTAGAAACTCAGGAGTCTAAGTCAGGTGTTCACAGATGGTAACATGCCTATGAATCACCTGGGGATCTTATTACAATGAAGATTCTGATACAGTAAGTCTGAGATGGAACCTGAGAGTCTGCATTTCTAATAAGATCCCAGGTGAGGCCAGTGCCACTGGCCCACAGACACTAAGAGTAACAAGGATCTGGAGCTCTCTATTATGTTAAACACTAGCCACTTGTGACTTTTTAAAGATAAATTAATTAAAATTAAATGAAACTAAAAATTCAGTTTCTCAGCTGCACTAAGCATAATTTAGAGGCTTGTTACCCACGCGTGGCTAGTGGCTGCCGTATTAGATTACACAGATTAAAGTATTTCCTTTATCATGGAGAGGTCTATTGGAGAGCACTAGTCTAGAGTAAGCCTTAATTTGCATCATTCACTTATTCATCCATTTATTCACTGAGCACCTGTTATGTGCCAAGTAGGATGGTTGGTGCTGGGCATTAACAGATGGTTCCGGTAAGCCAACTGGAATGTAATATTCTAAAAGTAAAGATACCTGTAATATGGTGAGGGAGCTACAGTTGGTAACAGTGAATGTTACCATGCAGGTTAGAGGAAAAGGTACCCCTTGGGCATTTCATGTGTGGGTTGTTTTTTTTGTTGTTGTTGTTTTTCTTTTTTTTTAGATTTTATTGAGAGGGAGAGAGCGTGCATGGGCAACTGTGTGCGAGTCAGAGGAGAGGGAGAATCATACACAGACTCTGCGCTGAGTGCAGAGCCTGATGCAAGGCTCAATCCCATGACCCTGAGATCACAACCTGAGCCAAAATCAGGAGTCTGAACCGATTGAGCCCCCCAGGCTCGGTGTGTTCTGAACCAGGCTACAGAGTGATCATAGAATTGAGGTACTTACAAGACTGGCTACTGACAATACCCTTTTTGCCATTTCAGGGCCATAATCATCAGAAACGGAGAAATCATCCCCATGTCTTCAGAATTTACCCCCGAGACTGAGCGCCAGCGACTTCAGTACCTGGTAAGAGTCCTGTCGGTTTGGCGGAGCGCCATGGCGTCGGGGATGGTGTCAGAGCTGTTCTGGAGGAACGTGTAGCTATTGACATGGGAGCAGGCTCACGGCAGTCAAACGACATATGGTATTAACTCCCCCACACACACCTTCTGGATCACACATCCTGGCTCCGTGTGTGACGACACACTCCACCTCCGTGAATTTATTATTATTGCGGCTGTTTCTCTCCCATCTGTAACCAATCGAAGACACGATGTGCTCGTTTCTTTTAATGGGTTGGTATGTACAATATGAAGTGGGGTGTTGAGTAACACAGATACCTTTCTTCCTTGGCCTGCTACTCACTCTAACTGAAAATGGGGGCTCAGGCCTGAGGAGCATGGCAGCCCGCGATCGTGCCGGCAGCCCCCCCAACTTCACACACAGATATGAAGTCTCAAGGGCCCTTTGGGAAAGATGCAGGTGTCAGAAAATCTGTTTCTATCCTGAAAATAAGTTCTCCGTGTAGATCACCCTCTTTGGAGTGAAATTTTGAGTGGGCTAGAGGAGGGCTGTTTGGTTTTTCAGATCTTGAGCATTTTTGCTTCGCCTAGAGATTTGAGTTTTCTGGAAAAGAGGATACACTTCCCTGCCCTCAAATTCTGGAGCTAGGGCATTTGGCTTAGAATCTCAATTCAGTGATGGTGGCAATCATGCCAGGTTACTTTGGACATCTTTGGGGACTGACAGCTTGGATCGTAGTTCTATGGATGAAATATTTTCATGCCAACTGGCTTTCTTTTAAGACAAGATAGCTATAGCAGCGATCCTCTGCTCTTAGGGAAAAATTGATCCGACTGACTCCAAAAGGACTTTGCTCCTGTCTTTGAATTTTGGTGTGTGTGAACAGCCAGGGTTTGATTATTTTGGCCGATTTAGAAAGTGGCTGTGCACTTCCCCTCAATTCCCGTGTCTGTTTAGCTTGTTTTACTCAATATCCAAGCTGTGTTGCTCTGGTACATAATGACAACAGGAATCCAAACCCGGTATAAAAACGTCTCTCCACTCTTCTACGAACTGTTGTTCGCTACCCTTTCTGCTGTTTCTTTTTCAAGTGAGTAACCTTGCAGCCACTCCTGGGAAGTCCAAGCTTCAGAGCTCTCACTCCTTTTGGCAGAGGCAGGGGGAGCGGTCCTGCGGCAGCCACAAAAGATGCTCATTCCAGTCTCAGCTCTGTAACTTGCTGGCTGAGTAACTTTGTGCGAGTCTCTTAACCTTTCCAGGCCTCGGCGTGTCAGTCACGCAGTGGGAAGCTAGACTGGGGAGTCACCACCAAGGACCTTCCAAGTAGAGTTCATGACGACTGCCTTCCTTGTCACCTGTCTGGCTTGTTCTAACCCATCTTCCGCAAAGCCACCCAAGTGATCTGATCATGGACTGTCACCCCCCTACCTAAAATCGTTTGGCTCCTCACAGTGTACAGAAAGCAGGCCCCACCACTCAGCAGACCCGGAATCAGGGTCCCCATCCACCTCCCCTGCATTGTTTGTCTGTTGCCCCTACCAATGCCACCACGCCTCTCAGCTGCAAGCAGAGAACCACCTTCCATTTCTGGGGCAACCTTGATCTCCCCGACTTCCATGCCTTTGGACATATGCTTGCCTGGATGGCCCGTCCCTGTCCTCTGCCATCCTTTGAGACCCCAGCATAAATGTGTCTTCCTCTAGGAAGCATAGGGCTTCCGCCAGGGCTGGGTGTCTGTCCCCCGTGCTCCCATGGAGGAAATGCCCTGTAGAAGCCTGAGGCATGGCTCTGAGCCCGTACTGTTGCTCTGCTGGTTGCTGTCTCTCTCTCCCCTTCCAGACTGAGTCCTGGAGGCAGGCTCCGTGCCCTAGTCCCTTCCCGTTGCCAGTACCCAGCACAGAGGAGATACTGAATCGGGATTTGTTGACTAACTGAAGGAAAGAACCAATATTTGTATTGACATCTGGATCATTCCCACACAGCACTCTCCCCTCCGCCGTCCCCTGAACCCTGTCACAGCCTTTCTGTGCCTCAGCCACACCCTGTCTTCATCACCTCCTGGCCCTTTGGTGAAAACTATGCCCTATTTTCCTGCTCAAGGCAATGGCAAACAGCAGGCTGACTTTTTTTTTTTTTGAAATAGTTTCACATCTTCATGTTACAAGAATGGTACAGAGAGCTCAAAACACTAACTTTTAGGGAGGGATGGCGATGCTGACATTTTATCAGTCTCCTAAATATTTCAATGGTTGGAGTGAGATGCGTGTTGCCTCTGATCTCAGCTTCGTCATGTAGGTGTCTGTGATTTCTACAAGGCCCCTCACTGATCCCAGCTTCATCACCAGTAACAGGCATAGAAATCCTTAGAAGACAGGGGTAAGGATTAAGTAGAAATTCTACGCAGACTCCTTTTGTGCACAGAGCAGTCATTTGATTATTGTTTGATGAATCAGCCTTGCCGCTTCAAATCCCCCTGGTCTGCTGCAAACCGCAGTGATTCTTCTTCCTTATTTTTAATTTGAGACTCCCTCCTTCTGCTCCTAAGACTGATGTGTATTTCCGTGTCACTCTGGAACAATCAGGGTGTACCCCCTTAGCCCACAGAACTGAGCCTAACAGCTGAATTTCTGAAAGGTAAGAAAGCCGTCCCCATTCTTCTTAATCCTTACTCCTAAATCACATGGGTTTCTCCAGTGTATAACTACTCTCCCCAGACCGCAGGAGAGGAAACGATCAGAACGTAAAATATCCTGGTTGTCCAGCTTCCTCTTCTGTCAGGAGTCTAGAAATGTAGGCTCTGAAGTGAACAAATCCGGTAATAATAATAATAATAATGGTCACATGACCTACGATGCAAATCCTTGTGGGGAAGTTTTTGAGAGAATTAGGGGACTCAGAGTGTAAAATAACCTTGTGGTGAAGCCTTTTTGGTAAAGTATTTGAGAGAGTTAGGCTTATAGCATAGAGTATTAAAAATCGTATCAATTGTGAGAGGAAGACAGTAGTGTGATGACTTGTCGCAGCCCAGCCCAGCGCAGCCCCGGCGGGAGCTGTGTGGCTCCAAGCCCCGCACACCACGTCTCCGAAGCTCTCCTAAGTGAAATGTGTAGGATCCCTCCCGAGAGAGATCCACTGTAGGTTCTGAGATCAAAATGAAAAGCAACCCCATGGTAGTATAAAACACAGTATATATCTCAAAATTTTAAGTGCATCTAATCCTATCAGCTCTTTTTTTTTTTCTGGAAGATCAGTTCCCTTGAACTAATAATGAAGCACTTCGGTGCCCTGGGGATTATCGTCTGTTCTGTGTGATCTGAATGAGTCCGTACACCACTGGACAGTTGACAGTGTAGTCCTTATTCTTAGGTCAAATTAAACTTTCTCTTTATGATGTGTGAAGAAACACTTATGATAGACTCACTATAAAACTTCCAGGTCCTGGGATCCCTGGGTGACTCAGCGGTTTGGTGCCTGCCTTTGGCCCAGGGCACGATCCTGGAGTCCCAGGATCGAGTCCTACGTCGGGCTCCCGGCATGGAGCCTACTTCTCCCTCCTCCTGTGTCTCTGCCCCTCTCTCTCTCTCTCTCTCTCTCTCTCTCTCTCTCTCTCTCATAAATAAATAAATAAATAAATAAATAAATAAATAAATAAATAAATAAATAAATAAATCTTAAAAAAAAAAAACTTCCAGGTCCTTAGAGACTTGACTTGAGCTTGTGTCTGCAGTCCGACTCGTAGAAACGGTTAACGGTTTTCCTGGCAATGGGGAAGATTGAGAGCCCATTGTACGTGAGCAGTCTAGATCCGCACGGACAGGGAATGTTCTTGGTATGCACGCCCTGGATGTTTGGGGATTACAAACCTGGAAGCGGATTACGAGATGATGGATGTGGCAGGCATGTTAATTTTGTTTGGTCTTGCAGCCTGCCCTCCGAGGGCCCTTCCTGCAGCTCTCCGGTAATGTGAACTTTGTTCCATAGATTCTTGGGCAGGATGATTAATCAAGCAGGCTTGAGGGTTTGACGTGTTTACACGGAACGCGACAGGTGTGTGATGAAGGGGTCAGGGGCTGCGGACCCCTGCCCCAGCAGCCGGGGAGAGCTGCTGCCCTACAGCCATGAATAAGCCTTGCCCTTCTGTCACTGTGCCTTTTAAAGCATTTTTTTTAATGTTTCCGGGATGATTGAAATAAAATATTTAAGGAGGTCTAGCACGCTAAACAGAATGTTCGGATGGAGTCAGGGTGCAGAGAGGAGGGAAAGCAGTCTGGGCATGGACATGTCTCAGCGGGATTTACTGCTTTGCTGCTGTGGCCTCCAGAAAGCCACCCCCACCTTTGCTTCAGGTGACAGCCAGAAATGGATCTCCCTCAGGGGGACCTCTGTAGCCCCCGAGGTGGGAGAGTGATGGCTCCCCCTCCCTTCTGCCTAGGCATATTTATAAACTCTGATTTGATTACGTTAAGATGTGCTGGTATCATCAAACCTTCAAGTAATGCACTTCTGTCCTTGTAGATAATCCAAGTCTGCAGCTGTTTTTCATCAAGGGCAATGTACAGAAGAGATGAAAGTGGGTTTCAGATACACATTTGATAACATACAAGTGCAACACCAGCTGAGGTGACTTCTTGTGGTGTCCTTGGAACTACCCCCAGCCTTCTACGCCGAGTGTGATTCTGTTTGCGTGGTATTTCCCTGGTGCTGGGTTTGGAAAGGTTTCAAGGTGGACAGTGTTGCACCTCTTGGCTTTTCGGATTTGTCATGCTCAAAAGTTAGCTCCCAAGAAGTATATTCCTTAACTCTGAACCTGCTTTTAAAACAGGATGCCAGGGGATCCCTGGGTGGCTTAGCGGTTTAGCGCCTGCCTTTGGCCCAGGGCGCGATCCTGAAGTCCCGGGATCAAGTCCCACGTCAGGCTCCCCGCATGGAGCCTGCTTCTCCCTCTGCCTGTGTCTCTGCCCCTCTCTCTCTCTCTCTCTCTCTCTCTCTCTGTCTATCGTAAATAAATAAATAAAATCTTTAAAATATGTATAAATAAATAAATAATAAAACAGGATGCAGTAGGGCTCCTGAGTGGCCCAACCCATTAAGCATCTGCCTTCAGCTCAGGTCGTGATCTCCCATTAAGCATCTTCTTCAACTCAGGGTCCTGGCATTGAGCCCTGGGTCGGGCCCCCTGCTCAGCGAGGAAGGAGCCTGCTTCTCCCTCTCTCTCTTTGCCTGCCGCTCCCTCTGCTTGCTCGCCCTCTCTCTCTCCCTGTTTCAAATAAATAAATAGAGTCTTTAAAAATAAAAAAAAAATTAAATGGATGTTTTGTTTATTCCAGTTTGGGAGGACTCAGAGGCTTGGTGTTGAGGTATTATTCCAAACCCGCTGTGCGGACCTAAGAAAATGAATTCTGCACAGCTAAACAAAACCATGAGAATGTATCCCTAACTCCTTTAATTCTTAAAAAAGCTCAGTCTTTCTGCACAGTTGCTACACACATACAGTCTTTAGGCTCTCTAAAACCCCTCTCTTGCAACATACTGAATAAAAAGTTGGACACATAAAGCCAGAGCCATCTGTCCATAGGGTCCCTTAAAAATTGATCTTAGTGTAAAGAAGCAAGACAGTGTCATGCATCCTTTAAAAATGTTACAGTTAAATATGCTCTGAAAGAGGTGTGTAGGGACGCCTGGGTGGCTCAGCAGTTGAGCGTCTGCCTTTGGCTCAGAACATGATCCTGGAGACCCAGGATCAAGTCCCACATTGGGCTCCCCGCAGGGAACATATTTCTCTCTCTGCCTGTGTCTCTGCCTCTGTGTGTGTGTGTGTGTGTGTGTGTGTGTGTGTGTCACGAATAAGTAAAAAAAATCTTAAAAAAAAAAAAAAAAAGAGGTACGTAGCAGTCACTGAAGTTTACCAGGGCAAAAGTTAGCTGTGCATAAAAAGCTTTCTCTGTTCCAGTTCCTTCATTGGTGAAATCAGATAATTACAGGAGCTCCCGTGATTGGTATGAGGACTAATGAGTTAATATTTATAATGTGCTTACAGTAGTGCCTAGATCAGAGGCAAAAATAAAATCTCTTAGTTTCAAATCTAACTGTACATGAAGAACTTTTGTATGGCCGTCCTGCCATTGGGACTACTTCTGTGGCCTTTTATAAAATTTATAAATTCCATTTGCATATGCAAAGGGATTGAAGATATACAGGCACATTCTTTTTGCTGACATGAGTTGTTCTCTCTTCAAATGAATTCCTTTCCCAGATTTTTACTTGGGAGGAAAAAGCATTAAGCATATGAATATGGAAACTTTATATGTTTTATGTAAATGAATACTTTTTACCCCTTTTTCTATACATTAAACTGTTGTAGAGTTGACAAATCTAGGCAATTTTGTTTAATATATCCATTTGCATACCAGTTTCCATGTGGCTCCTTTATCGTAAGCTATAAATCTTACAATTTTAGAGTTATTTTAAGGGCATGCTTTTCTCTGGTTGATCAGTACAGTCCCATGTAGAAATTTAAATGTGAATCTTTCTTGACATCCATGTAAGCCAGACAGAATTTTATCAATATTCAATTTTATAATGGCATATATACATAAGCTTGGTTCCTGTTACTTTGGGATTTTAAAGGATAAATTAAGACAGAGAATTCTTTATGAAAGACTCCAACACATACATATTTAGATCTCAGCCATTTAACATTTTTCCCTTCACTTTTGTTTAACCCGAACCAAAATACTCTATTTCTGCACTGTAAGTCAGGCAGCCAGCCTTGGCTCTGGAGGAGCCATCTCGTTTGACCCACAGTGTGACCGTCAGTGACTTGGCTGATGTTAGTTTTTGTTTGTTTGTTTGTTTGTTTGTTTAAGGATTTTATTTATTGATTCATGAGAGAGGCAGAGACACAGGCAGAGGGAGAAGCAGGCTCCCTACAAGGAGCGCAATGAGGGACTCGATCCCAGGACCCCGGGGTCACACCCTGAGCCAAAGGCAGCCACTGAGCCACCCAGGCGTCCCTTGGCTGATGTTATTAATTTCATTTCATTCATGACTTTCTACCATGGAAAATCATCTTGAAATATAAAGCTTCCAATCCACCCCTCATATAATCTGACAAGCTTTTCCCCTCCTAAGGGCAAGAGAGAGGAGAGATTACTCAGGGTTTGTTGTTTTCCTTGTTTTAGGATTTGTGTTAAATACTGAAAATCCTCATTTTGATAATGTCCTTTCAAATATTGAGAGGTCTGAACATTTAAAAAATTAGCTCATAACAAAGTTTCCTAGGGGCACCTGGGTGGCTCAGTCGGTGGGGTGTCTGCTTTACTGTGTGTATATTATACTCCATCAAAAAGTTTTTTACCAGAAATACTTGCACTTTATTGAACTGGCTGTTCCCTTTTCAGAAGGAGCCTTCTCAGGGGCTCTGCAGGAGCCCACGCTGAGCGGGCTGGACAGGCCCCCAGGAAGGCACCCTGTTGCCACCTGTCGATTCTCTCTCTAGGGCAGCTGCAAAGCCCCTCTACTCCCATGCTGCCTCACACTTCCTCGCCTCTGCTCTTGCTGCTCTGGCCCCGGATGCCTTCCATGCCCAGCTTTTCAGATTCTCTCTGACCCACCCAGTGAGCACCCCACTCTATCCCATAGCCCCTGGGGATAGCTCCATTTCTGCCCATAAGCCTTCCTCAGTGTCCCCCACTAGTATATGAGCTCTGAACAAAGGAACCTCGTTTTTTGTTCTTTGAATCTCCCACCCCCAATACCTGGCACACAGGAGCTCATGTGTTCATGGCGTGCATTCCTTTGGCTGGATACCCCCAAACCTGGGATAATCCTCTCCTTGGCTGGCGCTACTTACTGGCAAGGTAACCACAAGACAGCAGAAGGAAATTTTATTAAAAGAAGTAAGCAAGGTGTGTTTCCCAGCAGGCGATTTTGAGTGACCTCAGGGCTCACTCCCTGAGTGTCCGCAGGAAGCGTGGTGCTCCGTCTTCTCTCGTTAACCCTTCATACATACCACTCTCTGGTCCTGGGTTCTGGCTTCCACTCGCTGGTCTCGCCCTGCCCTGCCAAGGCATCAGAGCTCTCATGCAGCCCTGGAGGGTGGAGCTCAGACCCGTGTGCTCCCAAGTGAGGCCGACCTGGGTTCAGGTTACCCGCCCACTCTGCTCTAATGGGAGGCTTCCTAGAAGGTTCTACAAGACATCTCTCCTTCAGACTTGTCCCCTCCTATTATGGCTGTATCCCTCTGTGACCCAGATTCCCACTGGGATGCTGTGGCTGTGTTTCTTCACAGTAAGTGCTTACTTCTGTCCCCTTGCAGCTGGTTTCTGCCCAAGACTAGAGGGGAAAGCATCCAGGACCCCTGATCCTCCTTCCCCATCTCTGGTGCTGCTGCCGCTTGGCACAGCAGGTTACTCCAGCATCATTCCCTAGATGAGCTGTCCTTGGCTCCGGCCAAGCATAACCAGGCCTAGAAGTTTATTCTCCTTAGCTGTCCAGACACTAAGTGGCAAGGATATGTCCTACCCTATTTCTAGCAAACCTGTGCTCTCCAGAGTCCTAAAGGACTTTGGTTTTGTCGCGGCGGTGGTTACCAAGCTTTCCTTCCAGGGGTCATTTGTAGCAACGCATGAACTCCACTGTACCTCCACCCCCTCCCCTCCCCTAGGAGCATTCTGTTACGCTGCCTTGTGGGAGAGCCTCAAATTGTAGGATTAAAATGGAGGTATAAAAAGTGGTCCTTTTTTTTACATGGAGCAGGCCAACACACTTTAAATTGGATTTTAGTATAAAATACATTTCTAGGTTTCCAGTCAGCATGCTTATTAAGTAGAGAAGAGACATGACATTATTTAAATGTTCTTAGGAATGTGAAATATCGTGAGGTTTTATTTTTATTTATTTATTTTTTTATAAGAGACTCTTTTTTTTTTTAATTTTTTTATTTATTTATGATAGTCGCACAGAGAGAGAGATAGAGAGGCAGAGACACAGGCAGAGGGAGAAGCAGGCTCCATGCACCGGGAGCCTGACGTGGGATTCGATCCCGGGTCTCCAGGATCACGCCCTGGGCCAAAGGCAGGCGCCAAACCGCTGTGCCACCCAGAGATCCCCTATCATGAGGTTTTAAATGCTATAACTGCACCCACACACGTGTGGTTTTATAAGAAGATATCTATCGAATTATAAAAAGTTTAACTAAATCCGAAATACGGTAATATGTGTCCAAGATTGTTTTTCTGTGCCATAGACCGGAGTTTCAATTTATTCAAAAAATGGAAAGCTATGTTGTATTGTTTTATAAAGTTTAATTACCAAACGTAATTGTGTAGAGCAGGTCAGAATGTTTTGTTGTCATTCTTCCAGCAAATACTTACTTGGAGTCTTCACTGTGTTAGGTGCTATGCTGGGGTCTGGTGTATAGCTAAGGTTTAATAATAATGAATGTATTTAAGTGTTGCCGGTACTACTTGCATCGCCATGCAGATGTTTTAACATATGTCCAAATACCGTCATCATAGAGAAAAAACTAAGATATATCCAGCATGTCAGAAAAACAAAGAATTAGGGAGAGTGTCCAGAATTTTTATTTTGTAGGGATCTTAATGTATTCTTGTTCTCTTGTCCTGGATTTTTATCCCATTAGGGCCCACATTTTTAATAGGCCAACATCCCTATGAAATGTCCCTTAGGAAAGGACAGTAGTCCTCTATACCTATTTATGAGCTGCCCAGGTATGAGCAGTAGAGTAAAACATGCCAGAATTATCTGAGAACCTTGTAAGTTTGGAAATCATTGGACTTTGTTGCTGAGAGGAACCTAACAAGTTCTTAAACCTACATTTTACGGTCTTTACACTTTGGGTATTTTGCTTCCATTGAATTCAAAGTAAAATCACTTTCAAGGCTCGAGATTCCAGAATGCTGATGTGAGTGATGCCTCTGGTGGGACAGGCCAGCTCTAACGAAGTAACACTAACCAGTTGTGTTACTTGAATGCTGCACAACATCTGAGAAGTTTTTCTGAGTTGCCTAGTTGTGGCCCACTCTGTTTCTGAGAATAAAATGTCTCTGCTGAGGAAAGCAGTGGGCTTCAGCGTCTCCTGCATTGGAGCTTGGTTGGTCCTTCCCAGTGATGTTAGCTCTCCCTCAAATTATTGGAATAACGAGGGACAGTGAAGCTCCTCTCAGCAATTTTCTGAATTTTTAGAACTTTAAAAACTAGGTTCTGTTATTGGGACTACATCAAAATAAAAAGCTGCACAGGGAACGAAACAGCAAAACAAAAAGGCAACCTACAGAATAGGAGAAGATGTTTGCAAGTGATGTATCCAGTAAAAGGTTAATATCCAAAATATATAAAGAACTTCTACAAGTCAGCACCCAAAAAAACCCCAAATAATCCAATTAAAAAATGGGCAGAAGACACAAACAGACGTTTTCTCCAAAGAAGACATACAGATCACCAAACAGACAAATGAAAAGATGCTCAACATCAACAAAGGATGCTCAACAAATGAAAAGATGCTCAACATCATCATCAGGGAAATGCAAATCAACACTACAATGAGATACCACCTCACGCTGTCAGAATGACTAAAATCAACAACACAAAGAAGAACAAGTATTGGTGAGGATGTAGAGAACCCTTTTCCACTGTTGGTGGGAATGCTGACTGGTGCAGCCACTCTGGAAAACAGTATGGAGGTTCTTCAAAATTAAAAATAGAGCTACCCCATGACCCAGTAATCACACTACTGGGTATTTACCCAAGGAATACAAGAACACTAAGTCAGAGGAATAGATGCACCTCTATGGAGAAGCATTACTTACAATAGCCAAATTATGGAAGCAGCCCAAGTGTCCAGTGATAGATGATGAATGGATAAAGAAGATGTGATACACACACACATGCGCGAATATTATGCAGCCATAAAAAGGAATGAAATCTTGCCATTTGCAATGACATGGATGAAGCTAGAAAGTATTATGCTAAGAATTTAAGAAACAAATGAGCAAAGGAAAAAAAGAGAAAAACCAATAAACTAACTATAGAGAACAAGCTGATGGTTACCAGAGGGGAGGTGGTTAGGGGGATTGAGGAGGGCACCTGTGATGAGCTCTGAGTACTATATAGAATTGCTGAATCACTATATTGTGCACCTGAAACTAATGTAACACTATATATTAATACTGGAATTAAGATAGAAACTTAAACTAAGCAAAAATAAAAAATAATGATTTTTAGGTTTTTTCAAATAGTAATCCATGTCAAACAGTAGAGTCATAAATACAGATACGTTAAAAAGAAACCCGTCATAATATTTTCTGACATTTAGATGACCGAGCATATGTACTTACACAAACACATACGTAGAAGATCACGTTTTGGACTGAGTGTGCCACTACCCCACCCCCCACCCCAATAAAACTATGTTGAAGCCGTACCACCCAGAGTGCTAAATTTGGAAACAGGACCTTTACAGAAGGAATTAAGGTTAAATGAGATCACAAGAGTAGGGTCTTCATCAGATAAGATTACTGTCCTGAGAAGAAGAGACCCCAGAGAGCTGATTATTGTCCCAAGAGAGACAGAGGAAAGCCCGTGTGAGATGCAGGAAGAAGCTGGAGTCTGCAAGCCAGGCTGTGAATCTGCTGGCCCCCTGATCTTGGACTTCCTAGCCTCCAGATAGTGTTCAAACCCCCAGGCTGTGGTACTTCAGTAGACCAGCCAACCTAATAACTAAGACGAAATACGTAAACTTTCATGAGTATTACAGGAAAAGATATGCAAATGAGCACAAGTATGTTTTCCTCTGAAAAACCAACAGGTATGTGTCCCATAGTTATTGCAGCATCTCATTTTTTATCAATCAACTACCTCTTTGCTCTACTTGTTGTACTTAGTTCTTGAGGTTTTTCTTGAGCACCAGTAACCCCATCCGGTCTGACAGATACAATAATAGCACGTATTGAAATTGCTGGTAAGAAGGGAACCTAAAATTAGGATACGGATGGTGATTTTTTAAAAATCTAAATAACAGGTCATAGGTACACATGGAATACAGGTAAATTCGATAGTGGGCATAATTGTGGCAGAAAATATGTCCTGTGTCATGTGCAATGTGCTGGGACAATTAGAGAAGAAAAAAAATAACCACGTAGATGTAGAGAAACCTAAGGTTTTAAGATCAGTATCAGTGGAGGATGAATATTACAGTATTTCTTCAGAGCTGAAAGGCACTTTCTTTTTCACCTTTTGACATATCTGAAGTCAGGATATTTTACAACTGATTGGTGCTGTCAGCCAAGTGGCAGGCATGACATGGATGTCCTCTCCTGGGCGTGTGCAGACATCAAAAGAGCAGCACCAGACTTGCAGAGTGGGCATCCAGCAGCTTAGAAGAAAACCCTGCAGACAAAAAGGAAGCACTCTTAAGCCTCTTTGGATTCTTGTGGTTGTGCAGAGGGGCTTGGAGGTGTCAATCTGACTTGTTGAGGCACATTCCTGAAGTGAGAGTTAGAAGTAAGCAAGCTCTAGATAATTGCAGCTGACTTAAGAACTTTGCACCCCTGGTTCTGAGGCTTGTAGTTCTTCGGTGGATTAAGGAAGGTTGCATCACCAGTGCTCCAATGAAACACAGGCTACTGCTGTGTGGAAAAATCATGAACATTAGGGACTCGGAGTTGAAAACGGATGAGCAGTTGGATTCTAAAGGTAAAAAACATTTTGGAAAACCTTAGCCAATATACTTCTTCACCTGTATATTCTTCTTAAATATCCCTCAGACTGATATATTTTTTAAAAATTCATCTAAGTCTGAAGGAGCTCATTCAAAAAGAACAAAATAAAAATTTGAAGTAGCAAGAAAGTACTAGACATAGTTTAATTGGCACCTTTTCCCCCTTTCTTAAGGGTAATAAAATAATGGCCCCTCTAATAAAGGGCGTCTTAGAATTGTTAAAACACATTAGCCTGTTGTCAGAATGGGGGGAAAGCAAGTGGTTTGAAACCCTGAAGGCCTCTGCACATGAAGCGGCTGCAGATGTCACCGAACCGTTGGACTTAAGGCCGCTCTGTGCTGCTCATCCTCGCAGGGAGAGGGCAGGTGGCCCCTGCAGAGAGCCAGCCGCTCGGGAGTCCCCAGCTGCTTTGCAGACGTCTGCCTCAGCAGGTCATCCAGCAATGCATACCACCCAGTGTGGACCCCCAAGAAGGATAAGGCGGTACCCAGTAACAGCACCGTCCAAGGGCCGCTCATCCTCTTAGCAAGGGGACAGAGTCCCTGGAAGGCTGCACATTTACTTACCCCTCTTGGTCACTTGCGTCTGTCAAGAAACATACTTAGAAATGGCCTTTGTTTTTTGTTTTTTTAAAGATTTTATTTATTCATGAGAGACAGAGAGAGGGGTAGAGACACAGGCAGAGGGAAAAGCAGGCCCCATGCAGGGAGCCCAATGTGGGACTCGACCCTGGGACCCCAGGATCACGCCCTGGGTAAAGGCAGACGCTCAACCGTTGAGCCACCTGGGCTGCCCTAGAAATGGCCTTTGGATCCTAACCTGTTCGTTAATATATATGTGTGCGTTCACCTGTATCTGTATACACACGTTCCCTTGTATGTATGTATGTGTCTCCTGTGTGGATCCGTGTACATGTGACACAACTTATGTGAGCTCATACCCACGTACACACACATGCTCACTGACATATATTGTTCGATGACCTGCTTTTTACAAATACATCCACTCTTTCCATGTCATTATGTCTTTTCTGTAGTGTCAGTATAAATGATACCTAGGATTCCTTTGCCTAGATTTTCACTCATTTATTTAATCTCTTCTACTCTTAAAGGATTTCTTCTAGCTACTTCAGGAACATCCTTATGACCAAGCTGTGTGCAGATCTGTAATTTTTGGTTCACTGGGTCCTCATAGGTACCTATTGGCAATCCAGACTTACCATGGTCCAGGAGCAACAGTTTCGTAGGCCTTTTGCCCATTTCTTGTTTTTTGTAAATGTATGAGCAGGTTAAAGGGTTGGAATGGGTATTATGGACATGATATTAAGCTCAGGCTCTGAATCCACCCAGGCCTGGCTGATAACCTTGGGCTGGGTGTTTTTAAGTTCTCTGGATCTGGTACACCTGGGTTGCTCAGCAGTTGGGCGTCTACCTTCGGCTCAGGGCATGATCCCAGGGTCCTGGGATCGAGTCCTGCATCAGGCTCCTTGTAGGAAGCCTGCTTCTCCCTCTGCCCATGTCTCTTCTTCTCTCTCTCTCTCTCTCTTTCTCTCTCATGAATAAATAAGTAAAAATCTTTAAAAAAAAAAATAGAAACTTTAAGTTCTCTGGATCTTCATTTCCTCATATGTAAATTGAGTCTATGACATGTGCTTTGTAGGATTGTTGAGGTCATAACAAGTATATCAAGTGCCTCGTATATGGTAACCCCTAAGTCAGTGTTTGACCAGCTTGGGGAGTTAGGTGTAGACATAAATGTCATGCTGATGGAGTCCCACGGTCCTAAGGGATGATAAAGGGTACATTGTAGATGCTGCTGCTCATTGACTATTTATGCCTCTGCTCCTTTGATCAGTACAGCTGGTGTCCTGGGTGTGTGACTCCTGTAGTCACACGGGGCCCTACACATGGTTCAGCGCTCTGCTGTTGCTGTCTAGAAAGTCTTAATTTTGAACAGTCTCCATATTTTCATTTTGCACTGGGCCCCACAGATTTTGTAGCCGGTTCCACGTTGTAAGGTTGTCAGGAGTGTGAAATGAGAGCTCACAAAGGACATATCATACTTAGGAGGTAATAGGGTTCAGTGATCATTAGATAGGTATAATAATTTTTTACGAGCATGGACAACTATGATAAGTGTGTTCATTTAATTATTGAAAGTGTGAGATAAAGAGACAATTAATCTCAGATAGATTAAGAAACTGAGGCTCCAGAAGCTTCATCACCAACTAAAATCATACAGCTTATCAATGCAGAACATGGATTCAAACCCAAGTCCACATCACCAAAGCCCATACCACTGACCTGCCCTAGTATTAGTTTTCTTCCCTCCCTCCCCCCCTCCCTCCCTCCTTCCTTCCTTCCTTCCTTCTCCGTAAAACTCAGTGTTTAAGTGTCCTTGATATTCATCAGCATCCCAACCCTCATCCCTCACAGAGGTTTCAGAGCCCCTCAAAGATGTTCTAGAATTCCTGCCAGACCTGGAAACTTTGGGGGCTACAGCAGACAGTAAAGATGCTTCCTCTTCTCAGTATTGTCCTGCCATGTCTCCAGACCTGCTCAGAATTCCATTATCTGGCCCAGTCTAGCCACCCTGGTGACAATTCAGCTTGCTTCCTTTGATTCCTAACACACTTACTTGGGATGACCAGTGTCCAACTAAGCCTCCAAACCACCATGAGAATCGCAGATCTGCCAGGGTCAGGTCCGGGAAAGAGGCTGGGGGAGATGCCTATTTCCAGTAGATGGAGGACATGGCCATCTGTCCTGTGGCAGGGATCCCTTGCTTTCCTACGGGGCCGGGTCATGATTTGCTCTGACCACTCTTCCTTTCCAAAAAAAAAAAAAAAAAAGAGGAGAGAGGGAGGGCGGAAGAGAAAGGATCCATTCCACCACGCTGCTAATAAGCAGGCGCACAGCTTGGTGGGGAAGCTTCAATGCAAGTTTGCTTATGGTGTGTGGCCCTGGAGCAGGGAAGTTCAGGCTTGAGCATTTCATCTCTTGGATAGCTGGATTCGAATTTCGAACGTGACAATGAGACTGTTTGTTGTTTCAAAGCAATTCCCTAAGTGGCTGTTTGCTCAAGACTTTTGTAGTGTGAACAGAGATTTGGGGGAGGGGAAGAAGCCATCTGCTCTGGAATCGTCTTCCAATTACATGATCAAATTACTGCAGAGCAAAATGGAGGGAGTCCAACAGAAAATTCCCGTCTGGTGTATCAGCCCCAACCTGCTCTCCTGGGCCATTGTGTCCATGTAGAGATTCCTAGGTGGGTTCCAAAGGCGAGGCCGTGGTCGCCGAGAGTGGGAGTGGGAGGACAGCAGACAGAGCCACGGAGGAGAGTCAGGGTGAGCTTTCTTGCTGCAACAACGTACCATTCAGGAAAATGAAATGATCTTGGGTTTGAATTAAAAAGTGAATTTTTGGAGAAACTGTTTCTTGTCCTTTTGGTGTCAGTGATCCCTATCTCTGATTGCAATTAATTTATCCTATGAAAATGAAATTGGTACATCCCTTTATAAGTGCAGTTGGTGATTATTTGCTAATACTCCACTTGTAGACTGGCCCATCTATTTATTTCCCTTCAAGTAGGAGAACAGTTTTCTTGTTTTTGAAATATGGACTCTCTTGATTTGCAAAACATTATTCGAGTCTTATTTTTCCTTCTAAAGATGTGTGTGTGGTTTTTTCCCCCCCCCTTTCTTTTGCTATTAGGCATTCATGCAGCCTCACTTGCTGGGAAATGAGTTCACACATTTGGAGTTTCCAAGGAGAGTACAGAGAAAGGAACTTGGAAAGAAGATGCTCTACAGGGACTTTAATATGACAGGCTGGTAAGAACGTGCCTCCCTCTGCCTCGGCACTGCCACAGTGTGTCTGAGGGGAGCGTCACCACCCCCAAAAAGCCATTTACTCAGTTTGGATCAAATAGTGCAGCCGGAGACCTTGGGTTGGTGGTGTAGGAACAGGGGCTCTGGCCATTTCTGCTGTGTTTGCCGGGCGCCAATTCTCAAATCACGGTGTGGGTTTGCTTCTGTGCTTCTCTGAGGTCCTCTCTGGGGACACTGGACCCCGCGAAGTTGACATAATTCCTCACTTCGTATGAGCAAGCATTTTTGAGGCTTTTAAAACACTTTAGTTTTTAGGTCAGGGGACTCGAAGGAATGGGCTAACAGTTTATTGAGCCAGACTGGAATGGATTTGAATCCTAACTCCAATCTTTCTAAATAGGCAGAGTTGGGTAAACTACATAACCCCTAGGAGCCTAATTTTCCATGAATAAAGTGGAAAAAATCCTCCTTGAGGGGTCATTGTAAGGGCTAGAGGTAATGAACCATCTTCAGTATTTTTCCACGTTTACATGGAGCTAAGCATCTTGGCCAGGGGTGGTCTTACTCCCGCAACACACCTATGTAAGCACCAAGATCGTTTCTGTAGTGCATCAGTGGCTGACATTGACTAAGACCTCATCTGTTTCTCCTATATGAAAAGTAGGTACGATATAAAGTACATATCCGTCATAGGATTGACGTAAGGACAAGATGAGAAGTGTCTGGCGCAGAGAAGTGTCAGTAAAGATTTGCTGTTAGCCCGGAGGTACTGACCATTGAGCCTCCTGTCAGCCTGGAGGAAAGAAGGACGGGCCAGTAGACTCTTTCCTTGACATACATATCTCCAGCATGGGCAAAGGAGGAGTGGATTCCAGTATCTCTTCTTCATTGATCAAAATAGCTGTAACAGATGGTCTCAGCCCAAATTCTCATGGTAGTGACTTCTAGGCTGGGAATCTACTCCTAAATTCTTAAGGGAGCTTAAGGGAACAGTTGAGCTACCCAGGGAAGATGAGGGGCTGGTCTAGGGCACTTCCAGTTGTCCTTTACCATCCGAAAGAGAAGATTTTACCCACTCTCCACGCTTCTTCTAGTGCAGGGTCGGCAAACCATAGCCCCAAAGCCAAATTCCACCCACAGCCCCTTTCTGTAAGTAATTTTTTTGGTACAGCTGCATTCATTTATATACGTTTGATCTTGGCTACCGTCACTGTACACCAAGGTGGTTGGGTTAGTTGGAACTGAGACTGTATGACCCACAAAGCCTTTAAAATATTCATCCCCGTTTTAAAACAGGACTGGATTTGGCAGGAGGGGTTCACCCCCTTTCGGCTCTGAGGTTCTGGAGTTTTGGTGCCCTAGAATCATTACCCTTACCCGACTGGGTTTTCTTTGTAAGTTCATTTTTATTGAATCGGCAGTATCAGCACTCTTTACGGAGAAGGTTAAGGTGAGGGCTACCAGGGTTTGGAAAAGCGTGGTGGGGTTTAGTCTAGGTTTTGCAGAGTTTAGGATGTTGGAAGGAAAGGCGTCCCATGTCAGGAATCCCAGGGCTTGCAAACACATAAAAAGAGTGGACTTGAGAGACAATGAGGAATGGGGCCAAAAAGAAAGAGAGCGTCTATGGGAAATCAGACTGAGTTGGTATCAAGGGAACGTAATTGAGGATAAGGGAAGCCAGGCAGAGAAGTACATTTACTGTGGGAGGCTCTGGGTTGTGCTGGAGTGTTTCTGAGGAGAATGAATGATGAAAGCAATTCTGGGGAGGCAGTCCTAAGGAGTTTGAAGGAGAACGAAGAGAGAAAGCAGATTCAGGTACCCAGGAGAAAACCAGCAGAGAAATACGTACGTGAAGGGCCCGGGGTGGCTCAGTCGGTTAAGTGTCCAACTCTTGATCTCAGCTAAGTGTCTGACTCTTGATCTCGGCTCAGGTCATGATCTCAGGGTCCTGGAATCCAGCTCCCCGCTCAGCCGGGAGTCTGCTTCTCTCCCTCCGCCCCTCCCCGCTCTCTCTCGCTCTCATGGGATCATGACCTGAAGGCGTGATGAAGGCAGACGCTTAACTGACTGAGCAACCCAGGTGCCCCTAAATAAATCAATATAGAAAAGAAAAGAAAAGAAAAAAGGAAAACGTATGTGATGTCTCAGGGGCCAGATAGAGGGATGGAAGCAGAAAACAGAGGAGGGAAATGAACAAGAAACTAGATGATTTAGCCCAGGACTGAATGTGAGCGGGGTTAAGTCCTTAATTAATCCAGTTACCTGTTCAAATAGGTCCCTTCGGCTGGTCTGTAATCCCCGGGGAGGCGGGGGACAGTGCCTGGGCCGAGATTACTCCCTGGCAGAAAGGAGGGAAAAGGTGGGAGTGACTGCAGGTGAGGGGGGCGGGGCCGGGAAGGGTGGGAACAAGGAGCTTGCTGGCCTCTGAGATGGGTAAGCGTGAGGCACGGCTGTTGTGTGTTCTCTCTGTGCCAGAAGGCAAATTACATCTATGCAGTCAGAACACACTGGGTAAACAAATGGCTAAAGATTACCCCCATTTTATGATTTTTAAAATGTAGATAAGTTTGAGGACTAGATTACATCCAACTCTGTGCGTACACAGTCTCTTGCTCGCTCTTACACACACACACACACACACACACACACAGTGTTAGCATGATCCTAAGAAAATAAGCCTTTCCATAAATAAGCTGTGTGTAATGCATGGAACTCCACAGAAGGCCCCAAATAATTTAGGAGCCAGGACTGAGAACGGCTTCAGTCAGACGCGGTTTGCTGATTTGTCTCCGCACGGTTCCCTGCGTGGCTGTTGGCTCCAGCTGCGACGTGGCGCAGACGTCTCTGTGTCTCTCCGTGTATTTTCTATCTGTTCTTTTGTCTTGAAATTGACACTTAGGGAAAAGGAGGGATCTCCAGATCTTCCTGGAATGCATGGGGACGTGTAGAACCAAGCTAGACCTCTGCTTATGGAAACTCCCTCCCTCAACTCTAATGGATTCCTTTTTTTTAACCTCTCATGAGGAACCTCAGATCTAGCAGTTATCTTTGAGGACTTCAGACAAACACACCGTGCGATCATGCTTTGCTGCCTTTCCGAATTGTCTCTAGAAAGAGGAGAGCTGGCAAATCAATTCTGTAGAAAGGGACATGAATGAAGGTCTCATGAAGGCAGAGAAGGTGGCTCGTCTCCCACAAACGCCTTACATGACCACCAGGTTGTTGGGATTGGTTGAAGGTGGTCTGGTGAGTATTTGGGATGTGGCACGCCTGAGGACATGGGTCCTTGCCATGTCCCTTTATGTCTCTGGGCTTCAGCGTGAGCCTTGGCCCACATCCTTGTTTTTTGGAAGCCCTCCTGCAAATCAAGGGTTCGCCTAATTCGAAGCCCTATAATCCGTGTAGTAAATACCTAGTTGTGATGGAAAGGCTCTTCTCCCCCACGCAGCCCCGCTCCTCAGGGCAGCAGTGGGCCCACCTGATGCTTAGGCTGATGAGAGCCATCGGGGATTCCTCAGAGTGACTGGTCCTGGGAGCCAGGTGTGTGTCACAGACGAGAAGACCGGGGCAGCGAGGCCCCGTTTCAGTGCCCCGTAAGGTGGGAGAAGCTGGGATGTGAACCCACTGTTGGCCGGTGACTGTGCCGGGCCGCCCGATGCCGGAGGGCTCCTCTTCTCTGCGCCCGTTTTGCAGCGGAGCACGCTGAGCTCCAGGGAGTTGGCTCAGCTCTGCGGGCAGGGGGCCAGCCCGAGGCCTAGGTCACAGGGCTCCGAGCCCCGAGAGCTCTTCCTGCACATTCGGCAGCCCTGTTTCCTTCCAGGGTAAGGCGAGACGGAATCACCCAGCTTTGAGCGGGGACATAAAGCGAAGCAGCACCCCCCCCCCCACCCCCCCCCCCCACCCCGGTCTGTGTCTGCTGACAGTCCTTTAAGCGAGGGGGGTGATGAGCGAAGCCTCAGGAGCTGCTGAGGCCCTGACCTCTGGTTCCTGCCGGAGGCTCCAGCTGCCCCTACGAGCCTGCGCGGCCTTCGGGGTGTCCAGGTGGCTGGGAGCCCCGGGAGCCAGGGCCGCCTGCTGTCGCCGGAGGAGCGTCTGCAGCGGGGGCAGCGCCAGCCGGGGCCCGGTGTCCTCACCAGCCAGGAGCCCGCCGCCTCCTGATGGGCCCGGGGGGCCCAGGGTTGTGGCCGCCAGGCCCCTCACGAGGCTGCCGGCGTCTCCCCTTCACCGCCTCGCGGCCTTGTCAGGGCCCCAGCGCCGGGGGGGTGGGGGGCCTGAGCTGCTGTCGCTGGAGTCCCTGCCCGGGTGCCAGGCCTGTGTTGGCTGCCGGAGCGCCAGGCCCGTGTCCCGACCCGCGGCCCCCGAGCCACCTCGGGCCTCAGTTGGCCGCGAGCACCTCTGTCGCCGGGTGGAAACCACAGCCCCCCACAGCTGCCTTGGTGGCACCAAGTCCTGCTGCCGGGCCTGCTGGCGACTTCGCCTTCTCACGTGGGATCAGCGTTGGTCGTGCGCTAGGTCCAGGCACGTGGGGGGGGGGGGGGGAAGCAGGAGAACATTTGTGGAGGGGGGGCTGCAGCCACAGCCCTGGCGTCCGGCCACGTCCTCCAGCAGCTGTTCCTGGCCTGATGGGATTTGTACAGAGCCGGGGCCAGAGAGGAAGAGAAGTCCATCGTGTGAATGCGAGATTGCTTCCAGATGGTTCTGGTTATGAGTAAAGTACACCAGAATTCTTTCCTTAAGCAAAGCCTCTCTAACGTTTATGATGGTCTCATTTCAGAGAACAGCCTGGACCTGTAACCCGAGACGGCCTGGCTTAGTTAGTACAGAGTTTACAGCTTTGAGAGCGAGGCTCCCCGGGTGCTGGCCCTTGCTCTGCCAAGACCCTGGAGCCTTGGGCAAACCCTGGGCGCCTCGTTCTCTCATTTGCAAAATGCTTCCTTTGCCCCTCGCCGCGCCAGCCTCTGTGTCTGGTGGCGGTTGGGTTTTGCTCTGCTCTTCAGAGCTTCTGGAAGAGACCAATTCCATTAGAAAGCTTCCAGTGATGGTAACCTTTCATTTTGATCTTTCGCAGCCCTTAACTCTTTAGGACTCTAACTTGATGACACATCAGGGCAGTTTTCCCCTCCTGTATTTCCTTTAAAACTATGAGCAAATCAGAGATTTTTCCACTGGGAGCAGAGCGAGGTCAGCCACCATTTTCTCCTTTTCAGTACTCGCTATTTTTTGCTAAGGCCAAGGAAATACCGTTTCTGGTCTGAGTGCTCTCCAGCCCAGTAGCCACCAGCCACATGTGGCCATTTAAATTTATATTACTGGAAATTAAATAAAATTTTTAAAAAAATTCTTTCCCCAGGTCGCACTCGCTGCATCCCAATTGCTTGGTAGCCGACCGGGGCTCGTGGCCGCTGACCTGGACAGTGCAGACAGCACGGCCGGCATCACAGTTCCACGGACGGCCCTGCTCTCCAGGCGGTGGGAGGGGCGGGTCGAGTTGAGGGCAGGGGAGGACATGCAGGAAGCTGTCTGTAACTGAGCATCCCAATGGCAAGGGCTTCAAAAAAACAAAAAGGCCGCCGAGCACAGACAGGGCGAGTAAGCGGAATGGCACAGTCACATCTGGTGGCCTCTGGCCCCACTCCTAGCCTCGGAGTTGGCTTCACCCTTCAGAGGCATCAGTCACCGTATTCAGGGACAGCTCATGGCCAGTGGTCGCTCCGTGGCAAGCCTGCTGGCGAGCCTGAAGGAAGACCCGCTTCCTTTGCCCCCTGCTCAGTGGCCTGCCTCCCTCACCCCGGGCCTGCCATTGGCACTTCTGTTCCTCTTGCTTTTCCTTCTACGTCTTGCGGGGAGCATTTCAGACCCTGAGGATCCGATTTAAAAAGCAGCTTCACTTCCAGCCCTTTCTTTCCTTGCTGTTTGGGGGTGAACCTTATTCTCCATATGCATCCTGGAAGCCGACGTAGGGATGAGAGCCACAGCCCCACAGCACCGGGCTTCTTACCAGTAATCCAAACATTTCCTGGAAGGAAACTCACTGGAGGCAGCCCCAAGCATGGTCTGGAGCTCCTGGGTCGAGCTTTACAAATATTGTAGATGGGGCTTCTATCTTATTCTTTGCTGTTCTTTTCAGGGCCCTCCAACAGCACATTCAGGCAAGCTGACAGGGAAGTGGAGAAGCAGATTGAGAAATGCCACAGAATGCTTTATGAAGCCAACTGCAGAGCCGCGCCCGCATATGATATAAATTGATTTATTGAATCAAGCACAGAAGCCCTGTTAGAGAAACCCCAGACTCCATCCTCCGAGGACCACCTATTAAAGCAGCCCCGACTGACGCTCCTCATTAGCTTTTCCACTGATCCCCAGGCAGTTTTTAAAGGGACACTGTCCCTCTTTTGGGCCTGAATTTATACCTTGGCCATGCCTGTGGGTCTAATTAGCTCAGCATTATTAATCTTACTCAGAGAGCCTGCGTTTTCTACAACAGCCCGGCTCTTGAGTTTTAAAGAGTAATTGGAGATTTCAAACCCTGTCCTTTTCTCTCTTTTTGTTTTTAATTACTTTTAACCCAATCTTTGGAAACCTACCTGCAGGTGTCTCTTGACTAGCAAGCATTGTTGGAGCACCAAAGGATTTCTCAGTCCCGTCTTGGTGCAGATCCAGACATGACTATTGGGCCACAGACCTCACGGGGAGGCTTTTTAAACACACCCAAGAAATAGCACGTTTTAATTTTATAATTACTTCACAAGAAAGCGGGCCTTTCCCTAGTTAAACCTGGTATTAATTTCCTCCCAGCAACTTGTGTTTTCTAACTTAATGATCATGGGCCACCTTGGCAGCAGCCTGATTGCTGAAAGCAATCTGGAGATCTGACTTTGCAGAGAAAGGAGGGGCTTGGATGTCATTTTAGAGAGTTTTAACCCTACCAGTTGTCCAGGATGGGCATCGGCCGGGGCAGGGAACTGGCACCCGAAAAAGTCCTCATGTTCTAAGCTCCAGCGGAACCTGGAGCTGGAGTCGGAGTGGGTCACCCTCACATGGGGAAAGACCATTTCGGGGGCTCCCAGAGCCAAGATGATGAGTGGTTATTTGCGATGTGCATGTTCTGCATCTTTTCAGGATTTGCAGCTCTAGCTGCAGGAGCAGCAGGGAAGAAAGCCTGCCCTGCTATGTGCAGCACATCTCCTGACAGTGATAAATGACTGCTTGCCCCCCTCCTCCCTCCCCGCCACTCAGCCCACGAGGCCAGAGGAGGCTATGAGGTATTTACCAATGGTGGGAAGCCAAGACAGACGGGCATTGTCAGGCCACAGGGAGGAGAAAGAAAAGAGATGCCCAAGCTGGCTCCCTCCCTGTTGACCGTCCACGCACACACTCCTCTCTCTGCTCTAATGATAGGGGAAAATGTATCCTTCCCAAAGTGGCCGGCTGCTTCCAAGCCTTTCTTTCCCCTGAGGCCCTTGGCAGAGTCACAGCATTTGTCATCTACCCCTAAGTAGAGTGTACCTCCTTCCCTTCCCCAGTGACCACTGTCTGGGGCTATACGGTGCACGTGTGGTGGTGACTTAGCTCTCAGTCATCTGGGGAAGTTTTACGATGCCGAGTGCTTGCATAAATCCTTGTTACCATAGCCAGTGTCCTTTTAACCAAGGACCCCCAGAGCGGACAGGCACGTATCTTTGTACTTGGCAAACCTTCATTGTATACCTGCTGCACATTAGACACTGAGCTGTAGTTAAGAACAGGGATGTGGAGCCGGCCTTCCTGCCTGGGTCAGTCCCCAGGAATGGCTTGGGCAAATCACGTCACTTCGTTTGGTTTTCCCACGTGTAAGTGGGATTAATGACGGCACCTAATAGCAGGAGGTCACGAGTTAGTATGGCCATGTGCCCGCCACAAAGTCTGGCAATGAGCACTCTATGTGCCTAATAATATAATCACCAGATACAACGGAGAGTGAGGTGGTCTGTGAGGTCTGACCCTTGCCTCAAGAGGTTTATGACCTAATAGGTGTTGGGTTGCTTGTTTTTCAATAGGAGGCTGGGAACCCCAAAGTAAAAGGAAGGCAGTTTAGAGAAACAAGAGATGGAAGGAAGGTCAAGGTGTGCTGGCTACTTGCCTGGCAGGTCTGCCCCACGGCGGCTGTGCCAGGTGAGCTGTGGGCCAGGGGCAGAGACCCCCTCATGACAATCGAGAAACCTCTCTGCCCATGAGTGCTAAGGGGTGGGGTGTTTTCTGTTTCTTTTGTAGGTCATTTTGTTTGTTTTTAGTGTGTGTGTGGGGAGGGGGGTTGGTCTATGTATTGGCTCCACATCTGTTATTGAGTCCTGAGTGCTGTACCTTCTAAGGTGTCCTGTAGCCCTTCTGAGCCACACCCAAGGTCCTGGGGTACCAAAGCCCTCGGTAGCCAAAGCACGCCCTCACGGAGGAGGGCCCTTACCAGAAAGGACTCCGTTCACTTCATAGGGATGACCAGCTGGCCCAGGGACTGGCTTTCCGGACATTTATTGAGCAATGCCATTTTACCTATAAACCTGTTCTTAAATTCTCAAGATGGAGGGAAGTAGATGTGTTGGAGTTTGTGCGTAAGACAGAACATAGAGCTTATTTATAAGGGGGTTTGAAAAAATGGCCTCGTGGCCATGTTAGAGGGAGTGGTGGCTTTTAAGAGAGGGAGTTGGCCCTGGAAGGAAACTTCACGGGGAAGGCTGTGTTTGAACCAAAAGTCTGAAATATGAGAGGAGTTAGTTTTTGTTTTTAAGATTTTATTTATTTACTCATGAGAGACACAGAGATAATGGCAGGGACACAGAGGGAGAAGCAGGCCCCCTGAAGCAAGAGCCCAACGTGGGACTGGATCCCGGAACCCTGGGATCACGACCTGAGCCGCCACCCAGGCGCCCCTTAAAACTCCTATGAGAGGAGTTTTAAGAAAGTTGAGGGCCAAAGGGAAGGACCTTCTGAAGAGAAGGCATAGCACAAGAGGAAGCCCAGAGGTATGAAAATAAGGTGTGTTTGGGAATGTGGAAGCCAGAGGTAATACTCAAAATAGTTTCAGAGGTCAGCAGGGGGGGATAGGCTCCATAGGCTCCTGGAAGCCCCCTGCTGGACCAGCTCTTAACTCTTTAACACCACAGGGATTCCAGGGGAGGGTCCTGAGCACCAGACAAGGGCACCTGGGGGCTTTGGACAGTCATTATTTGCCAACCAGTATCGAAGTATTTCAGCATTTTATTTTTTTATATATTTTTTAAAAGCCATAGCATTATTAAAGAGCCATAGCATTATTATTTTTTTAAAGGACATTTTTTTTAAAGATTTTATTTATTTATTCATGAGAGACACACAGAGAGAGAGAGGCAGAGATACAGGCAGAGGGAGAAGTAGGCTCCATGCAGGGAGCCAGATGTGGGACTCGATCTGGGACTCCAGGATCAAGCCCTCGGCTGAAGGCAGGCACTAAACCACTGCGCCACCCAGGGATCCCTATTTCAGTGTTTTAAACCTCTGTATGTGCGTATGTTGGTGGCATCTGCTGGACACTGTCGGTGTCATGCAGAGGCAACAGAAGTGACATGCGGAGGCAAGCGAGAGGGTGTGGGGCAGCGGTGGGTAGGGAAGTGACCCCACGATCCAGGTAAGTGGATTTAAGTCAACTCAGGGGAGCTCTGATGCAGTGCTAAGGGTGGCAAGAATTAACATCTCCTTTTCCCAGAGCTCTGCACCTCTGTAGAGTAGGAGAATGACACACAGCAGGGCAGAAATATGGAGCGGACAGTATATTTAGAAGGACATATGGTCCGATCCTCAGCCTATTTATAAGATCTTGTTTTTAAGGAAATTCCAGAGAAGTGAGTGCTACAACACCCCACCCAATTTCCAGGTACTTAGCCACCCTGCCAAGGAAGCATTTTCCTGTGTCCAACGTACGTTCCTCCAGGGATAAAATTTCACCCTCGCCAGAGCTTGATAAGGTCTCTTCTTTTCCCTGCCACCCCTTCCCCGCCCAGGGGGTTTCAGAGCAGGAATGCTGGGAGTCCATTTGCCTTTTGCTCTTCACCTTACTGTTCTGGTAAAAGCAATGATAAGACTCTACCAAGCCTAGGACCAGATTCCACTAGGATCAAATCAGCTTCGTGGGTCACCCAGGTTAAATCGATGCAACACACCGTGCGAGGGAACTTAGGGACAGCACATGGGGCTTCATCTCTGTGGCGTGAGATGGATGTTGTAACCATTCCTCTTTCAGTAACGTGGGCGTTGTGTTGGGTCCTGGAGGCGGAAAGCAGATGAAAACAGCCCCCACTCTGAGGGTGCTTACCTACCGTCTAGTATAGGAGGAGGCCCCACCGGAAGTGACAGGCGAATATTTACACACAGTGAAGCTTTTGCATCTGGAGCGATTATTAAAAGCATTCCAGTATCCCTGAGGTCCTGGGATCTTTTTTTTTTTTTTTTTAAAAAAAAGCTCTCAGGCCATGATGATACATCCTTGAACGCTGGCTTTGGGCAGCCTTAGATACTCTTACCATGGCTGTGAGCAACCGCCTGCAGAGGTGATTGGTTAAGGAACAGCGGGCAGCCGGGGCTCTCTAGCAGGTTTGTGACTTCTGGCCCCTGGTTTTCCTCCTGCTGTTGCTTGGGAACGTCTTTGTCCCCTGTGTGGGCCCAGGGCCGTGCGCAGGAGGGGTCATGGACTAGACTAGCAGGGGAAGATGGGAGATGATCTCAAGCCCACTGGTGGCTGCAGTGGGTCAGAGTTGAGGGGAGCATCTCTTCTCCTTTCTGATGCTTGTGCCCAGAACCCGGATAGTCCAGGCCCCAGGCAGGCGGACAAGTACATGGAGTAGTTAGGAGACCATGCTTCCTGGGGATCTCACTTGCTAGTTTCTTATTCCTGTTCATCGTGAATGAACGATACTCCCTCCCTGGATTTGCCTCATCCTCTTGGACGGGCTTGGACCACCCTGTGAAAAACGGGGCCTCTCAGCGTGAAGACTTAGAGCCTGCAGTTTATTACCAACAGAACAATTTGGAAGCTAAACCTCAGGTTAGACTTAATTCTACACTGATCTTGAACATCCACCATATTGTCAGGAGAAGAAAAAGCCTACAAAGGTGGTGTGTTTAAACTTCTGTGTGACCTACCACTTTAAAAACCTGGAGGGTCAGGGGGGTAGACTTTTTTTAAAAATGTGTATGATTTACCCTTAATGATGAGGATTCGTAATTAAGCAATGCTGCTGGAAATCATGACATTTTATGGCATCCGCTGTATATTCCTAGCTCCTCAAGGATGGCAGAGAACCGTGGCGGAGAGCACGGTGCACTTTGGGGCAGACCTGGAAGTGAGCTTGACCTCTGTTTCCTAGTCATGTGACCTCCATTTTCTTCTTTGGGTTGATGTTAACATCTGTCTTACAAGCTTGTTTTCAGGGTTACATAAGGATTACATAAAAGTGCTTAGACTAATCCCCAAAAGAAAGCGAGCGTACAGTGATGGGGGTATTAGAACTTCCGTGAGTGTTAGGGCTGAGGTGGCAGCAGAGGACTTGACAGCTGTTGCCTTTACCATCCCTCATCTGAAACAATGGGGCCACCTTGACTTAGGAGCCAAGAGTGTGCTGTTCTTTCCGTCGTTGAGGATCAGCAGCCATTGCCCAGGCTTGTGCTTCTTACCCTGAGGCTCAAGTCATGTGAGGGTCAGCAGAAGATTCCAGAAGACTGAGGGTTTGTTTCAACTAGAGATTTTGGAGGTAGGGGAGGATGTTTCTCTGTGTTGAAATAGATGTCTCATATATGATTATTAGGCAAAATTCTTGTGGCTTTTTGGGATAAAACAGAAGACGTGAAAAAGCACTGATGCCTACTATGAGATACTTGAGCCCCCAGGTTATGTTACCAGTTCAAATACACTCGAATGGAAATACTGAAATGATATTAGCATAGGGTCGAGTCCCCGGTGCATGAGTGGTTTCCCCACGAGGACACCGCAGGACTTAGTGCTCCCGTGTACAAATATCCGTTTGTCCAAAGAGAGAAATGTTTGTGAGCTGGAGGAACTGACCTCTGCAGTAAAACCCTCTTTGCAGGGAACAATCTATCTGCCATTGTCTCTCCACGATTCGTGGATATGGGATCAGTTTTGGTTATTTCTTGATTTGTATATATTGACTTGGTTTCATACAATACAAAGGCCAATGTCAAAGAAATTCATGTTTGTCTCAGAATAAATGGTCCCCAAGAAAGCAGAAATCATTCCACCATGCGTGTGCTCATAAAATAAGGATCTGTGATTCATAACCTTTGGGAAATCTAAATGCTATTGATTAGAGTACAAAGCTTTCCTAGCCAAGTGCTAATGCAACCAAGTGGATACCGAATCAGAAATAATTTCTAAATCTGAAATTTCCCTAAAAGTCATCCAGAATGTTTTATCCTGAAATATTATCGGTTCTGTTTTATGTACACGGATGACCAATTTCATCTCCAAAAGACTGAGTCACAGCATCTTCTCCGTGAATCCTGTTCCACTCCTAACCTTGGGCCCGTGAGCTAAGAGACAACCCTGACTGTATCTGTGTTATTTAACTCCACATTCTCAGTGCTTGTGCTAGTGCCTGGCACTTAGCAGGTGCTCAGGAAACATTCCCGAATGATTCCAGTAGAGCTTACTGCTCTCATCTGGCCAAAGCCTGAGCTGCCGATTTGGTGCTACTAAGAGCAGGTTCTCTTCCTTCACGCAAATTTTCACCTCTGGGTAAGGACCCATTAGTGTGGCTGTGAAAGCAATTTAGTATGTGGAGATAAGCATTTTAAACAAATTAAGTAGCGTAAGGAGAAAAGGAAATCTTCGTGTGTATCACCCGGTAAGGATAAGTATTGTTTCCAAAATGTGTTTGTGTGTATCCTAGGCTAACAAGGTCTGCCTCCGGGGAGTCCCCTCCAGGGAGCAGAAGTGGGGACCAGAGACCTAGATGCTTCTGCCCACCATCCTCCATCCAAACCTGCTCGAAGCCTATAGACTTTGCCCCGAGCAAGCAGGCTAGTGTAAGGAGAGCAAGCTCTGAAGCCTTGTGCTACCCACCACAGACTTGGTGTTAGGAGGAGGAGTCCTTCAGCCAAATTCGAGGAACGGTTACTGCTTGCAGATTCTGGGCAGGATCTGGTGCAGGCACGCTGGTGATGCGGAGGGGAGAGGTAGGCCTTTCCCCTCGGGGTGTGGGTCTCTTAATCAGAGGATTACGTCAAGGGCAACTGCAAAGGCAGGAAGCAGAGTTTGGGCCCCATTATGGAGAAGGTTTTCTGGAGCCATGGCCAAAAGGGTCCCACTTTCATCTGTTTCTCTCGTCAGAGACAGCCGGACGTACACAAGCTAGGCAGCATTGCACCTCCACATTAGTGGCGCCAAATATCCAGGACGCTTTTACAATTCTGGCTTATTATTTAAGACCGAATCCAGACTGTTGTACTATGTTAGCATGAGAACGTCAACCCGTATGTAGTATATAGCTCAGGGCCTTGCAGGCCTCAAATAACTTCAATGATGCTCCAAGGACCAAAAGGAGAAAACAAGGTAGCATTTGTTTGTAGAGCCTTGGCCGCACAGGGAACTTTCCCAGGAACCAGTTGATGACCATTCCTAGCACAGGATCCAGGGACTCAAGGCATGACCCCATCCCCCAAAACGTAGGTTCACAAATCACGGAAGCCTGCTATGTGCTGGCAAGCCTGTGGCAGAGATGTTAAAGGATCCTCCTCAACCCTGCAACTGCCGGGTAGATGCGGGTGGTTTCTCAGCCTCTTCCAGTTCACCCTGCGCCCCAACGGCCACCTCTCATCCTTATTCCAGATTTCATTAGGCTTGCCTCAGATTCCTCCTCCCTGACAGTTTGGTGACATTTTTCCAGCATATTAAGATTTGATCCAAAGACAAATTTAAGAAACTAATGGGGGATTTCTTAACTAGGAGTCTTTGAAACCAGGAGGGAAAAAAAAAGGCCCCCTTGGAGGAAGATCTTAAAAAATAAGAGTAAGATGTAATAAAATATAAAATATTCTTGTGTTGCTTTCACGGAGACATGCAGATATTCACACAGTGAAGGCGGAGTGGGCTGCCCGTCGCAGGGCAGGAGCAGGAAGCGGCCTCCATTTACTGCTCTGTGGCTTTGGGTTTTGATTCCTTTGAAAATACAGATGGCTGGCAGGACAAAAGGAAGCATGAGGTGACTGCCAACTCTGTTGCTTTTTCCAGGAAGGTCTGGGCAGGGTGGGTGTGGAGAGAGGCCGGTCCGGGGAGAGCCTCTGTGGATTCCATGAATTGCTGAGTTGGGGTCGTGCCAAGCCCTTAAAAGCCATGAGTGGCATTTGGGCTCCAGGCATGTGTCTGCTCCTGACCAGCCAGGCCCAGGTGGTGGTTCATCCCGGCCTCCGGGGAGTCGAGCTTTTGTTGACATATGGCTGTAGGAAGCAGATGTGGGGACCAGAGACCTAGACGCTTCTGCCCACCATCCTCCATCCAAACCTGCTCAGGCCCTGTGCAGCGTGTCCGTGTCTGTCCAAGACTTGGTGTTCGCTATGAGCAAAAGGAGACTTCTTGTGCCTTTTACTTTGCTCCCAGAAGGGGCATTTCGGCTTGTCGCTCTGGGGGAGAAATGCTCCCTTTGTGCCTGTTTGAGGCCAACCTCAAAGCATCCCCTGTCGATTACGGGCTCTGAGGTTTCTGAGTCTCTGATCCTTCACCTTAGAGCAGAACAATGGACTTCTCTGAATACAGGTGCACAGACGCTGGCTTTTGTGCTTTGATATCCTCCGTAGCAGTAGGAAAAGCATGAATTGGGGCGGCCTGGGTGCTCAGCAAGAAGCGGTTTTCCTGCGGGGGTGTGCTCACCAGCTACTGCTCTGCGTCATAGTGAAGAAAGACCGAGACTGCCAAGGCCTTCACGGCCACAGTTGAGATAAAAAGCCTCTTATCCTTCACAAAGGACTTCTCAGCCGTATTTGCATTAATCTTTGCAGCCTTTCCTGCAGAATCCAGCTGAAGAAGCACATTTGGCGAGGTTGAGGGACTTTGCCAAGGTCACACAGCTAGTTCACTCGAGGACCGAGATGGGACTTCAAAACCTCTGACCCCAGGCCTGGTGTTCTTTCATATATCCCAGTAGAGGGAAGGGAGGATCTAGGAAGAGAGCCCCCCGGGGGAGGGACAGGCATCCCAGGCCATGGGGAGAGGTTAGCGAGTGGAAGAATGTGACCCACTGGTGTGTGTCACTGGGCTCCTACAAGCGGACTGTTGGGATTAGGCCGTCCCAGAGGGGGCACATTGTTCTTAAATGACTTTGAAGTGTCGCTAAGGGAATCAAGACTTAGGGAAATGAGTGGTATTTCTGTCCCTCAGTCTAATGAAAGGTCTTGATTTGGAAGAGAAAGAAGATCATGGGAAGTGATCTTGGTGGATGATGCCAAAGTGTGAACTTTGGGGTTCCTGGCCTTGTGGGTTAAGACATCCAAGTGGGGGCTCTAGCTTGGGAATGGAGCAATCTGGCAAAGACACAAAAGGATTTTCTCAATGGGAGACTTGCCTTAGCAAGTTAATATGGAAGACATGTGTCGAGGTAACACTATATACCCTGGAGAAACACGTAACAGCACAGCACCTGCCGTTCCGGAGGTGGAACTTAGGAATTGTCAGGAGAAAGTAATAGGCAAGAGGATCATAAATGCCATTTTTTATAGCTTTGTGACTCTGTACTACTATATATCGGTAGTAAAGGTGGACCTAAAATTCTAAAGTAAAGAAGTAAACACAAGTTCAGGGTATCACCGACAGGACTTGGCCCTGAATCTCAGCCATAAAAAAAGCTTACCAATTAAGGCAAAATGAATGGGGAAGCCAAGACTTTGTTATGTCTTTAGCTAGTATCTGCTTCACGTCCACGATGTGCCTGCACAGTCGTAGACAGGAGGATTTGGCCACGAATAAGGGGAAAGTGCCTGCCTTTGTTGGACTAATGTGCTGGGGCCAGGGGTCAGGGGACAAGAAACAAGTAAACACAAATCATATAAATAGGTAGTTTCAGACTGTGCTGTGCAAGCCCAGGGAGAGCTGAAGCGCGGTGGCCAGGAGCAGTCCAAGAAGGCTGAGCGGGCCCAGGAGCCAGGGGGGAGGCCCAGGGGAGGGCAGCCCCAGGCAGAGGGCCCACCGAGGCCCTGTAAAGAGACGGCAAGGAAACTACTAGCTTCGGGGAGCCTAGTGGAGGGCTCCTGCGTGGCTCCATGCCTTCAGCTTGGCTCACGATCCCAGCGTCCTGGGATCAAGTCCCACATCGGGTTCCCTGCTCAGCAGGGAGTCGGCTTCCCCCTCTACTCGTCCCCTCTGCTTGTGCTTTCTCGTGCTCACTCTCTCTCAAATCAATAATTTTTTTTAAATCTCTTTTAAAAATTCTTTAAAAAAAAAAAAGTGGAAGGATAAAAGATGTCAGAGCAGCGTGCAAAGATCAGATCTCACAGGGCCTTATTGTTGGGGTCTATTTTCTATGGAAAGCCAATGGGGAATCTTAAGGTGAAGGGTGAGGATTGTGAATTAAGAGAGACATGGTGGTGGGAGATGGGCTAGCAGGCCGCCGCTCGGCCAGCCTGCAAACACAAGCAAACCTTTGTCTGGGAACAATGACAAAACTGACACTGAGACGAGAGGTGTTGTCCCAGAGGAGCCCTCGGAGGGACATAGGCGGGGCCGGCTGGGGCCTCGGGAGCGCTGGTGTCCCCAGCAGGTGTCTAGCAGTCGCAAGGGCCGCACGCAGCCAGCCAGGCGGGGGGCGCACCTGCCCTGGGTGAGGTGGGTGAGCAGCGGCAGCAGGAGATCCAGAAAGGAGATCCAGAAAGCAGTCGGGGGAAATCAGAAAGCCCTTTGCTTTTGTTTTTTGGTTTTTTGTTTGCTTGTTTTTTAATTTATTTTTTATTGGTGTTCAATTTGCCAACATATAGCATAACACCCAGTGCTCATCCCATCAAGTGCCCCCCTCAGTGCCCGGCACCCAGTCTTTGTTTTGTAAATCTGCGTAGGACAAGAAACCACAAGGAGGGATAGTGCCCCTGCCTGGGCGGCCTTCCTCGGTTTGCCCGCACCCTCAGATGCTTGCCGGCCCCGTTGCACCTTGGCACCTCCTTCATACCCGGGATGCCGCGGGTGGCAGGATGAAAATCCCTGTCCCCCCAGGACCTACGCGGGCCGGGGGTGCAGGGGAGCAACAGAGGAGACACACGGAAGGAAGGAAGGAAGGAAGGAAGGAAGGAAGGAAGGAAGGAAGGAAGGAAGGAGCGAGCTTCCCGAGTTAGGGCAGGCAGGGAGCAGCGAAGGGGAGTAGGAAATGTCGGGGAGGCCCCCGATGTTAAAGTGCTTTCAGTGCTTGGCTTTTATTTAGAGGAGGCTGGGGAAACCGATGGGGGGTTAGAGTAAGGTAATGACGCTCCCTGACATTTTAAAATAATTACTCTGGTTGCTCTGAGAATACAGATAAAGGACAAAACTGAGCAGGTTCCAGCACCTTTCCTGCTGTCCCCCTGGTCCCAGCACCATCCACTGTCACCTAGGTAGATGCAATGGAGGAGGTGGTGGCAGCCAAGGCAGGGGACCTGATGGCATCTGGTGGGATGTCAGCCAACCAAACACTCAACTCCTGTGGTTTCTGTCCCCTTAGAGGGTCAAGCAGGGGAGGAGGTCTGGGCTGCCAGCAAGAGGTGTATTGGGAAGAGCTGTCCCAAGCGGAGGCTGCCTGGGGCATCTGTGCGGCCTGGATGACTTAGGGCTGCAGGACCCATGGGGACAGTGGCCAGAGGGCCCAGGGGGGTGGGGGAGCTCCAAGGAGAGGCTGTCCTTGCAGCAGAGCCCGTGTGACCAGGGGCCCGGGGAGCCACAGGACGGTCATCAGGAAGTAGGTTGGGAGTTACCAGGCCTGGATTCCAGAAGCATCCCCCACACAAATCAAATTACTGAGGATAACGTTGGGGAGAAGAGGGGGAAGCCGGCTGCGAACCCAGGCCGCGGCCATCAGGGGGGTTGGGAGAGCACCGTGCCGGTGGGGAGTCGAGCCAGGGGGTAGGGTGGCCCTGGGGGCAGCAAGCCTCCAGGAAGGGCAAGGGACGCCCCTCGGCCTTGGGAGTTGGGGGGCTTGGAACACGCCAGCGGCTGCAGGGGTGTCAGGATTCCCGGGGCTGTTCCCCCAGGTAGAAGCAGCTGGTGTCCCCAGGCACCCAGGACGGTGACTGCCAGCACCGTCCACCCGGGGCAGCCGCTGGGGACCCGCGTGACGGGTGTCGGCCCAGGAAGGGCACCCGCACTGCCGTGCAGCCCCGGGAACCAGCCGAGCCTCGCTCCTCGGCTTTGCAAAATCAGTGTCGCGGTGGAAAACCCTTACTTTCCAAAAACCTGTTTGATGGAAACAACTCCGCTTAATGAAACTGGCCTCTGCTTGGGGAAAGCCCTTGAATCCAGCTCTCTTTAAGCCTCGATTTTTTTTTTACCCCCCCCCCCATCCTTCCATCAGTTGGCCTCATAAATATTCATTAAGGATTGACCCCAAATTAGAGTAATTCTGAAAAATCTTTCGTAAGCCTTTCAGTTTCACTTTCTTGTTACAAGTAATTCTCTGAATATGCTCTCTGCATATGCACCGTGACGGTGTCGTGAAGACTAGGGAGGAATTGAGTTTTTGGAGTTTTTCAATTCAGTCAGGGTTTGTGAGCTCATGAGACCTGGTAGGAAGGCCTTGGTATTGTCTATAGTCATGCTCCCCAGTGCCCCCCCGCCCCGGGGGGCTCAGGCTTCGAACTGCCGTCCTTCCCTTGCGGCCCCGCGGCTGAGGAGGGCGGTGAGGCCCACAGCCTGACACGGGCTGTGATGCGGGATCAACAGCAGGCAGGCCTGCAAGTGGGTAGGAGCAGGGGAGGCAGGGCGCTGGGGGGCTCTGGCTGTGACCCTGGGTCCCGGGATCGAGTCCCACGTCGGGCTTCCTGCATGGAGCCTGCTTCTCCCTCTTCCTGTGTCTCTGCCTCTCTCTCTCTGTGTGTGTGTGTCTCCCGTAAATAAATAAATCAAAATCTTAAAAAAAAAAAAAAAAAGAGGGCAGCCCCAGTGGCTCAGTGGTTTAGCACCTGCCTTCGGCCTAGGGTGTGATCCTGGGGTCCCAGGATCGAGTCCCACGTCGGGCTCCCTGCATGGAGCCTGCTTCTGCCTCGGCCTCTCTCTCTGTGTCTCTCATGAATAAATAAATAAATCTTGAAAAGAAAAAAAAGAAAAGAAAAGAAAAGGAAAGAAAAACGGGAGGCCCCCGAGCTGCAAACCCATGCATGAGAGGCCCGCTGTCCTGGGGCGGGACCCTGTCGCACTCTGCAGCCTCCTGCACCCGCAGGCCCGAGGACGCCCACCGGTGCCTCCCTGCTCCCCATGCCGTCCCCTTTTGTTCTTTTGCTACCCCCCCCCCCAGAAAATTCCCTTCTGTCCTTTGCCAAAGACACCTGTTCTTCCTCCGGTGCCTGCTTTTCTCCCCGACAGGCAGGCAGACACGGTCTCATTTCAGATTTTCCAACCAGAGCGAGAAGCACCAGAGCCGAGCCCTGACGTCCCGATGCTTCGGTGTGTTGCTTCAGGCCGCTCAGGTGTGTGTGATCCCGGGAGAGTGACCTGCCCTCTCTGAGCCTCAGTCTCCTCCGGTCAGGTGGGCCACCCGAGCGCCACTTTCCGACTCAGCAGCCCGCCCCACGTGCGGCCCATAAGTCAGCACTGTGGTGGTGCTTTGTGGGATTTTTTTTTTTAACATACTTTTTTTTTAAGATTTATTTATTTATTATTCATAGAGAGAGGGGGGGTGCGGACAGAGACAAAGGAGGAGGGAAAAGCAGGCTCCATGCAGGGAGCCCAACATGGGACTCGATCCCGGGTCTCCAGGATCACACCCTGGGCCCAAGGCAGGTGCTAAACCGCTGAGCCACCCAGGGATCCCCGTTTTTGTGGTTTTTTAAAAAAATTTTTTATTGGAGTTCGATTTGCCAACATATAGCTTAACACCCAGTGCCCGTCACCCATCACCCCACACCCCGCCCACTATGCCATAGTGCTTTGAGGGAATTTATCCGGACTTGAGTCAAGCTACCAGTTCAAAGTCTTGAGGGCCTCATTCTGTCTCCGTGACGCCGGACCCCACGCGTGGCAGGAAGCCCCCGGCCTCTCCGTGATGCCTGGGCCCGGACGCCCAGGGGCCGAGGCGGGGCTCGCGCTTGCTCAGGGCCGTCCACCTTGCCGCCTGCCGGCACCGCCCGCGGGAGGCCGCTTCCCTGACCGAAGGCCAGCGACGGCAGGAGCAGAATAAGCCTTTTTCCAGAGTCGCCGTTGTTAGTTTTCCTATTTTTGTTGTTTTCAAAGATGAAAAACTAGCAACTAAAGTACGAGAGCCTGCGCTGGGCCCGTAGGTGACCAGGCCAAGGTGAGCGGGCATCTCTGAGAGCTGTGGAGAGCGGCTTGGCGGGGCCGGGGCTCTGTGCCCCGAGCCTCCGGGGACCTGCGGGGAGCTCGCGGGCTGCCCTCTCGGCCCGTCCCGGCCGAGCCCCGAGTAACTTCAGTCACCGATGCTGCAGCTTCTGCCTGCAGCCTCCCGTTTAATCCCCGACTCCTGTGGGGTCTTCAGAGCCCAGTCCCTCTCCGGCCGTGTCTCCCGTCCCCGCTTCTCGGAGTCTGGCCGTCCCCAAGCCCTGCTCCTGCCCACTGCTCTCGGGCCGTGTCCCCCCATCCATTGAGCCCCATAGTCGGTCACCTTGAGGGCTAAGCTAGTTGCCCGATTGATTTTGATTGTTACACAGAGAGGCAGAGACCCAGGCAGAGGGAGAAGCAGGCTCCATGCAGGGAGCCCGACGGGGGACTCGATCCCGGGTCCACAGGATCAGGCCCTGGGCCACCCAGGCTGCCCCAGGACAGTTCTTTTTCTGCGACTGGGATTCCTGGAGCACCTCGGGGCGCACGTGAGGGCGGTGCCAGCAGCTGGGCAAGCTCTCGGCGCGTGCCGGGCCCGAGCCACAGACCCCTGAGCTGGGCACGTTCACCAGGCCGCGCGGGTACGCCTCGGGTCTCCTCTCTGACAAATGAGGATCCTGAGGCCCAGGCAGGTTCACCCGGCCGCCCGAGGCCGAACACGGGCCCAGGCACATCCTGTGCCAAATCTTCACCAATCCCCTCGGGAGGGAACAGTTGACCTAAATAATTTCCCAGAAACTAAAGCTGGCCCTGCGTTAGCTTTCGGGTTGAACTCTCTTTGAACCGGGGCGCGTTCTTTCGTATACCAAGAGCTTCCGTCAACTTGATGGCAGGTTCACTTCCAAGGTACCTCCGTGTATCGCCGGGATTGGAAGCTCGTTACACAAATTAGTTTTCTCCATGTGCTCAGTGGACGTTATTTTAGAGAAGCACCTCGTTTCGAGCACCCCACCTAGTAGAAGCTACCCCAGGTTCTACTTGGTGCCCCTAATACTCCTTGGAGGTGGTTCTGGCCCCATCCTGCAGAGAGGGGAGCTCTGTGTCAAGGTTTGGGTATCTATGGAGCATTAGTGATCGGCATGACTACGTGAGCGCTTGCTAAGTGCCAGGCTCCGTGCCAAGTGCTTTACATCCTATGTGGCTCTCCTCATTTTACAGATGGGGAAACTGAGACCAGACAAGGTGGAGCTGCTTGCCCAGGGGTGGTACACTTAGACATCCAGTGCCCTGTTCCTTTGCTGCTTGCTTTTTAACTTCTCACGAGCAGAACTGCTGGACGTGGATTTCATTTCCTCCCTGGGGTTAGCCCGGGCTTAGCCGGGCCAGCCTCTGCTGTGGGTAGTGGCACCTGGGCAGCCACGTCCAGGATCAGCCACCGAAGCATAAACCGGCTTTTCCTCCCATGTATGTCGAAGGACCACTGAATAGCTGTTGCGAAACAAAGAACTTTCTGCCAACCTTGAATATCACAGCGAGGTCAAACAGGCTCCAAGTGCTCCTTCTCCAGCCATCGCAGCACAAGGCTGCTTGGGGGTAACAACCCCCGAAGGGCAGGCCTGGCTCGCGGAGCCCTTTCACGCCCCATCCGTCTTGGCCTTGGATCAATGGCAAGACCCTTGTCAGTGCTGCCGGGGCACTTCCTGGGGCGCAGGACAACACCCCACCGTCCCCCTTCCTGCTCCTTATGATCAGACCGCCTTATTCTGTCCCTCTGCGAGCAAGCACTGGGTTGACGGTTCCTGGCTTGTCGTTTTGCGTACACCCACGCGATTCCGAAGGAAGAGCACCTCGGGGAACAGAGGGTGGCAGCGCACTGCGTGACGGAGCGTCGGGGACCGTGGAGCACTCAGCCGCCGGTGTCAGGGCAGCGGGGCGCTAAGTGAGAGCAAACCTTTTTCTTTTTGTTTTTTTAAAATGTTGTCTATCCCCCTACAGGGCATACAAAACCATCGAGGATGATGACTTGAAGTTTCCCCTCATATACGGAGAAGGCAAGAAGGTAGGCTTGGCCCCCCCCTCCCCAGGACCGAGGGCACAAGGCCCCCCTCCCACAGCCTCGACAGCTGGAAGAATGAATATCACCTTCCTTCCTCCTGCCTCGACCAAGGGGCTGGGGGGGTGGGGGAGGCAATTGCTGAGCCCCAGGGTTGCAGGTGGGGTTTGTGCAAATGACATGCCACGTCCCGGAGTCCAGAGCTGAGCGTGACCGCAGGCCCGGGCATCACGCCCCCATGTTGGCCACGACAAGCCACGAGGCTACTATTAGCATCAGCCAGTGGCCGAGGCTCCGAGGCTGCGAGGTGACCTGCACGCACGCGTATGAGCGAGCACACGGGCCGCGGTTTGGGCTCAGTAGCTGTGATTGCCGTGCAAGGGGCCGGTAGGGAATGAAACCTGAGCTTCCGAGTAGGGATCATTTTTCAAAGGACCTTTGCCCGGTTCGTGGAAACCTCCCCATCCCGCCAGGAAGGGACGCTGTCCCAACTGTCGGTGTCCGGGATGATGTGGCAACGCACACCCTCAGCCCAGCGACCTGGGCCTGCCGCTCTAGCCCCTGTGGGGCCGAGATCTCAGGACCACCCAGTGAGTCCCAGTAAGCCCAGAGCCACCTCCTGTGATCTTTGTACCCCTAGCACCTGCCCGCCGGTACCTGGCCCACACGGGCCCCCAGTAAATGCGGAAGTATTACTCGGACTTTTCGGCGGTGTCTAGTGTGCTTCCCCCGTGCCCGAGGGAGAGGGACTGATGGCCCTTAGAGGATGATCAGAGTAGGCCTGAAGGGCGCCAGGCCTTGCCCAGTGCAGCCCATGTCCGTGTCACGGGCACATCACGTTCCTCCGGCATTTCAGATGACTAGGGCTTGATGGGTCCGTGACGGGCAGCTGGCGACTTGTGTCACCGGACCTGAGGGCCTAGTTAAAAGCCACCGTGGCTCCAAGCTGTTCCAGGCTTGCTCCATGGTACAGCAGCACAGGATCCCCCGTCGGGGGATCCGGGATTTCTCGAGAAATGTTTACAGCCGCCACACTGTCGGTTCTGTCTCGATCCGTTCCAGGGGTGTTCTCTCTCCTGTCTGCACACACCTACCCAGAAGTTTCCTAAGACTTCCACAGCCGTTAACTTCTCATTCTATTCCTGCCAATGCTCTTCAGGATTTGTGTGGGTAACACCTACATACTTTGTAAACAAGTTCAGTAACTAGCAGAAACATCAGATTTCTTTGGACTAGAACGCCCACCTGTGCTTTTCCAGCCAGAGAAGCTGCCACTGCAGTGGGGAGAGCAGAAGGGCCGCAGGGGAGTCAGAGTTTTTGCGTCTAGAGTTGAACACTTGCTCGCTCGTAGGAGCCACCGCCGCTCCCCAGCACAGCCCCCAGCTGCGGCCCGCCTGACCAGGGGTCACCAGGCTTCACGTCACCTGCCTGCCTCTCACCCCCTTTGACACTTGCCTTTAAAAAAAAAAAAAATCTTTCAATGGTTTCATTTCTGCACACCTGCCTGTCTTCTCCAAAACGATCCAAACGAGCTCCAAAATCCATAGCCTTTTTTGGGAAAACAGGATAACGTTTTGGGTTGTAATGTTTTTTAGCATTTGTAAGTTACTCTTATGACCCAAAGAATAGAGTGAGGCTTCAGGCCCGGGTCTTGGCACCGTGACACTACCCTGGATACTTTGCTGACGATCTGGGGTGGGTGGGCCATTGGGCTCCATTCCACCCAGAAGGACTTCCACGCCACCCCTCTGAGCTTACCTGTCTCAGTGCCACCCATCCTTTTGCACAAACGTATGGTGGCACCACCTCCAGGAAACTTTCTCAGCAGAGTTTTTACCTCCTCTGATC